>NW_005841831.1:3605421-3610583 GCF_000455745.1 Alligator sinensis
CCCACCATGGTCATCTTTTGCTGCAGGGTGCCCAGCCCTCAAGGGGAAGCTCACAGTGGGGGAAAAAATCTGAACTCACCTCCACCAGATCCAAACCCACCAGTGCCTCCGCCGGGTCCACCCATGTGTGAACCCCCACCAAAGTGCTGGGGGAACTGAGGCAGCACCTTTTTCCGCTTCCTCTCCACCTCCTCCTTGTCTGCAGGAAAGACAAGTCAGAGTGTCAGAGCTAGGCCTCAGTCCCACCCTGCCTGAGCAGTCCTCCCCTGGCTGCTGCAGTGCTCCCCCTGCCTCCACTCAGGGCAGGGACACAGCAGCTTCAGGCCCAGCCATGCCCCTGCTCTGCACTGAGCAGCACTCGCCTTCCACCATTGGGTAGTAGGTGAACTGCTTGGAGTCGCTCACATCTCCCCCTCGCTTCCGCTTCAGCTGCAAGAAGACAGTGACAGGACGGTCGATCTTGGGCTTGTGGTAGGGCGGCGTGCGGAAGACGATGGCATACTGCAGGACAACACAAGACCCAGAGTCAGGCACTGCTGCCACCTGCCTACTCACCCCCATACTCCTACTCCCCCGGGACACTCATCAGTACCCCCTAGTCATCAATCCTCTGGCAGGAAGGGCAATAGGCCCCTATGGCCCCCTCAACCCCTGTAGCCCCCTTACTGCTGGAAGCAGCCCCTGCCTCACCTGCTTATGTACATCTGTAGGGGAGAAGTCACCAAAGGCCTGCCAGCCGTTCTCATCATCCTCATAGAATCGCACCTCTATGTCGTCTGGGGGTGGGGGGTGGGGAAAGGAGGGACAGGGGTAGGGTTTAATGCAGCAGCTCAGAGACCATCCAGCTATCAAGAGCTCTCCTACAGGGCAGGAGGGCCCTACCCAGGGCTCCAGCCCCTCCTCCACTACAGGGAAGCACTGCAGTCACTGCCATGGTCTCAGCTCAGAGCTCTACTGAGGATGCAGAAGAGACCAGACACTTCTTGGTTCCCACTCCCCCACCAGGCTCCTCACAGCTCTTTTTTCTCAGTCTTCTCCCCTCCCCCAGGCTCCAAATGGGGCTGCCAACCTGTCTGGCTCCAGAAGATAGATTCTTTGTTAAGCCTTAGAGCATCCTCCCGATGCCCAGGGGGCTGCAGGGAGGTTCCTCACCTTTCTGGACTTTATCACACAGCAAGTAGACCTCATCCCCACCCCGCACTGAGCCAGCTGTCTTATCCATCCGTGAGATCTTCAGGTTGGAAGCCCCAGGTGACTCTGCAGAGAGGGAAAGCATTTTGAGCCGACACTTGGAGGTGCTGCCCTGTCATGCACACAGACACAAACAATGACAGAGCTTCTAGAGAGGCACACGTGACTCCTGCCAGAGTCCCTGGGTCCTGCTTTAGCTGCAAACTATCCTGCTTCAACCCTCCTTCCCCAAGACATCTCTTACAAGAAAGCAGTTCTTCCCCTGCAACCCTGCAGGGAGCAAAGCAGGGAGTCATCAGATTGCTGTCACAGCCCAGCCCAACCACTGACAACACCCCACAGGGAAAACCCCCAGGCACTGAATCAGCAAATCCAAGAGAAACACCTTGCCCAGCAACGTGCCCAACAGCCACATGCCCTGGGAAAGTGCTCCACCATGGCTGCCAACTGGGTTTGCTGCTCCTCATGAGGTGGGAGGCCATGGGCACCTGTTTCTTCCTGAAGACTGGCTGCACAGCAAGAAGGCAGCTGGGACCAAGTAGAGCCCAAGCTGTAAGAGCCCTGAGTTAGTTCTGAGTGAAGAGAAAATCCAATCTTCCAGCCCAGGGCTTTCCAAGAACATATACAAGCACAGGGCAAACCCGCTTCAGTGCCTGGAGAAGCTGGGTCTTGGCATGCCCAGCACTTACTGCTGTCATGAATTGGGTCCGAGATGACAGGATTCAGGGCCAGGGTGAAGTTCCCACTGCTGTCACGGAGGTAGGCAGTGAAGCGGAGACGCACAATGCTCAGATCCATCACCTTCTTTAGCTCCTTTGCCTCCACCTCAATCTCTCGCACCTCAGAATCTGCCCAGGGGAGGGAGGGGAGGCCAGGATTGCAGGCTGCCCAGTACTGGGAAAGGACTCTAGCTCAGAGCCCCTCCCCAGAGGCCCTTGCACCACCCTGCATTGTGCCACTCCCTCTATCCCCATGACTGTATGAGCCTGCCCCTCCCCAGGTCCCCAGACCCTCTGCAACTCAGCTCCAGCCTACCCTTGAGCCCCGGCTTCACTCCTTGCAGCGAGTGCCAGTCCCTTGCCCCGCATCCCCAACTCCCTGCAATTTGTCCCTGGCTTTATGTCCTGCTGGCCACTCTTCTCTGTGGCCCCTCACCTGTCAGCAGCTGACTTCTGTTACGCAACTTCTGCTGCTTCAGCTTCTCCTTCATGATCTCCATCATGTTCTTCTTGGTCACATGGAGCACCCCAAGGTTGTTGAACCTAGGGGAGATGATCAGTGAGCAAGGGCACGGGGGTGGGGTAGTAGCCTGCTCAACAGCTGCAGCTAGAGGGATGCAGGAGGGGATGCCAGTTACTGAAACAGGGCTGAGCAAATGCAGGGTGGCGAGGCCCTTGGCAGCAGGGAGTTAAATCTGCCAGCAAGAGGGGCACTTAAGGAGCAAAGAGTTGATGTATGTATTCCCTAAGGAGGCCTTGATAGAAGGGACCATTTGGGAAGCCGGGAAAGGGTCAAGCTAGCTCCAGTATGGAGGGCAGGGCCAAGCTTGGGGATGTTCAGGAGATGGCACAAGCCTGGGGAATCCAAGTCAGACTGGGCTGACAACATGGGCTGGATTTTGATGAAAGCTACTAGGAGCAAAGGCCCCTAGGCCTCATGTCCAGAGTACCCCACACACAGCGTCTGCCTCGCCCCACAACACAGTCTCAAGACTTCAGCCAGTGCCCTTTGGCACACCCAACTGGTCCTGTCAGAAGCGAGCAGCCTCAAGGGACTTTCCAGATATGCTCACGCAACCTGCCTCCCAGCTGTCTGGCATGGGCAAAGGGCTTTGAAGGGAGCTTTATGCAAGGGATTGTCAGGTAAGACCTTTCCAAGCAGCCCAGATACAGCCAGTCATTCATGAAGGTTGAAGGAAGGTGCCAGCTAGACAGCAGCAGTGGGAGCTAATGGGGAGAGGTTGTGTGGTGCAGAACAAGAGGAAGGAAGCACCCCCAACACAGGGACCAGGACCTGATGCTATTGCTGAAGATGCTGAGCTATGAACAGAAGGAGAGGCTGCACAGGGGTGCAGCTGGGATAGGGACACAGTCCTAACACATTTGCTCCCTACACTAAGCACAAAGGACATTACCCAAGCCCATCACCCTACTGGGTCATAGCCATCCCTTAGCCAGGGCCTGCAGGAGCCTTCCCCAGCCCTCAGCAGTGCAGTACATACTGTGCTGTCATGTCCTTGGGCCCCACAGTCACAATGCAATTGCCAGCTTCGTTGCACTGCTTCCCCACCAGGCTGTGGGCATGCACACGTGGGGGGTCACTGTGGGTCACCAGGTCCACTTCAATCCGTGCCAGGCCTACATAGTTGCAGATCTGTAGGGCAAAGGGGAGTTCTCAGAGAGTTCATAATCATGACAACCTCCACCCCGTGAGCTCTGGCCTCAGACCCTGTCTACAATCTCCCCATGGCAGGAATAAATCCCATCCTAAGCACCGTGAAGCACACACATGCCCTGTACAGGCTCTCCCCCCCAGTGTGCCAGACAAGGTGCAGGGAGTATCCCCATGGCTGGGCAGAACAGCACTGTCTCCTCCAGGGCCTGGTGCTCACCTTGACTGTGGGGTAAGTCTTGCGTCCTTTCTCACTAGATGCTCCAGGCAGCCCACCATGGGAAGGGCCTTCACAGCCGTATCGGAACCGGAACCCACGCTGCAGAACCAGAACCCATGTCACCGCACCACCAGAGACCAAGCAGCCCTGCCAACTAGGGTGCTGGGCACAGGGACCCTACATTCAAGGCAGTGAGTTCACAGAGACTTCTGCCCCAGCTTCCCCAACCAGAAGGCACCACAGAGAAAGGTGAAACACCACTGTCCAGAGCAGCAGTTCCCAATGTGTGACCCACGCGGGGACTCGAAACGGTGGCTGTCCTCAACAGAACCATCTGGCTGGCGAAGCTGTAGCCACTGACCCTTCAGAAGCAGCTGGCTGACAAACCTTAGCAGTAGCCCTGTAATCCACTCTTAAGGATAAGAGACTTCCCTTATAAAGGGCCTGGAAGCTGACTGAACATGCGGTTTCCCCTTCTCCAGTTGCTTTTTGGAGGCACTCAGCTATGTGAGCTGACCTGGCACATTTGTCAGCAAGGTAAGTCGGGTGTGTAAGTCTTACTCCAGCTGAAATCAAGCAATGATCCTGGACTGTCCTTACTTGGCTTGTGCAAGGCACGTTCTGTTACATCTGCTGAACATGAGGTGGTGCGCTGCAGGTCACTTCTGTCATGCAGCCCCAAGCACGACATCCCACCCTCTAAGCAGGCTGCAAACAAAACTTTGGAAACCACTGGTGCAGAGAGACCCGAGCTGCCAAGCCCTTACCTGTTTTGGTTGCTCAATGATGAGAAGATACGGGCCTTCAGCTGGGGAGAAGAAAGGAAAGATACTGAGGGAAGAAAGAGCACTTGCCCCCGTCCTGGTGATGCCGGTCGACAGCGATGGGTGGGAGGCCATGCCGAGGACACCCTTGCCGAGCTGCAGCCAGTTCTCTCTGGCACTATGGGAACTTCAGGACGGGCAAAGGTCCTGTAGCCTCGGCAGTGGGACAGCGTTTCTGGGGTTCGTGGTAGGGGCTGAGCAGGAAGGGGATGGCCCTGTTCACCCACCTGAATGAGAGGAGCAGAGCAGGATGGGGAGCCCCTGGGGATGGATCACAGGCCAGCGCTGTGCCCTGGGATGCTCCAGCCAGGCCGGGCCGGGCCGGGCCGGGCCGGGCAGGGCAGGGCAGGTGACCACCGCCCACTTGGCAAGCGACGGGGCCCGAGGGTGCTGCCAGGAGGGAGGGAGGCTGGACCTGCCCCTGCCTTACCTGTCTCCATCAGCGGCTCCTTGTGCTCCACCATGTGGGAGCTGAACTGGAAGTCGTCATAGTCGATCCCGTCCAGGCACTAGGAGAGGGCAGGGCAGGGCGTGAG
>NW_005841831.1:3610822-3612398 GCF_000455745.1 Alligator sinensis
CTCACCCGGCCCCGCACGGCCCGGCCCGGCCCGGCCCCGGGCACAGCGGGGCGCGGGGAAGCCCCGGCCCGAAGCCACCTGGGCCTTTTCCAGAGTCCTTTCTGCTCGGCGTTAAGCAACTGAAAAAAAATTCTACTTCTCTCTCATACCATGAAATTTCTGAATCACAGGCTGCCAGTAGGTCCTGCCGCTGGGGATTTTGGGCGTGTGGGGGAAAGAGGAGGAGGAGGAGGAAGGGGATTGTACACTCACTGACTCATTTTCATCAGAAGTTACAGGAGGAAAACCCTCCGTGCTGAGATTTTCCCACTGGCCAAAGTCTAGCAGGATGAGCAGCCCCGGGGGGCACGGGCATGGGCTCTGCCTTCCCTGCCTGCACTCCCCGGCCAGCAAGCTGGCCCAAAGCAGGTGCTGTTCACGGGGAGCGGGGCTCGGTGTCGGGCGAAACCAGCATCACAGAGCAAGCCCAGGGCTGCGAGCCGCCACACGCTGGCAGCTTCCAGACACCGCAACAGAACAGGTGCAGGCTCCAGAGCCCCCCGCTCCCCGGCACTGCCCCGCACTGCAGACACAGTGTCCAGCAAATCATCTCCAGGCCACTCCAGCCACCAGGACAGGCTTGCCTGCCCCATCCACACACCCTTCCACTAACTGTCAGCTCTGTGGGGATAGTGGCACTTTCCCTAAATGGGAACCATGTCCTTCAACACAGCGGGTCCTCCCCCTCCACAGCTGGGCCCCATGTTCCACTGTACGAAGGCTTTTATCTTGCAGCGATTGCTGTAGTCCAGCAGCACCTCCCAGCAGTACAACAAAAGCAGCACAATTTATGTCTGCCACAAGGCTGTTCCCAGCCTCTCCCCAGAGCATGCAATGGAGTGCCAGCTTCGAGATTTTTTTTTTTTTTTTTTAAGTGAAATGTTTTGCTCTATTTTTAGGAAACTGCCCCCTTGCTTGGAGAGTCTCCTTCACTGCGGGAGGGCAGGGGTTCAAGAAAAGGCTAGAAGCCTCTGGCTCTCCAGCCCATTTCAATAATGCAGCTGTGTGAGCACTATAGGATTCTTTAGGAGAGGAGGGACTAGAAACGCCTTAAGATAACAGTCTGGAGGGGTGTCCTCGTCTCATGTGGTGCATTCCTCTCTGTCCCTGGTCTCAGCCCTCCAGGGCACACATAAAAGCATATACTCGATCAGACTATGGATCTGTCTAGCCCAATATTCTGCATCTCACAGCAGCACATAGCCAATGCAAAGGGGAAGAAAGAGTATTTATGGAGAACAACCTGCCCCCCCACTTTTTCCTTACAGCTTCCAGCCCTGATTTAGAGGCCTAGGAAGTCCTATTTTGGAGGTTGCATCCATAGGTGAAATGTTTAAATTTCCCCCAATAGACCCATCTTGCATGAACTGTCTAATCCTCTTTTGAACCCGATTACGTTATCAGTTTCTACAACACCTTGCGTCAACAAGTTAGTTACAGGCTATGTGAAACAGAACTTGCTTCTGTTAGCTTAAATTTGCTTCCTAATACTGTTCTTGCTCTCCCCCCCCCCCCCCCCACCCCCCACCCCACACTC
>NW_005841831.1:3612408-3615142 GCF_000455745.1 Alligator sinensis
AGCTCAGGTCAGATGTGTATGTTAGGGCTGAGCACCCGAGCATGGAGAAGCTGTAGGCCAAGCTATAGGGAGAGGCAGCCCCACCACAAGCCGTAAGATTTTATGGGTAATAGTGGGGCTGTCTCTGCCAGTACTTGCAAGATGCAAGTGAGTTTCACTTTCCAGGCCTGTTGCACAGTCAGAGCCAGGGCCGCGGAGCAGGGATGGCACCCTCTGCAGGACAGCTGCATGACTGTAGACCTCACTGCCCAGTTACACCAGCCGCCTCAGTTATTAGTGTCCAGGCCCTGCCACCCAGAGCAGATTAACACTGTTGTTTCACACCCCCAACTCCTGTGGATGCAACCCAGGAACAGAGCACAGGTACTACTTCTGCAGTAGTATCCGATTCATGCAATTCATCATCTTCTGGGTGGGAGGGAAACACATTCCACCCTCGAGATGCGTACATAGCAAGGGCACCCTGTGGTCATGGGGACGGATGCTTCAGGAGTGCCAGGGATGACGCATAGCCCCAGATCCCCCTCTGAAGTTCCTTACACATCCCTAGAGCTGGCTGCTCCTCTCCTCTTGCTTTTCTCTCTAGGAGCCTCTCCAAATTTTGCCTTTACTGGATGCCTTACTGCTGAGCTCAACTCAGGTCCTGTTTATGAAAAGCATGCTATGTCAGCCCCAGCTTCCTGGCCTCATATCCCTGCACTGAAACATCTGGCCTGCTGTACTCTGTCCCAGGAGCTTGTATTAAACCAGTGCAGCCCCTGTCAGTCCTCCCCTGCGACCCCCACACAGCAGCACAAAAGCCTCAGCTGCAGTACAGCACAACCCTCCCCCGACTCCTAGAAATCAGAGGAGCCCCATGACCATAGGGACAGGCCGGGCCCAGAGCCAGCCTTTGCAAGTTTGTGGTCTCCTCACAGATATCACATTAGTTACGGCAAATCTAAGCTGCCTCCTGCTTTAATCCTCTGGTTTTCTTCTAGGGGCTTGTAAGACAACTCCTTTGTTGGTTGGGTTATTAACAGCCTGCTCCCGTTGTACATCATCTACTCCCTCCCCTACTACCCTTACCACTGGCTGCTTGCCCTTTTCTCCTGTCCATCACCTCACCTGTCCTCCACAGGTTCCCAGGTCATGGGGACATCAACACTACCTTAGCAAGACCATGCTGTCCTCCAGGATGAATTCAGCTGAACAAGCTGATCCGAATACATTCCAGTAGCCTTTTCCTCACAGTGCTTGCCAAGTGGACAGCACTCTACAATCCCAGTGCAGATAAGCATCAGGGAATTGCCCCTCACAACACCTGGGGGGATAGGGAAGATTACCCCCTTTTTACAGAAAGGGAAACTGAGCCCCCAAAGGGTGGCATCACTTGCCTGAGACCATAGAGGAAGCAGGTGTCAGAGCCAGGAGCAGAACACAAGGTTTGAGCACTGCACTCAGATACCAGCTTTCCCTCATCAGCCTGTTCCTGCCTTTCCTCCTAAATCTCAGCACGTGGAAGTGCTAAATGCTCATTACCTGTCCAGATGAGACTGCAGCCTGACTGGTCTCCTCTCCCTTGTTCTCCATCTGGAGCCTGCAGACCATCTTTTACCAGCTTCACTTTCAATCATTCGTGACCCCGACTGCTGCCTTCTGGGGAAATTCACAGGCCCTTTCCCCTCCCAGGCCTTCAAGTACAGCAACTCCCCAGCTCTGTACAAGTGCCCTCCCCCAAGCACTAGCAGATGTGTGGAGCAGCAGATGGATGCCCTCCTTTCTGTTCCTCACCTCACTGCAGTCAGTCCTCATCCACAGCACAGCCTCACGGGGAGACTCGACCAAAGCCTTCACACAGGGCTTATCACCCAGAAATACCCTCCTGGCATCACAAGCCCAGAGCATCTTGCCCGGCTGGTAGGGGCTGCTCTCTAGCTGCTCAGCGCGTGCAGTGCGGAGCTTACACAATGTTTTGGGAGGAAGTGGGTCTTACTGAAGAGAAAGTGTCAGAAACATGTTTGATAAACAGTCACCCACGTTTCCTGCTGTCCCACATCTGCCTTCCTATGGCAGCCACATGTTACTTGCCAGGGATTGCCCCCATCAGTCACATCTGCCATGGTGTCTATCCAGCCCCTTGTCCTTAGGGGCAGCTCCTTCACAGTCTGGCTATAGGACACATCCCCTACAGCCAGAACCCGGCGCAGTTACCCCCGCTTGAGATTTCCCAAGACGGCTCCTGTTGAGGTTGTTCCTTTCACAACCTGGAACTACAGGCCCCGAGATGTCCAAAGTCTCCCAAGTCAGCCGCGTTCCTCTAGGGGCGCTCTGCCCGGCTGCGGACGGGTGCCCCCGCAGACTTCACATTTCAGCCACAGCCTTTTCAGGAGCGATTAACTCTAGGAAATGAGGGGTAACCTGCCCCTTCACAACGAGGAGAACTGATGGATTTAGAAATGGGAACAAGTGAGGGGCTCGCAAAGCTGCCTTCCCAAGCAAAGCAGATCTCATTATCCTGCCTGGCCCTGACCCTCCACTGAGGCCTCAGCCTCCGGTGCAAATCCCGGGCTCCCGAGCTGCACTGCACAGCCTGGCGGAGCGGGATCAGAGGCGCGAGGGAGGGCAGCAATGAAGCCCGCATCCCCTCCATCGCCCGGGAGAGGCGCTAGGCCCAAGCGACCTGCTTCAAACCCCGGCGGCCACCCCGCCCAGGCCCAGGCTGCCTGCGGGGGCCGGCCCCGGCGTCCAGTCC
>NW_005841831.1:3615478-3637546 GCF_000455745.1 Alligator sinensis
GCCGCCGCCGCCGCCGAGCCCGCTGGGGGCAGCTCCCGAGAGCGCCCAGCCCCGCCTAAGACAGGATCGGCCCTATGCCCCCCCGCCTGGACATCGCCTAAGGAAGCAGCATCGCCTGGGTGGGATTTCCAAGGGATGGACTTGTCCGGACCCCGGGCCTCCCAACGGGACTCGTGCCCTTAAGTGGCTTAAGCAATACTTAAAGCTGGGGCTTTCCAGTGGGTGCTAGGGTTGGAAACAAAGCCAGCTGGCGTTGGAGTACCAGCCACACAGCCTGGGAACCACTGCCGGAGGCTGGAGTCTCATATCCTGCTGCACCTGCCCCAGCTCCCTGCCTCTGCTGCGCTAGGGCATTCCTCCCCAAGGAAGTGAGCTCCTCATGCTTGGCTGATTTTTAATTTTATTATTGCAAATGTATGTTTCTCTCTATATAGATTCTTTACATACATATATAATTTCTCCACTGTGAGCACTGGCACATTTGCAGACCAATCCATGTGATAAGTGGACAAATCAGGAAACGCAGCCAAGTGAACACACACAACCACAGAGGCAAAAGCCCCCGGCAAGGGTGGGGAGGAGAGAAATACACTTCATCCTTTCTATTCACTCACACAGCTGAGGCTGATCCACCTGGAGTCTCCTCCTGTGTCCCAGGAAACCTGCGCAAGGATCAGTCTAGGGCAACCACTGACATTTGGTAGCTCTGGCTGGCTTTATTCTTGTCCTGAGTTAGGCTGTGCTACCTGGGAAGAGCAAGATAGCCCTGGGCTGCAAATCAATGAGGTGAAAAAGCACCACTGTGTGTGCAGGGTGCAATTTCTAGTCACAGCCACAGTCACAGCATGCCTGAACAGACCATTTCCAAAAATGGGTCAAAGGCACATTTGGTGACAGGCAAGATAAGACAGGGGTCTCGTGCTGAGAGTCATGTCTGGGCCTGCCAGGACCTTCCTACGTTGTGTTGGGGTGGATACTATACCTTGTTATGCCTCAGTTTCCCTCACCTGTTATGTAGGAAGGGTAATAACTGATCTTATCCCAGGGAGGTGGATAGAGAAGCTGAATTGCCTAACAGCTGCAAAGAGCACTCCTCCATAATACTGTGCAGAACCATGACTGACAAATTCAACCATGCAACAATGCAGAAGGGTAGAATTGTCCTTTCCTCTGAGGACTCGATATGTGACATGTGTAGTGTCAGAATTGGCCAAATCCCTGCCAACTCTCCAGTGTGCACATACAGCACCTAGCACAGCAGGGCTTCTGGGCACTATTGTAACATAAAAAGGATATTCTGATACGTGCAGAGGGAGGTAGAGGAGGATTGTGGCAAGAATTCAGGGAAGGCCTCATGGAAGATTAAACTTGGTCTAATGATTCTCCTTTGGGCTGAGAACACACAGGAAGCATGGCAGGATTCGGGGGGGGGGGTTCCTGAGAAGTCAGAGCCCTTGGAAACTGGGCGCCTAGAATTAAAGTGCTGCCTCCACCCTGGCTCCAGAATGGCTGATACCCTTGAAGGGCGCTTTACAAGGACTACTTTCTCTATGATGTTCATTTAATCTTCAGAAAGCAACCAGCCAGGATAAGCCCTCACGGCTTGATCCATAGGGTGGAAGCCCATCTAAGAACCAAAACAGCAAGTGATTCCACCTTTGCCATAGGCACTTGGGGTCTGCTCAGACTGCTCTGATATTGTATATTAAAAATAATGATAGTAAAAAAACCACACATCTGCAGGAAGAAAAATTAAGGCATCTGTACTTTTTGGGTTGAACTGTCTGGCCACCTTCAATCCATCTGGATAGATCTGACGCTTTGTTTACCAATCATTATGTCCCCACTGCTCAGGCTAGCCAGGCAGGGAGGGGATGCGATTTCTCAACATCAAACAAAAACAGGCCTGGCTGGTCCAAAGGAATTTGGTATCTTAGCAGAGAAGGAACTGGCCAACTTGTCCTCTTGTACTGTCTCTGGTCCTCAGAGAAGCCTTCCCCTAATAGAACAGAAATGGGCCATCTCTGAGGGCAGATGCCATCCCCTTCACTGCGGGCAATGGCATGTGCCTCCTCAAAGGCGATTGTCTTCCTCTCACCACCACAGATCCAGGAAAGGCACACTGAGTCCCCTCACATATTGAGCTGACTGGGGAGTCAATTGGATCCTACCACCTTTCATCCTGTTCAGTGCCTCCCTGCCCCTGCATGGAGATCTCTTTGGTATGGGGGAAGTAGATGTTTCTTCTTTCCTGTAAAAAAGCTGCTGGTGATGATACCATGGAAGTGTGGGAAGTAAGTTTGTAATGCTGTCTGCATGACTCATGCGAGGGAAAGCTGGGGTCAGGGCCCCAGTCAGCCAAACACCCACGCACAACACACTGTGGGAGGCCACTTGGCTTCTGGATATGTTCAAGGCAAGAGAATTGCTGGCAGTGTCTGGATTTCTGGTCTCGCTGAAAGCCCCTGGCCAGCTCCCTGGCACTCACAGGCTGAGACCACATGGAGCAGTTTCCCCTCAAATCATGGCCAGGCTCTCCGAGTGGCTGTGGACGTGAGGCGTGCTCGATGTGCTGCTGTCAGCTTTGTAGCTTTTTGGAGCCCGACTGGCTTTCAGGAGGACCAGGAAGGTTTCCGTGGAAATGGCTCCAAACTCAAAGGTGAAGGTACCGTAGAAGACCAGGACATCTATGATGAACACCCACTCGCAGAGGGCGGCCACATGCTGGAGCACAAAGCTCTCCTGGACGAAGAACACGCCACCTGGGGGTGCCAGAGTCAAGGAAACCGGCCTCAGACAGCCAGGCAAAGCATCTCTGCCCAGGGGGAAGGGTGCAGGCAGCTGCACCGGGCACCCAGGAAGACAGACTGCGTGGGGACAGGCCCAAGTTAGTGTAAGATGTGCTGACAGCCTCTGCAGGAAATCAGCGCAGCACCTGGGTACCAGAAATACCCGACTCCTTCCCCTACCCCCAGAACCAGTCCCCGGGATGGATATATAGCCCCAAAGCAGCAGGGGATGCAGCCCTCATCCCCCAGCCCCGGATTACTCAGCCAGCAGCAGAGCCAGCTCACTCTCTACTTGGAAGCTGATCTTAATCCTGTTCCCATTAGTAACAGGGGCAGAAGTCCCCGTTCACTTGCCTGGAGGCAGGACCATGCCCTGGATCAGATGCAACTAGTGGGCATGAAGAACAACACAACCACCAGTATCCTCCAGTCCCAGCAAGGACTGCCTGTGTAGGGGTCCAGCCTCTGAGGAGCACCATCCCATCTCTCCCCCCACTCCCTCCCCCTCATTAAGTTAGTTATTGACAGGGCAGTTTACAGAGGTGCTGAACTGGAACGTCCAGCTGCCTTTTGGAGCGAATTTACCAGCAAAGGTCCTAGTGGGTTGATTATCAACCTATGAACTCCTGCATGCCAACAGAAGTCTCCCATGGCAGGGGCGGAGAGGGACTCTCATGCACAGCCAAGGGTGTTAATGATCATCTCGGCCTGATCCTCCCAGCACAAAGTCTATTGTCAAGCAGGTACTAGTATGCAAGGAACAATCAAGTTTGGAATCTCACACTTGCCTACCACCCCGTGAGACGCACACATCAGGGCAATCTCTATCTGCAGCAGGGATCCTCTGGCCCTTTGCCACCAAGATCACGTGGCTGGCCCCAGGTAGAGATCTGCACGTTCCCTGTGGGAACTAGGCACCCACTTCCCACTGAGTTTCAGGAGGAACTGGATGCCCAGCTCCCTCCAGTCCCTTGGAAAGCTCCTACCTTGGGTTCTTCCTACACTCCTTTTCCATGTCAGGGGTCCTTTGTACAACATATGGTCACCTGCTCTGGTTGCCTCTTCCATTTGTTTGCAGCCCTAAGCCCCAGTTCCTCAGACTAAGGCTGGGCCCTGCTCTGGTCTGAGTACTCTACTCCTGACTGCTCTCCACCTCTGTCTCACCTTTATCTTGCTGCTAAACCAGTTCTCCTGCAGCCTCCTCCTCTTCTGATTTACCCCCTTCCTCTCTCATACACAAGTTCTACAGTGCAACACACCCACCAGCTTCCACCTCCCAAGGCAGGCATTTACAGCCTGGAAGGACTTAAGGCAAGTTTAGTGACCAGTGGACAAGTTCTAAACAAATGCTCCTTGCTACCAAACCAGGGGCCCCAAAGCATTTCAAAGCTCACCCAGGGCAGGGCCTGAACCCACAGTCCTCAGAATAAGTCTCATGCTCAACCTTCTTTGTCCTGCCCTGCTGCCTCCTAACAAGGGGCTTTTCATGGCGCCCTTCCAGAGACCCACCATGCCAGCTCAACAAGCTCACTGACTGCCAACACCCTGGTTCCTCCCAGTCACAAAGCTCTGCCACACACTTCCCAGCCCTCCAGAATCCACACGGATCTCTCCAAGCACATTCTTAGTTCCCTTCCCAGTTTCTGTGGGTGAGTTAGGACAGCAGAGGGATTTATTACTTTCAGATCCTCTGAGGAGTTAACTTTGCTGCCTTTTTTCTGTGCTACTTTGCACCCTGCGTTCCATCCTGGGGGACCGGATGCCCAGACCTGCACCCTCTTGCTGTGAAAGATAAGAGGGAAAGGATTTCCCAGAAGCTGTTCCTTGCTTATCCCCAACAGTTCTCCACTTGGCAGCAAATAAGTCTTCTCATGACGTGCTTTCTTAAAAAAACCCCCAGCAGTTATTTATTTGATACAGTGTTTGCAAGTCTCAACTGGTTACTGCCATTGCTTTTTCTTCCAAGAAGAGCCCACAGTTCTATCCAAAGGTTTCATGCGTCACAACTTTGTCCTAGAGGGGAACCAACCGCTGGGAGCAAGAGAGGATCCGGACCTCTGGCTCATGTGTGAACTCCCCACAGACACTGCTGGGCCTCAGTCAGTCACCTTTACTCCTTCTGGATATGGGCCAATCCCCCATAGGTTGGTGACCTCACACACCCCAGGGTCTGTAACCTCCACAGAAATCTCTTTGCTTTCCAAGTGCCCCTTTCACTGGCTGTCCTCTCTCTCCTGGTATTTATAGACCACCAGTCACCACAGTGTGTGGACAATGACCACAGCCTTCCTCCCCATTCTCATGTCCCTAAATGCCCTGCCATCTCCTTCTATTTCTGTGCTTTGCCAGCCTGACTTTACCTGCATTTTAGCCACTCTGGATTCTACTAACTGAACTTGGATCCCAGCCCCTCCCTAAGTATCCAAACTTCTCCCTGCACCCAGCCAATGTTCTTGCAATCCATGGGATTCAATATTCTGCCCTTTGTAAGGAACCTCAGCATTTCAAACCCAATGTGATCACTGGCCAGACAGACCTACTTCACAGCTATCTGTCCTGCCTGCGCAATCTTCTGATCCCATCAGCCAGATGGAAATGCATCACAACAGAAACCACCATGCCCGCATCCAAGGGCAGATACAGGCGGGGGGGGTGCAGTGGTGCACCCCCTTTGATTCCTGCTCCACTCAAACTTTATAGCCAACTGCCTGGGAAAGACAGCATCATTTCTATTCAGGCAGCACTGAGGAAGTCAACTCATTGTAATATACCCGATTCCTGCTAATCTCAGGTGCTAATGACCCTCTCTTCTTTTTAAATAGTCTTGATGTTCTATTAATCAATTTATGCTTTCTTCCTCAATCTTGCTGTCTGTTAGCCATTCCTGGAAATATCTCCCTTCTGTTTCACAGCCTTGCATATTATTTTTAGTCCTAGCTAAAAACCTTAATTCATGTATGGTAACTTTAACTCACTTATGGAAATGACTGACAGTGAAGTGATGGATACACTGTCAAGATGCTCAAGAAGGCTAGATGTTGTTTTACAAATGTGAATAAGAGGTGTACATTTAACTGTGCTGACTACAGGAATAATAAGACAATACCTTTTGACTATTTTGCCTAGATTATTGTGTTTTCAAACTTTATATATAATCTAGCAAATTAATGCACATTCCTATAGTTATATTTGATTTTTGCTTTCATCTTAAAAGAATAATATATCAGTGGCACCTAGCATATTAGTGAGTTTTCCAGTTTTTCTTTAACTGGAGAAAAATATGTTGTATCATATGTAATGCTGCACCACACCATCTTCACCTCCTTTTTCAAAATCCTAGATCCATCCATGCCTGCAGCCATTCTTCTCTCAGTCAGCACCTCTGAGGAGCCAGACTCCCCGTGGTTCTTGCACAGGCCTCCTCTCTCTTTTCATATTGCCAGGGGCTCTAGAGCCACACAGAGCCTTCACCTTCCTTTCCCATTTTATCCATGACCTCAGTCCAAATAAGCCTCAGCTGGGTCAGCCCAGACACTAATGGCTTTTCTTCCAGGGAACACAACTTCCCCTTAGTCTCAACACCCCCTCCTCCATTGCTTTGTTTGCAAACCCTCATGCCTGCTAATTTAGCTGCCCACACACTGCCTCTCTGACCAAGCCTGTGTTACTTTTCCCTATATTCATGTCTCTAATTGAGCTCCCTAGTTGGGTTTCCTTCTGGTGTTTGCACTTGACATTTATAGCCTTTCCCTCCTCCCTCCTTTAGCCCTAGATTTTCAATACAGTGACCTATAGACTTCTCAGGTGGCTGACTTGGTCAGGGCCAAGGGTCAAACACACTGCAACCTCTTATTTATGTTGCACCAGTGCCTCAGCCACAGCCAAGACCGTGGTGTGCACGAGGCTGGACAAGCACAACACAAAGCTGTCCCTGCTCCAAAGGGTTTAGACTCTGAAATAAAGGAAGGTTGTGTCTTCACAGTAGTGGGATTTGAATCTGCACTGAGGAAAAGACCAGAGCCTACGTGCAGTGTGTCAGACCATGCTGCCACATTACCAACTAGACTGGAGCACTGACAGTGCTCAAGTGCTCTGTGTAGCCTGCTTGAAGCCAGATGCAAAATGCTGTCAGCGGCTCAATGAGACAACACCAAGGCAGAAACTGCATTTTACGGGTATGATGGAGAAACCCATGGAATTGTACTGCTCAATGGCCCCATAGTCCACCACCAACCAGCAAACACATGCAAAGACCACAGATCTAGACTGCCCCTGAAGAGCCAGCAAGTCTTCCTTTAGCCTCATTGGAGCTCCTGCTACCTAATTAAAGCACCCACACGGTCTCATGTATCAGCATTCCTGTGCTTCAAAATGGCAGTGGGGGTGCTTTAACTAAAGCTCATCGAGTGAGCTTTAGTTAAAGCACTCCTGTTGCCATTTTGAAGCACAGAGATGCTGATATACGAGATGCAGAGGCTGCTGGAGTGCTCTAATTAGCATGCTCCAGTAATTACAGCATGTTGGAGCAGCCTCCCCGCACATCTACCGGCACCCTAGGGCAGGCCTGTTGTACCTCTATTCATCCTTGAGTCTCCACCCCACTTCTAATCCCAGCTGACAACACCTCTTCTCACTTGCCCACACCTCCTTTCTGGTGCTGCTTCTCTGTGTCACTGTGTGGCAGACAAGGGTGGTACATGCTGTGCTAGGTCAAGGTGGGCTGCTTTGCACAGCTCAGCAGGTGAGCAAGGACATTCCCCCCCACACGCACACATACACCAGTCTTGTTATCCAGCCCTACAGCTTGCTTGGCTCCAGCTGGTTGTTTGCACACACTTGACACCCACACACTTCTTACCCAGGTGCTGATGCTGGGAAAGGATACTGAAGACAAGGGTGATGAAGGCCAGAGCAGTGAGGACACTGCGCAAGTGGCCGGTCCAGTAATGCCTCCGGGTCTTGGCCATGCGGTAAGTCAGAACTGACTGCAGGAACAGGAAGAGCATGCTGGTGGGGAAGGCTACGCCCGCGCCAATGTAATGCAGCACCTTGGCATGGTCCACCTGAGAGAGAGAAACCATCGGGCTGAGGGCACACAGAACCTGAAGCCCCTTGGACAGTCCACACACTGCCCTCTCTGGCCCCCAGCCACCCACTTCTGGCTTTACGCTGCGGGGCTCAAACTGGTGCCACATCCTCTGTCAGTACACTCAGGCTCCGCTGTGCCATTCACAAGCCCAATTTTCTTTGTACTGTGAGACTCAGGATGCCAGGCCCACAATGCAGCCAGATAAACAGAGTGAGGGAGGAGGGGGGAAATGGGACATGGTACATCAGGTTCAGGGCTCAGACATACCAAGAATTTCCCTCCCTCTCACATGAAACTTAAGGTCTAATATGCCCTGAATTTGAATTGATATAGCAAGGGGGAGGGAGAACCCTCTCCCTGCTAGCCAAGGGGTCCCTAGTCCCTTGGATCTGATCTCATGTTCAGAGATGTTGGGATCAGGACCTTGGTTTACACTTCCAGCTGCCACTTTGAGTGGATTGAGCAGGGGAACATCCATCAGGCCCGACCATCTCTCCAGCCTGGCTAAGATGCCATCACGAAGGCACATGTCCTGTCTCCAGAGCCGGGTGAGATCTCTCAGCTTTAGCTGGAAGGCATATGCTCCGTGAATCAGGCACTGTTCCCTCCAGCAGAGGGTGCCCTGCATCTGTATGTAACCAGCCCTACTACTTGAACCCCACCTCGACAGACACACCGGGCTGCCCGCCGGTTTGGATTAAGTAAGCAAGTTAGGGCAAGGCTGAAGCCACCACAGCTTTGACCTCAGAAGGCAGTGTCTGGAGCACTGTCCTGGGCAGAGGAGATGGAAACTACTGTGAAAGGAAAAGAGGGGAAACCAGATGCTCTGGGCAGGCAACCGGTCACTCAGCCCGCTGCTGCAAGCCTGTCCTGCACGCCTATCAGCTGGATTGTCAAGGCTGGTATAGTTCTTTGTTTAGGAAAACGCTCCCCCCATTCTGTGGTCTTAATGGAAGCCGAGAAAACCAGACACCACGAAAAAGCAGCGTCTGCCCAGACACGTTTCCTGGCACCAGCAGGAGCAAACATCCAGGCCTGGCCGGCAGCAGGGATAGAGCAGACATCTAATTCACCTGCACCTCTCTGCAAAGGGGAAGCAAGTTGCTTCCATGGGCTGGAGGGCTGCACACACACACCCTGGGCTCCCAGGAGCAGAGAGAGAGCTGGGAGGACCCCCAGGGGAAGAGAACGGGTCAGGGGGATCCCCAGCTCGCTGCCCCGTGAATCAAGCTGCCTTGTAGGCCCTCATTCCCTTGGTGTATCTGGATGCCTCTCAGTCAAATTGCTGTTCCTCACAGGGAGGAAGGGCACTACCACTGCCTTGCTGTACAGATGGAGAAACTGAGGCAGAGTGTCTAAGTGACTTGCCTGAGGTAGCACAAGGAGTCTGGGACTGAGCTGGGAATCAAACACCAGCTCCTAGTCCAGGACCCATCCCCACAAAGCATTCCTCTTCTTTGGAGGTGCATTAACCTTACAGAACTAGAGCCCCTGAGCTGGTGACCACTTCCTCCACACTGGGACCTGGACCACTGCTTTCTCAATTCACCCTTTCACCTGTCGGCCAGACCCAGGGCTCAGTCGCAGAAGCAAGCAGATGCAGAGTAACCCCATGGTAGCCTCTCTGTGCCTGTGCCCTAGGAGGGGTAGTGGGAACCCCCAGGAGCTTCACATGGGGGGTGCTGTGCCAAGGGGAAGTGGTCCTGCCCCAGCAGATCCACAGGAGCACTGTGGGAAAAGTGCCGGGCCCCTGGGCTCCAGCTCTCACTGACTCCACCCACTGGGGGATTGGGGCCTGCAGGCAGTAAGTCGGCCTTGCCAAGAGATTTTCCTGCACTGCAAAATGCCCTTTAGCCGGAGCTGCCTTCTTCTGCCCCCCTGCACCCATAAGTCATCTCCCCACGTGCCAGCATGTGCAGGGGGAACAGTCATGCTGCTCCAGCTCCAAATCCTTTCCACTGGCCCCCCAGTTCCAACATCTCCTGTTCAGAGCTGCCCTCCTTAGCCAGCCTCAGGTGGACTCCCCTTACCCTGACCACTCAGCCCCTCTGGCCTGCTCAAGAGCCTGCTCCTCCACAGCTCACACCATCTGGAAGACTCTTCCCTTGCCTTGCCAACACCTCTCACTTCCCACTAGCTGTGAACTCCAGAGAGCTGTTTGCCTCTTCCCTACAACGCTGCTCTGTCCAAGTCAATGGACTGTGACAAGCATGGCGTGGGAAGCAGATATGAGATGAGCAGAGAGCTGGCAGGCACCTGGTGACAGGATTCACTTATCCAGGATACCTCCTTATCTACCCAGCATGACCGATGAAAGTACACAGTGGAAAAAAACCCAGATCCCAGGGCTCAGCCGTCCCAAACATTGCATCAGTGACCTGACCTTGGACTGTGACTTGCTAACATCTGTGGCTCAAAGCAGTTGGTTTGTGAAGTCCCTGTGCCCAGTCCCAGCTGAGAGGAAAGGAGCTCCACAGGGGAGCAGTAGCAGCCCTCAGTACTTCTCAGAGGGTGGCAACTTTGCAAGCTTCAGAGCGAGTTTGCTCCCTACCTCAGCCTCACACAGCCCTCGCTATCTCTGCCCAGAGTAAATGCAAAGCCACCACCTCAGCAAAACTTGCAGACTGAGCTTTTAAAGCCCTGAAGAGCCAGGTAACTCAAACAATTGTGCATACCTGGGACAGATTTTCTTACAGCCCCTGAGGAGGCAGGGGGGGCTTGGTGACAAGATGACAGATGTCTAGCTAATGTTATTGCCCAGGTATTTGTTTTACAAGATAAGGGATGAACTAAGACTGGCAGCTGAGTCTGGGCCCAGAATTAAGAGTGTGCAAACACAAAGGCGAATTTCAGAGCCCAGGGGAATAGAAATACTTGCTTGGAGTAATACATGAAAATGGGAGGTTAAAAAAAAGCACCCACCTCCCCCTTGGTGCTGGGAACCCTGCCAACTGGAAGCAGGCTAGTGCCCTACATCAGGGAGTGAAGTTAACAGGAGTGCTTTCACCATCCAACCCAAACACGCCGAGCAGAGTTGGGAAGTGAGTGAAACCTGCATGGGTTCTTCAGCCTCACTGTTCTTGGGGTCACTGGTATAACGCAAGGGAGGGAATCTGGGCTCTCTCTTGGCAATGCCTTCAACTGACTGATCATGTCCAGCCTGCTTGTACAGCACATGGATCTACTAAGGTCTACGAGGAAGCCTGCATCACCCAACTGTGGAACAACTAAATCCTTCTTCTATTTCCAAAGCCTTCTCCCAAGCTGTCAAGCCTCTTCAGTGCCTATTCCCAGAGAAGAAGTCTTACCTGGAAGTTGCCAACCATGGTGAGGCCAGCAGCACAGATCCAGCCTGCTGCCAGGCCCAGGGTGTTGACGAGGGATGGCCCACAGCACTCGATGACATGCGCATATCTCAGCAGGCCAACGAGTATCACTACAAGGGAAACAAGAACCATTGAATGCTGTATCACCAGCACAAGCCTCTTGCTTTCAAAAGTGAGACCCTCCAGTGCCCTGCCAGAGCCAGCCAAAGGGGCAAGAGCATCTGGGCAGAGCAGCTAGGTCCTCTTCATTCACGCAGAGGAGCAGGAGCCTGGCTTTTGCCCACCCACCCACTCCCTCAGGCAGAGTCCTGCATTTGGTCTTCTGGATCTTGCTACGATGCCCCAGGCTGAAGTCTTAGGCCCAAATGACTACAGCACTCCTGGTTCTCCTTGGCCCTTGGCTTTGGTGTTGCAGCATGCATGTCTGGGTTAGCTCTTCTGAGTCCTGCACGCAAGGCCTGCCTCAAGCAAGAGCACAGCAAGCAGCTGCTGGGTCAATGGATGCCCTGTCCTTGCCCCCCTATCAGCAGTAAGCTTGGCTAGGGCATGTGTGTAGCCCAGCACACTGGAAAGGTAGCCCTGCTGGAGCCATCCAAATGACTCTGTCTGCATTCCCAAAATTAGACTTACCCATGAATGAGCCCAGGCTGCAGATGAGGCTGAAGAAGCAGCTTTCAGGGGGAAGAGTTCCACACTTACTGCAGAGAGAAGACAGGGGCTGTAAAATGCTTGGCACCCGACCTTTGAAACTCATAACATGTAGCAGCATGGCAACAAGGTGCACAGCCACCCACAGCACACAGGGATGATGGGCATCAGGCCTGCTGGAGCCATTGCTGCTACTGGAGGTGCTGTCCTTCCAACCCTGGCCTCGCTGCCCAGGGGCACACCTGCAGGCTAGATCCAAGATCACATGCACTGTCACCCAGCTGCAGGCTCCACCAGGTCACATTGGACTGGGTCACTCAGGACATATGGAAGCTGGAGCAGGACAGCACATGCACTTGGTTTGGACTCCAAGCTAGAGCCAGGCCCCGACATGCCATGTTTGTAGAGTGAGCCTTGGCAGAGACCTCTTACTACAAACTACACCACCCCCTTCAAAGAGGTAGTGTTCTGGCCTGGTCTGCACCCCCTCCAGCCAGTAGTTTCTAAACCAGATGGGAAAGGAGACTAAGGCCAAGAGCAACAGCTACCTGTGCTGCCCTTCCTCACTGCCTCCAATTACCCCATGGTGTGAGGCAGGGACACTGCACTAGGCCCCTAGCTGCTCTACTCACCCCCTTCTCTTCTGTTCACCAACACTCATGAGTTCAGGAGGAGAGAGGAGTGCAGACACCATGTTGCCACTCTGCCCTGGAGGAGCATGGCACTTGGATTCAGGCTGACACAGGCAGACAGGCACTTCTCTGCACACCCCTTTATACCTGCTGCCCCCACGGGTGCTGAAACAATAGCTTGTCCCTCACCCCAGCACCAGGCCACCCTGCTTGCTCCAGCTCAGACTCCTTTGCAGAGCATATAGGTGAAGAGGTTAGCATAATGGCTTCCTCAGCAGCAGCTGAGCTTAGTAGTGGCCCAGGGCCATGCTGGGATGTGTGGGGCTGGGGACTGTCTCTGGCTTCTAGCAGAGCTGAAGTGGACACTCAAACCTTTCCCCTGCTGCCAGCAGGAACCTAGCAGCCAGAGCCCATGCTCCACACACCCCACCAGCCCCCAACACCTCCCCATGCTGCTGCAGAAACTGTGGGTGCCTCCTCCCCACCACAAGCACAAAGTTCCAGCTGCTCACACGCCCAACTCCCCTTGCTATGACCCACCTCACTAGACGCACCTTCCAGAGACCCTGCCTTAGACAGAGAGCAGCTCTCATGGAGTACATGCCACCTGCCAGGTGCTAACTTCTGCCAAACCATTCACCTCCTGAACTCCTTACCCAGCCTCTCCTCAGCCTGAGCCTGAATGCATGCACATGCACTTATACACTGCATCCCCACACAGACCTGCTCAGTGTGCGCACTAACCAGCCAAAGATGCACATGCACTCAGGGACACTCTGCAGCCCTGGCTGGGAGTGCTGCCTCCCCTTCCAGAGGGCTCCAGCTTGCAGAGACTTTTATCTTTCAGATGCTGATGGAGCAGAGAACCCCCTCCCAGCTCTTCATTTCTCCTCACCCAGCAAAACAGCAGTGGTGCACCTGCTCCCTGCTGCCTCCAGCCCCCAGGACTCTCACATTCCTCTCCCCTGCCACCCCTGCACCTAAATCTAAGATTGCTTTCTCTAACACTCCCCTCATCCCTTCCTTTGCTGACCCTGTTCTATATCCTGGCTTCCCACTAGGCTCCAATCCTCTGCATTTCCTCAGCCATCCAGCCTGCTGCCCTATCCCCAGAGATGCCAATGCCAGCCATCTGGGAGTGCATGGTTCCCTGCAATATCCTGTCACAGTGCAGGAAGGATGGGTGTTATAGACCTCCCTACCACCCCCCCGCCCAACCAACACAGCAGAGGGCTCAATGTACATGTCCTCAGCTGAACGAAACACCTGCTCCCAATCCAGAATGGGGCTGCTCTGTGCCATGGGCCTGGGGAAACCGTGGCAGGGAGATCCATCACAGTCCCAACCTAGACCCTCCAGCTCTGCAGAGCTGCATCCCCACAGCCTCACGCTCAGCCCAGGTCTTGGACAGAGATAATCCTCCCCATACCCCCTTCTCAGAAATGTGGCCCTCTGCCAAATGTTGTACTGACCCTGTAGCAGGTGAACCTGCCCAGCAGATGCCCCAGCCCTGACACCCAACCATCCTCCTAGCCACACACCCCTGCAATACAGGATCACCCCACCACTGCAAAACCAGACAGAGTCATAGCATGGTCCCTCTTGCCTTAGAACAACAGGTCCCCCTTCAAAATACTCTCCAAGGCTCTGTTCCAAAGTGTATCCAATTCCAAATTCCCATGTCATGCCGGCACTGGGACACATGCAGCCCAGCCTGTGCCAGCCAGGACAGTTCATTCCAGTCTCTGCTACGCTGGCAGGAACAGGCTTACTGTCCCCAGAGCAGTGGCAATGCATAGGGAGTGCACATGCACCCCCTGAGAGCCCCAGTGCACCCCCTGACCAGCCACGCTCACTGCTTAGGCGATGGGCAGGGACAGGAGGAAGTACCAATTGATCCTGGAAGTGGCTGCAGTGATTGGCCCTAACGATCAGCTGTCGTGGGATCGGCCACAGTGGTCTCCCCAGGCAGTGAGATCAGCTGCAGGGGGATCCTCAGCAGAGGTGTGGAATTATAGAAACACCCAGGAAACCTTTCCTCTCCTCCCGCTGACTCATGCCTCTCACTCCCTTTCAACTTGCTGGAGGGAGAAGGGCTTTAAGCTTGAGTGTAACCAGCACCTGGCACTTGCAGCCCAGAATGAGGTCCCTCAAGCCAGAGGGAAAGGCAGCAGCAAGGTAGCTGGGCAGAGTTTGAGCCCTGTGAATGCAACTACTCACAGTCCCAGGAACAGGACATGGGTGCGTGCCCCCAGGACCCCTTCACTTGGCACTGGGGAGCATTAGCTCTTACCTGACGAGGGGAATGTGATCCAGAGTGCAGCATGAGACAGGTCCATCCGGACCACAGGACTGGTTATAAATCCTGGGGAAATAAAAACAAGCAAGTCAGATCTGTGGCCAGGACATGCTGACCCAAAACAAGGAATGAGAAACTCTTGGATGCCCAGGTGCCCCAGGGCTCAGATGCCCTGCCGATCCCAGCGTTCTGATGAGGCTTGTACCAGCAATGCTCCAGGAAGAGCCATGGTCCACTCGTGGCAGTTTGACACCTCTGCTCCTAGAAGGAATTATGCTTCACCAAGCATGTTTTCAAATAGTCAAGTCACTTTCCCCGCTGCTAGAGACTTGCCCTGTACCTTGGTCAAAGCTTCTGGGCGGTTTAAGCCTTGGGTTAGGGTTCACGTCAGGTCTTCTCTCACCCAGCCCAGTTTGCCAGTTCTTAATACATGTCCCTAGTCATCATCGTTGGCCAATCCCCACAGACAAGCATGACTGCCTTCCATGACTGCCTCATGTGTGGGTCCAAAGGCAGCTGACGAGGCCAATCCAGAATTGACGGTTCTATTCAAGTGCCACTGCATGGAAAACCTGCCCAACCCTGTGTCATCACACACCTCTAGCAATGACCATTTGGGCTGCTCTAGGCAGACACCTGCAGCATCCAGAATCAGGGAGCAGGCTGAACTTCTGACAGGTGCTGCCTAATCATTTAATCAGAGCAAGCCAACAGCTGCAAGCTACCAATAGCCAAGCAGCCTTTAGAGGACTTTCTCCCCACCTTGAAGGAGCATTTCCAACATGGTCTTTAAATGTTGTTACCCTGAGCAGAGTCAGTAAGAAGCATGCACCTCATACAGGCTTGCCACATAGTTATGAGCTAGGACACCCATTTCACTGCATGGTCCCAAAAGAACCATGAAGATGGAGGGAGGATGAAGGAAAAGCCCAGCGCTGCAGGCATGATGATCAGGTCCTCTTCCAGGCTTCACTTTTCTCCTGACAGCCACTGAGTCCTATGAAACTAGTCAGGCCTCAGTGCCCCCCACTGCAGGGTCTAGATGGGAGTCTATGGCTCACAGCACACAGGGGCGATGAGGAAGCTGGGAAATCGGCAGAATTTGGATGCTTGGCTCCAGAAAGCCATAGCAGAGGGACCTGCTCAAGTCACCCCACTAACCGGCTGCCAGGGTCCTGTCTCCACAGGGCTCAATTTGTGGGTACCCAGAGGAGCAGTGCTGGGGCAGCTGGTGCCCACATCTCATCCCACTGCCAGACTGCTTGCTAAGACACCTATGTGCCTTCCCATGAAGAAGGAAACCCACACCTCAAAGCAGAACCACTAGCACAGCTGTTTGAGCGCTCGTGGTGCTTGGGTCAGGTCACAGAGGACTGGAAAAGAGCCAGTGTGTTCCCTATTTTCAAGAAAGGGAGGAAGGAGGATCTGAGTAATTACAGGCCAGTCAGTCTCTTCTCCATCCTTGGAAAGGTTTTTGAAAAAGATTATGAAGAATCATATCTGTGGGAGTCCAATGGAAAAAATAATGCAGCAGGGAAACCAGCATGGATTCATAGCAGGTAGATCATGGCTGACCAATCTGGTTTCGTTTTATGACAGGGTCACAAAATGCTTAGATGCAGGAATAGAGGTGGATGTCGTTTTCCTGGATTTTAGCAAGGCCTTTGATATGGTATCTCACCCCATTCTCATAAATAAATTAAGAGTCTGTGATATAGATGTTTACACGGTCCAGTGAGTGGCAAATTGGCTTAGCGGTCGCACCCAGAGGTAACAGACAGGTCAGTATTGACCTGGAAGGATGTGGGTCGTGGGGTCCCGCAGGGTTCAGTCCTTGGACCTGTACTCTTCAATATCTTCATCAGTGACTTGGATGTGGGTGTGAAGTGTACTCTGTCCAAGTTTGTGGACGATACTAAATTGTGGGATGAAGGGCACACTCCAGAGGGTAGGGAACGATTGCAGGCAGACCTGGATAGGTTAGAAAAGTGGGCAGTACACAATAGGATGCAGTACAACAAGGACAAGGACAAGTGCAGAGTGCTGCACCTAGGGCACAAAAATATCCAGCACACCTACTGGCTAGGAAGTGACCCTCTCAGCAGCACAGAAGCGGAAAGGGATCTCGGAGTCATAGCGGACTCCAAGATGAACATGAGTCATCAGCGTGACAAAATCATCAGCAAAGCTAACTGCACTTTATCATGCATCAGCAGACACATGACAAAAAGGCCTGTGCGAGTAGGCAGCTATTCGATCCAGCCGCGTCGGATGCCAGGGATCCGATCTGGAGCTCCGGACCAGGTTCCCACTTTGATCCGGCCAAAGCGGCTCCGAAGCTTCAGAACCGCCTCGGAGATCCAGCCATAGGATATAATGGGGAATCGATGAAATAGCTATAACTTTGTTGTTTTTTGTCTGATTTGAATGAAACTTGCAGGGGTAGTAGCCTATGCTGAGGCCACAAAGCCTGCCAAGTTTCAAGAAGATAGGTGCAGGGGTTTGGGAGGAACTGCACCCCAAATTCTTGAAAGCAAAACTCCTGTCACATCTATGTGTTACACCACAGTGGGGTGAAAACTGCAGGGTGATAGCCCCTGGTGAGGCCACAAAGCCTGCCAAGTTTCAGGAAGATCGGTGCAGGAGTTTGGGGGGAACTGCATCTCAAGCTGCTGGCAGGCAAAACTCGCGACATAGATACCGTGTGTGTGTTAAGGTGCAGCGGGCTGAAAACTGCAGGGATGGTGGCCCCTGCTGAGGCCACAAGGCCTGCCAAGTTTCAAGGAGATAAGCGAAGGGGTTGGGGGGAAACTGCACCTCAAGCTGCGGACAAGCAAAACTCGTGCCATGTGTGAGACTGTTTGTGTTAAGGCGCAGCAGGACGAAAGCTGCAGGGATGGTGGCTCCTGCTGTGGCCACAAAGCCTTGAAAACTTGGCAGCCTTTGTTGCCTCACCAGGGGCTACCACTCCTGCAGTTTCACCCCCCTGTGTTGTAACACATAGACGTGACACGAGTTTTCTTTCAAGAATTTGGGGTGCAGTTCTCACCAAACCCCTGCACCGATCTTCTTGAAACTTGGCAGGCTTCATGCTCTCAGCAGTAGGTACCCCCTGCAAGTTTCATCCAAATCAGACAAAAAACAACAAAGTTATAGATATTTCATTGATTCCCCATTATACCCTGTGGCCAGATCTCCGAAGCGGCTCCGAAGCTTTTCCAAAGTGCTTCGGAAACTCCAAACTGCTTTGGAAAGCCTAACAAAGCCAGTGCTTCAATCCTGACATGCTGTTTCAGATGCCGAAGTGTCCGAAGCTTCTCCAGATCCGAAGCACGGTCCGAAGCCTCGCATAGCCCTAATGACAAATAGAATCAAGGAGGTGATACTTCCCCTCTATGCGGCATTGGTCAGACCGCAGTTGGAGTACTGTGTCCAGTTTTGGGCGCCGTAATTCAGGAATGATGTTGATAAACTCAAGAGGGTCCAGAGGAGGGCCACTCGTATGGTCAGGGCAAGCCCTATGAGGAGAGACTGAGGGACCTGAACCTCTTCAGCCTCCGCAAGAGAAGGCTGAGAGGTGATCTTGTGGCCACCTACAAATTCATTAGGGGGGAGCAGCAAGGGATTGGAGATGCTCTGTTCGCCAGGGTGCCTCTTGGGGTAACAAGGAACAATGGTCACAAACTGACAGACAGCAGATTTAGGCTAGATATCAGGAAAAACTTCTTCACAGTAAGGGTGGCCAAAATTTGGAATGGACTTCCAAGGGAGGCGGTGCTCTCCCTTACCTTGGGGGTCTTTAAGAGAAGGATGGATTGGCATCTGACTGGGGTCATCTGACTCCAGCGCTCTTTTCTGCCTAGGCAGGGGGTTGGACTCATTGATCTGTTGAGGTCCCTTCCGACCCTCGCATCTATGAATCTATGAACCTCAATGCTGTGTCAGGGAACTTAACACCCAGCCAGCACAGATGGGGAGAGGGCAACACAGGGAATGCCCCCAGC
Source organism: Alligator sinensis (assembly GCF_000455745.1). Taxonomy (NCBI): domain Eukaryota; kingdom Metazoa; phylum Chordata; order Crocodylia; family Alligatoridae; genus Alligator; species Alligator sinensis. The sequence continues at coordinate 3,634,266 of NW_005841831.1, forward strand.
CAGACCCAGATTCTTGGGATACAGCAGAGACCTCCAGCAACTGGACTCTCAGAGATGTCTAGTGCCGAGATGGTCCCTCCCCACTTAGCCAGGCCTGAGCTACCCAAGAAAGCAACTGACTGAAGGACAGTCTTCCTGAATCAACTGAGAAGTGATGAGCTTCCCTGCCAGCTCCCAACAGCCTCCCAGCTCTACATGGTAACTCTATCCTGTCCACTACAGGATACTACTACTGTCCCCTGGGAGCTCCCAGCCTCTCTCCTGTGAAACAACCCCCCTGAAGCACCCCATGCGCCCCCACTGCCTCACGCCGCACTCCCTCTGCTCTATCACAGCTGCTTGGGTGCCCAGCCCCACCATGCAGGTACTCAATGTCAGTGCCTGGGCTGTGGCTTCCACTGTAGGCCCAGCCATATGGTACTGCTCTTGTCCTAGCTGTCACCCCCTGCTGTAGGCCACAGAGTGTGATCAGCTGCTTCCCCAAACACAGCAAGCTCTTGGGTAGGCAGCAAGAAGGCAGCAGGCAGGCCTGTGAGCAGGGAGAGGGCAGGGAGAGAGGATCCCTGGGGCCAGCACAGAGTTCCTCTGCAGCCCAGGTTTGCTGACTGGAGAGGATCACAGGAAGCACCCCCCCTTCCCTGCCACCCCCGCAAGAGGAGGGACACGGGGGGTGCCAGGAACAAGCAGCTTCCTGCTTCCAAACACACAGCATCAAGAGGTGAGAGAACAGGGTGGGGCCAGGCAGCGCAACCACAGCTCCAGACTTGCAGGAGGAGGAAGCGCAGCTCAGTTTACTGGAACTGCAGGGCAGAGGAAGGGGAGGAAAGGAGGGAACACAGGGAAGTGGCACTCTGCTGGTGTAACCAGACCAAAGCTGCAAGTGCTGCAGGGGAACAGGCACCCTCAGCTGGGGAATGGCTACCCCTAGGGGTGTGAGCAGCTGAGTGCCCCGGGCAGGCAGGACACGGTTACTCTGTGGACTGTTAGCCACAGTGCCCTGAGGTGAGGACCTGACTGGGTCTTTGCTCCTTTCTGGCACTGTCATTCACACACTGGAGCTGCCGGTCCCAGAGCAGTGAAGGACAATGCTGCCCAGCCTTTCCAGGGCTGGCCGTGCTACGCTGAGGGGCCAGGGTGGGGAGGAACCAGACAGCCCTGGTTGCTGCTGCCACTGGCTGGCTTTGTTGATGAGTCCCCCAGGAATGGCAGAAGCAGGCGTAGACCCACCTTGTTTTGGCTTCTGGTCTGGATGGCCTTGCAAGTCCACCATCCTGATGCCTAGGCATCAGACCAGAGAGGTCCCACAGCATCAAGGCTGAACACTGGCTGTCCCGAGAGGGCCCAGCTATCCCCCATTCAAGACTCTGGGGCCCTCAGGAATGGAGCTGGGGAGCCCCACACTAGGGGGGCAGCAATACCTTCCTTTGCCACTGTTGCTCTAACCAACCACATACAACCCTCCAAGCCAGGCACCAGCATGAGGCCCTCACAACAGGACCCGAGACAGGCATCTGCCCTGCCTGCTGCCAGACCTCACTGACCAACCCTACAGCTGAGCAAGAGTTCCCCCAGGGCACAGGGATACCGGCTAGCCAAGGTGTGGCCCACTCTCCCAGCCCCTCTCCCAGCCATGCCTGTGCCCAGGAGATGCTGTGTGGCAGGGAAAAGCACTGCCCCCTGGCAACAAACCCACAGTGCTTTCCTCATGAGTCAGGGCATTTACAACCCAGCCAGACTGCAGCTGGAGTCCTTACATTTTGCCCTTATTTCCCACCCTAGACTGCTGTGCCTGGTGAACAGCCATGATGTTCCACCCCAGAGATGGCTGTAGATGAGCTGTCCTTGCTCAGGTTAATGCGTAAATTTGTGGAAAGCAGTTCCAATTGCCCTCCCTCCTCGCACACAGAGAAAAGAGAAAAGGCTGCCTCTTGTCAAGACAGTCTTTCCCCATTACAACCACAGCTATGCATGTCACATGCCACTGCCTGCGACACTTAACTATACCCCTCGGCAGACTTCTGCTGCCACATTACCCCTTGCCCCTATCACCTCAGAGGCAATAGCTATGGGTGTTGGAAGCAATAGCTGGTCACTGACAGAGGGAGGTTTGTAGAAGAACGTGTCAGGAGGTGGCATCCAGAGGCTAGTGTTTTGACCCCCTGACATAGCTACAGAGGAGAGATCACTGCAAATGAGAGTTTGTCAAAGAATTCAGCGATCATCCAGGGTGAAAGGGGCTAAAGAAACATAGCACCTGTCCTCCCCAGGAGCCTGTCTGCTGACCACATTCAAAATGCCCAGTGGTGACCAACAAGTGCTTCAGGGAGTTGCACCTCTAGCCACATTCCCCATGTCTGTAGCCCTGTGTTCAGCATACTCTACAGACATTAGCTCATCCTCACAGCATCCCTACAGACAAGATGCCACTATTAGCCCCTGCTCATGGGCAGGTGGCTGAGGGACAGGGAGGCAAGGCAATGTGCCCAGGATCACACAGGGAGCTAGCAACAGAGTAGGGAATAGTATTCACAATCCTTCCCCCCTCACAACCTTCTGCACAGGCCTCCAGGTCAGGCTGCCTCCTTAGAAATATAGGCAGAGATGGGAAGGGGAAACCCAGCATCCACCAGGCAGGGGGAAAGTACAAGATGAAACCATCTGTATGGGGAGAGACTGATGCCATGGGATGGAAACAGCAGGTCTGGTGAGACACAAGAGCTCGCACAGTGGTAGGGCTGAGTGGCAAGCCAGGGAGATCCTATGGGTTTCCAGGGAGGTCCAAACTTGGATAGACCAAGGCCTGTTTCCCCTTAAACTAGGCCCAAACACAGGAGCTGCGTGCCCCAAGTAGCGTGCAGCAGTGTGACTGCAAGCTGCAGTGCCCAGGACAGAGCCCAGCCCCAAGGGAAAGGAGGGAGAAGGGCACTACCTCCCTGTTGAGTCCTTTCCCCCACTCCTCTCAAACCCCTTGAGCTCCTAGTACCTCCCTGACTGCTTGAAGGGGCCCAGCAAACAGCCCCAGAGGTGGTTGCTCCCATCTGTGTGAGGGAATTGCTTATTTGCCTCCAGTTATAAACAACTGTGGCAGCGTCGTCAGGCCCCTGGCCAACCTGTTAACTCCAGCACATACAGCTCTTGCTTGTACCTCTGGTGCAGGATTGGGAGGCTGCTCAACAGCCCACACAGCAACACCTCAGTCAAAGATGGGTCGAGTAGTGGGACAAGCTAAGGACAGACCCACATGACAGTGCAGTGGGTCCCCAGGATACAAATTCCTACAC
>NW_005841831.1:3637577-3640869 GCF_000455745.1 Alligator sinensis
CACTCCTGTGGGGCAGAGGGAAGAAATCAACGGTTTTAATGCCCCTGAGCAGGGAGAACAGCGGCTTTCATGCCAGCCTGCAGCAGGACAGGGAACAGGATAACTCTGCACTGGGCACTCACTGGCTGTGTACGTGGAATCCCACTTCAACCTGCTGGTCTCCCATCCAGGGGCCAAGCTGGCTCAGCCTGCTTAGTTCAGGAAACCAGACAGCACAGAGGCAGCCTGAGGACAGCGATGCCAGGGTCCTGGCTCTACCCATCTCAAAACAATCCTTTCCCCACACTCCCTGCCAAGCTCCAGCAACCCTCAGACCTGCTGGGCACAGGCCAAAGAAATAAATAAAATTTGAATATAAAACCATGGTCCCACCCCCTCTCTTCCCTGGCTCTGCATGTGGATGGTAGGAGACAGGTCTCCAAAACCAAAGCCCCCACCCCCAAAGCCCTCACTTCAACAGGTGGCCAGACTCTCCCTCACTGCAGAAGACCCCTCAGCAGCCAGACCTAGCAGTGGCATGGCAGAGATCCCATTGTCCTTCACCTCAGGGCTGCAGGGATAGAGGGGAGAGCAGGAAGAGGGAAGCAGGGATCAGATGTCTGTGAGGACCAGGCCAAGGAGCACACCCTCCTTCAGTCCCCAAACACTGAAGTCACAGGCAAGATCAGAGCTGCTCCAAGCCTGGCAAGGAGCTGGGAACGCAGCAGCAGCCTGGGATTTGTGCCAGGAATGCAAAAGCTGGGTGGGCAGCAGCAGGGGGGCTCACTCAGCCCCGCAAGTGCTGCCCCCTAGTCCTACCAGCCCATCCTGGAGAGCAGGAAAGCATCTGTGTCCTGGGGGAAGAAACAGGACAGTTACCCTGCAATCGCATTCCTCCTCTCTTCCCTGCTTCCCTTGGGCTCATGGCATGGGAGCAGCCTGGAGGCACAGCGCTGTCTCTCAGCCAGACCACATGACGGGCTCCAGCTGAAGGAAGGACCATGTCCCCAGCACTCTCCCAGACTCCGGGGAAAGAAGCTGGAGCAGGTCCAGACCTCTTGCAAAGATCTGAGCTCGGGTCACTTACTGCTATGATCCGCTCCAACTGCAACTGCTCAGGGACTGGAAATACACATGGCCCCTTCCCTCCACCACAATCACTCTGGATACACCCGTGCACCTCCTGGCCCTGGGACCAGTACTTACTCAGAGCAAGAGTCTGCACCAGTTCACACCCACCTACACTGCAGCGGTATCAGCACAGGCTCCAGCGTAGCCAGCACTGGCCACCCAGGATCTTTGTCACAGAGTTGACTCAGGTCTTCTTCCCTCAAAGCATTGCAGCTACTGAAGCATGTGTTAGCAATGCATAGGCCATACAGCCGAGCAGTTCAGAGTCTCTCCAGAAGAGAAGTTGACCATTATGTTGTGATAATCATATGAATCAGAGGCTGCGAGTGCCCAGACTTACAAACACCCAGGCCCCCTGTCTAGAATTCCTTCTAACCTCACAGGTGGAGGCCTCAATTAGCAGCTCCATAGTTAATACTGACTCTTTCAGTTAAAAGTAGGCTTGGCCTTTGCTAGGCTTTAAGTAAAAGCAAGGGCTGATAGTTTTCAAAATTACAGTGCTTACTCTTTGGGCAGAGATAGAGTTTTCAGTAAGTCACGCTTGGATCCACTCAGTAAGGGCAGGGTTAAAAAGCACTTCTCTTTGAAAACACCAAGGCTGGGGGCTGGTGTTTTTTTCAGATCTCCTAATTTACACATGGCTTTGTTTTCCAACCTTGAAACCCGAGAGAAGTGGAGTTCAAGGGAGTCTCCTGCAGGGGCTGGGCTTGCTTTTTTAAAAAGAAAAAAAAAGCCTTAAACTCAAATTCTTAAAGCATTATTCATCATTAGCATTCTGTTTATGCCACGGAAGCCAATGCTGACAAACACATTCTTCTCTAGACAGAATAAAATATTCGACAGGAAACGGCGGCATATATATACTTTTCCTTTTCGCACTCCAGCAACAGTAAAACGAATGTGGACTTTCTGGGCTGAGCTGCTTTGGAGACGTGACAAGTTAGAAACCATTCAGAAAATTTTCCAAAGACCAAACCGGGCGATTTTCCAGCCCCCGTATTGCTTGGACGTCTGGGAACTTTCTGGAAAATTCTGCCCTTTGCTAAAATCCCACAGGAGCAGTTTTATGAAGATCCAGTTGGTCTTGGCAAAGTCAGGCAAAGGGGGATGTCCAGGCTCAGGAGAGGACACGTACAAGTCTTAGGCATTCCCAAAGAGATGCATCACTCTGTAATTCCCTTAACGGCCTTTTTCAGACTCTTGGTGAATGGCAACATTCTTATATGTTTTGCATGAAGGCTAGATTATTTGCTGAAACAACCATAACCATGTATTAACCAGGTTTTTGTGGAGGACTTTTGTATAGCAGTCATCCTGAAGGACCCTCCAGCACATTGCAAACTCAGAGCTGGATCCTGCAAACACTTCTACATGAAGGCAGCTTCAGCACAGCACTTCCCTCTACTAACCCAGGCACTCACTAGAGGTCTCCCATTCAGAACTGAGAGTGGGCTTGATGCATTTAACAGTTAGACTAGACAGCATGTGCAATCCCAAGGAGGCATTTTGTGGAAACAATGCAGCAAGGGTGAAAAAGCTTTTAAGGGACAAGCCTGTAGATAACACCAAGCCCTTGGTCCCCAGGACACAAGCTTCCTGAAATAGCCTGGCCCCACTCACTGCTCCACCACCAGGCCGTGACACTTGCAAGCTCAGGGTGACCTGGCATTCATCAGTAAGAAAGACCAGGGAGCAATTCAATTCTCTCCAGGGCCTGTCTAACCTGCTTTGCAACAGCTCTCCCCTGGACAAGCTAAGCATGTCCAGTGCCGGACTAAACTAGGTTGAATCTGCCAGCAGATATGTGCCTGGTCACTGAGCAACAGCCTTGTCTCCCTGCATGCTCTGCTGAAGAGCTCAGGGAGTGGGAGGGTTGCTGCATCATGCAACATCCCAACCTGCCAGCCATAAGACATCATGCCAAGGCCACCACAGGCCTTTCTACTGTGCTCAGAGAAGGACCAGCCATGACTGGGCCTACAGCCAACTGATACCCTACCCCAACCAGCACCAATCCCTTCCCACAGCAAGGCTCCTTACCAGTTGTGGACTGGGCAGATGTGGTTGTTGGAAAGCGCCATAGCGTACCTACAGGAGAGAGAACACATGGTCAGTTCAGCCTCCCATCTCACTGTCTCCCCCTCCAGTTGCACTGCCACCCCTGAAAACAACATATTTTCAG
>NW_005841831.1:3640879-3643591 GCF_000455745.1 Alligator sinensis
CTACAGCTGGTGACCAGCACTATACATATGGTAGAGGCCTCCCTAGGCTACCAGCCTCAGGTTGGATGCATGGACCGCCACTTGCTGAGCAGCGTGTTCCTCGCTCTGATCACAGGCTCTGACATGATTGCTCCATTCAAAGGACCCACCTCCATGAAGGTAGGAGTGTGACTCAAGACACTGGCACTCTGACAGCTCCCCTGGAGGACACCAGTGGGCCCTGACTGAGCAGGACAGGAGAAGGCAGGTAGGACCCCACAGCATGGACCTCCCATGGGGCAAGAAAGTCAGGCCAGAGAGGGTGAGTTGATGCCTGGTAACAGCATCTACCTGGCAGAAGCACAGGGCCCACAACCAACATCTCACATGCCATTACCCACCCCAAGCCATCATCCCAAGGGCTTCTCTAACCTCCTGACAGAAAGGTGGAGAGCCAGGCAATGCAGACTAGTGCAGCAGTCATGGTGCTGAAGAGCCGGGGAGCCACCTCTGGCCATGGCCAATTCCTGTCAGCAGCTTGCTGACACCTTCTGCCACTCTCCAGCACCCACATAATATCCTCACCAGGTTTTTAAGACTTTCCCCATGATCTGCCTCCAGCAATGTGGATCAATCTGTCCTGTCCTATTCCCCTCCCGAGGCAGCTCCCCCATACTTAGGGTAAAAATCCTCTTCCCTCTCTGCTAACCAAAGCAAGCAACAAAGCCCTCTACATCCTGTAGGTGCTCTGTCTGCTCCCCTCTGTGCTCCCTACACCCCCTGCCCAGGGTCCTAGCCCTGGCCCTCCCTTCCCAGTCAGGAGCTTCCCCACTTTCCACCTAACACTACAGCATACTTCCCAGGGACTGAGGGGGCAACTCATAGAGGCTACTGTGAAAGATACAGGCCCGTTCCCTTCCTCCCCCTGCCCATCACACCATCTGCCTGCTCCTCTGCAAGGACCATAGATCCTTCAGGCCCCAGAGCTCCATCCATGTGCCCCCCGCCCTCTCCTCTGAGCAGAGGTGCCCAGATGCCTCAGCCAGACCCAACCCACAGGGGAAGGGGCAAGCCCACAGCCCTGCCTCATGCATCTCTGTGCTCAGCCCTTATGCATCTCCTCCCTGGTGCTGAGGGGCCTGCTGCTTTTCTGTCTCATTATGTGACACTCCCAGATACAAGGAGAGACCCATGCAGATGGATACACAGCAAGAGAGAGGGCTTATTCATGGGCACATCAATCCTGCATTTACAGATGCCTGCCCTGTGGGACAGGGGGCAGCCTGCCAGGCAGAACTGGGCAGCATCCCTGTACTACAAATTAGCTGTGCTGCTCATGAGAGGCAGGAACTGTGTCCATCCAAACCGCAGCAGCTGGCTACAGTGCCCATCACAGTTCCAGCCTGATTTCGGCAGGGCATCCAAAAGGGACACTAAGTTGATAGGAGAGAGAGGCAGGCAGCTTCTCTCACCAGCCTTTTCCAGGGGCAGGAGGGTGACCTGAGAGTGATCACACAGAGCCAAACAGGCAGTCACCCAAGGCTACACAACCCTACATAACTCACAGGCTTCTGGGACACTAGGACCCAATCCCATGTTGACCGTGCATCCGTGATGCAGAACCCGGGCCTAGCCTTGCAGGTCTGTCTTCCAGCTCTGTTACCACCACCGAGATCCTGGGCAAGTCACTTGTATCTGCAATACAAGGCTAATGCTTCAGAAGGGCATGAGGCCCAATGGCTAGCCTGCAGAACACCCCAGAGAGCCAAGTGCTGCCTTTGTCCTGACCCGTGCAAGCGCTGCTCTTTTCTGAGCAAGTCCTGGAGCACGGGGCGGCTCCCAAACTGGGCTGGCTCTAATTACAGGCTGCTGCTGCCCCTGCTAACCGCAGCCGACTCAAGTTAAAAATAGGCACATGTACAAACAAGAAAACCCCTCTATTTACCTAGCTGGCCATGTAACAGACCCTGGATGTGAGAGGGTGTCACACAGACCGGCCTGAGAACAAGGGGCACCACTGCTGAGATGAATACATGCTGGGCAGCATGGCCTGAAAGCAACAAGTAGATGCCCAAGAGCAAATCCACAGGGCTACAGGGTTATCCTCCCTCCCCTCCTGGCAGCCCTGGCTCCAGCTCTCCCTTCCCAGAGGCTGCCAGTACCCTCTAAGCAACCTGTTAACTCCCTTCCTGCTCCCAGAACAGGCTGCAACAGCACTTCACCAGGGCCCCTCGGTGTGTAGGGTCAAGCAGGCCTCCTAACCCTCACTGGGAATGGGAAATGTAGGTGTCACTTCAGTGCAGACAGCTCCTTAGGATTCCCTTTCCTGAGATTACACCATCACTGCCTAGGAGTGAATGAATGAGTCAGGCCTTTCCCCATGCTCCTCCACCTTGCCTGGCCCAGGTCTGTTCTCTGGGAGTCCTCATGGGCCAGGGAAATAAGGCAAAGGCACTGAATCTCCAGCACCTTCACCTCCCTCCAGGAAGGACCCACAGGGCTCTTCCTCCTCCCATATCCCCCCAGCACCATCTCCCCTTCTGGCAGACACACAGCCTCTCTCCCCCAGGTAAGGCAGCAGACCTGGAGGCCTTTTGACTTGAGGTTTCAATAGCAGAGCTGTCAACATCATTTTCCCCCAGGATCCAATGCGAGAGGCACCTGGAGGACCTGGATAGATTTGTACAACCCCGGGGGGGTGTTTGTGGCAGGGGAAGAGGCCCTTCATCTACC
>NW_005841831.1:3643622-3644681 GCF_000455745.1 Alligator sinensis
CCCCCACCCACTTGGAGGGGCTGCAGCAGCATCCTCAAAGCAGAGGATGGGCCTAGAGAGAGCAGCATTAACCCAACCCCCTCCTCTGCCTTCTGTGACCCTCTGTGCAGCAGTAGCAAAGACAGCCAGAAGTTTTACCCAAGTTGTCCCCCTCCCCAGTGGAGGAAGATGGGTATCGAGCCCTAGAGAATGCAGCTAAGGAGTTATAGCATTTTGGAGGGACATGACTGCCCCAAGGGAGCCCTCTAGAGAGGACTCAGCACTGGGCTGTACCATGGGCAGTGACTGAGGGCACAGGAAGGTGGGGGTAGAAACTAACACTGGTTCTCTCTCAGGGACGCCAAGCATGCATTTTCTATTCCCCGGCCCCAAAAGCTTAGCAAAGGCTCTGAACCCGCAGCTGCCCTGCTGCCCTGCAGCATGGGGGGTGCAGGGGGAAGTCTGCTGCAAGGCTCAACTCTGTTACCATGCAGGGGCCAGGACTGAAGCCAGCTACACAGGCCCTGCACCAGGGTTGCAGCAAATGAGTCCCCAAGGAACACCTTGGCCAAAAGATCTGGAGCTCTTTGTCCAGACTGCAGGTGAGGCAGGTGGGTGCTCAGTCACTGCCCAGGGACACAGACCTGCCCTCCTGCCAGTGGTTGCTTTACTCTTCCCCATTCCACCATCATCCACATCAGGCCCCTTCCTCCTGCCTCCCTCGATGCCACAGCCCCTGCCGCCACTGCAAGATAACTTCCACCTGCCTGGGAGCCTCTGGGCTCTGGCACTGGAGCTGCTGCTCTAGCCGGCACCGGGGCACTGGCTGGCAGCCACAGACAGCTGAGGGCAGGGACCCCCAACATGTGCGGCCCACCATGGAAGACCTCCGAGGCAGCAGTCCCAGGTGAGGTCTAGCACTAGTGCTAAGAGGCAGCCCCCAGCAGCGTCCCGTGGGTGAGGGCGCAGCAGGGGGGGAGCAGGCCGAGCTGCAGCACGTGTGTGCGGGACCCGCCAGGGCCAGGCCGAGACCGAGACCGGGACCGGGACACCGCTCCCCGCGCGGCGGAGGGGGAGCCG
>NW_005841831.1:3645197-3669008 GCF_000455745.1 Alligator sinensis
CCCGCCGGGCCGGGGCCGCCTTCCCCTCGCGGTGCTCGCGCCCCCAGGCTCGCTCCGGGCCGGCACAGCCCCGCCGGGGAGCAGCACCGGACCTAGACTGCAGGCGGCCCCGGGCCAACTTGTGTCGGCCCCCTTCGCCAGAGATCATCATCATAAAAATTACCATTTTCGGTCCGGGCCCTGAGTGGCTGCACGGTTCACCATGCCTATGTCTGGCCCGGCTGGGGAGACACCATCAGCGACAGTGGTTTCGGCCCAGGTGGTTTTAGGGACCTGGCGAGGGAAGACCCTTCTTCCCACCTGATCAGCACAGGTGGCTGAGGCCTGCCAGAGGCAGACCGAGCCTCCCACTGGACAGCGATGGGGGGTCTCCCTCTAGCTTGCTCCCCCGGCCATGGGGCTGGGGACAAGTGACACTAGAGGTCTCTGAACCCCAAGGCCTCCGGGCCTGGGCCTGCACATAGGCTGTCAGCCATGGATTTGGGAGTATCTGAAGCCCCACGCTGAAAGGTCTGGGAGAGAGACTCACCCCTGGTAGCACCACATACTTAGACACAAAATTAATAAAAATGAGGGCGACCAGGCAGGGCTGAGGCCTGCTCCAGCAAGGAGCCCTGCCCAACACCCTCCTTCCTAGTGCCTCCTGCTCCGCTGGCTCCTCACTGCGGGGATATGGCAAAAGGCTCCTGCCAGCCTCCCCTGTAAAGCAGGAACATACAGAGGAAGCCAGGCTCCCCTCCCTTGACTACCTGGTGGCTGTAGCCAAGCCTGGCAGTGAGGTCCCAGCCCCCAACCACTAGGCCACGCAACCCTCTCTCCTTGTCTGGCTGCTTTGTTCCTTGCCTTGCAGGTCAGACAGAGCTCCTGGCAGGGGGGAAGCTGCCCATCACCCACTTTGTCAGCCTGGGCCAAGGTGGGGATTGGCTCTCCGCCAGGGTTCAGCATCCTGCCCTGCATTTAGCTCTCTATGCTACTGGGGTCAAGTGACTGAGACTAGCCGGAGTCCGTGGGTGAGAAGTCTGTATGGTGCTCGTCTTGGGCAGGGAGATGAGGGCTGTTGGGTGCGTGCATTGCTTGTGTAAAGCCCCCACAGCAGCTGGCTACTGTTTCCTTCTAGCACTTTAGATACTTTCTTTTGACTCAAAGCTGCTTGAATCTGAGAGTATAGAGTGCTGGGAGACGGTGTCTGTTGGTTTCAGCTCGCTAGAGGAGAGCAATGTGGCCTGAGGCAGCTCCATGAAGCCAGGGGCAGCAGGAGTAAGCCAAGTGCCTGGCCGGGAAGGGCAGTGTGTCCAGGATTTCCAAACTGGTAATATTCCTTTGGCCTCTCAGTGCAGGAAGTCTGGAGTGCAAGACCTTACTTCAAGTTAGTTTGCTTTACTCCTAAACCTCTTTCCATATTAGGTGAACCTTGACCTGAATCGGGTTGCAGCTTGACTAGTTAGTAGATCTGACACTCCCTCTGCTGGCAGCAGACATTTCTGCATAGACAAATAGTACATTGTTACTGCCTGTCAAGAACAATACATGCCCCTATATTGGGGCTCCATGGATAATTATGCAGCTGCTGATGGATGCAGCATCCTTTGTTGGGGGCTACATTGTTTACAGACAATAGGAAGAACAGTGCAAACTGACCAAGCCTGGTTTTGAAGACGTTAAGGCTTTTATTTGCATGCCCAGGTGGTCTGCAAGAGCTTGGGGTCAGATTTTCAAGATAACTCAGCCCCTATAATTAGAGCCAGATTTTTTCCAAGAGACCACAGTGGGAGCTACTGGGCAGAGTGCCTTTGAAAATCCCCTCCTGCCCTACCTTGTCCCCAAATTCATGTATACAGAGTGCTTAAATCTAGTCTTACACATAGCATTTTTGTATTAAACATTTTTATGACTACTGCATTCAACTGCCAAAACCCACTGTAGTTAGAGATGCAGTTTTGATTTTATAATAAGCAAGATAGTTTCAGAGCTCTGCAAGTGCTCCTGAGTTCCCACACCTAATTTGATGTGGCAACTGCATTTCAAAGAGGGGCCTCTCCCTCTCCTCCCCTGTGCTATTGGAGGCCAACACTGACAGACAAACAGACTCTATGTGTTGTTAAATCTACAGGCAAAACTAAAAATAATATTTTTTACTATTTCTGTCCTGCTAAATGTTACCTGGACCAACAGTAGGTTGAAAAATTCAAATGCCATTTTAATGCCCTGTGCAGTAATGCTGAGTTTGTAATAAAACTAAGGCCAATACAGTCCAGCCTGAAAAAAATCTATGGTCTGATACTAGTTTGGGTCCTGCATCCTGTTGGTAACAGCAGCAGACAGCATGCTCTGTTCAGTTTTGCTGTTAGTAAAGCAAAGAACAGTGTGTACAAGTAAACAAAGTACTGGTGCAATGAAGTCACTAGTGTGGCTTCCAATTGATTGCTTTTAAATCGGCCCTTGGACTTCTCCGTGTTTAGACAAATGGCCCAGTTGCAGTGGCGTGTTTCCCACCCTAGATTGTTTTAAAGCAAAATTCCATAAGCCAAGCAGAAAGGATGAAGATATTTTTTCACCTCACTACCATTTGCAATTGTATTCTGAAACAGTTTAAAGCAAGGGCATCACATTCACTTTGTGCTCCAGGCTGGATCCAGACCCTGGGGCTCCTTGCAGGCCAGATTCAGACTGGGACATGAGGGCGATCCAGGCTGACCTGGACAGGCTTGCGAGGTGGGCAGACCTCAGCCTGATTGCATTTCTCTGTATTAAATGACAAGTGCTCCATCTGGGGAGAAATAACCCACAACTCACTTACAGGCTTGGCAGTGCTACGCTTGCTGGCACCACAACTGAAAGAGACCTGGGTGCCATGATAGACAGCAAAATGAACATGAGACACTAATGCGAAGCCGTAGTTGGCAGAGCTAATCAAACACTGGGATGCATCTACCAAGGCATCTTGAGCAAGGCTAAAGATGTCATCCTCCCACTCTACTGGGCCTTTGTGAGACTGCAGCTGGAGTACTACATCCAATTCTGGGTGCTGAACTTCAGGAAGGATGTGGAGAAGCTCGAGAGAGTTCAAAGGAGGGCCATGTGCATGATTAGAGGCCTAGAGACCAGGTCATATGAGGAGAGGCTGAATGACTTGGGACTGTTCAGCCTGGAGATAAGAAGACTCAGAGGAGACTTGGTGGCAGCCTGTAAGTATATCAAGGGAGTACATCAGGGCCTGGGGGAGCAACTATTCACCAAGGCCCCCCAGGGGAGGACTAAAAATAATGGGCTGATTGAAGATGGCCTGATTCTACAACCAGGTGACCTATCACCTGGACAAGGGAGAAGAGATTGATGTCATATATCTTGACTTCAAAAAAGCCTTCGATCTGGTGTCCCATGATCGCCTCTTGGAGAAACTGGCCAATTGTCGCCTGGGGTCCTCCACGATCCGCTGGCTAGAAAATTGGCTCCGTGGTCGGACCCAGAGGGTAGTAATCGATGGAAGTCACTCATCGTGGTGTCCTGTGACCAGTGGGGTCCCCCAAGGCTCTGTCCTTGGACCCATACTGTTCAACATCTTCATTAATGATGTGGACACTGGAGTCAGAAGCAGACTGGCCAAGTTCGCCGATGACACCAAACTTTGGGGAAAAGCATCCACACCAGAAGACAGGCAGGTTATCCAGGCTGACCTGGACAGGCTCAGCAAGTGGGCAGACGAGAATCTGATGGTGTTCAACGCCGATAAATGCAAGGTTCTCCACCTTGGGAAAAAAAACCCGCAGCATCCTTATAGGCTCGGCAGTGCTATGTTGGCTAGCACTATGCAAGAAAGAGACTTGGGGGTCATCATTGACCACAAGATGAACATGAGCCTGCAATGCGATGCGGCGGCTAGTAAAGCGACCAAAACGCTGGCTTGCATCCATAGATGCTTCTCAAGCAAATCCCGGGACGTCATTCTCCCCCTGTACTCGGCCTTAGTGAGGCCGCAGCTGGAGTACTGTGTCCAGTTTTGGGCTCCACAATTCAAAAAGGATGTGGAGAAGCTTGAGAGAGTCCAGAGAAGAGCCACGCGCATGATCAGAGGCCTACGATGACAGGCTGAGCACCCTGGGGCTCTTTAGCCTGGAAAAGCGCAGGCTCAGGGGTGATCTGATGGCCACCTACAAGTTTATCAGGGGTGACCACCAGCATCTGGGGGAACGTTTGTTCACCAGAGCACCCCAAGGGATGACGACTAGGTCGAACGGTCATAAACTACGACAAGATCGTTTCAGGCTGGACATAAGGAAGAACTTCTTTACTGTCCGAGCCCCCAAGGTCTGGAACAGCCTGCCACCGGAGGCGGTTCAAGCGCCTTCATTGAACACCTTCAAGATGAAACTGGATGCTTATCTTGCTGGGATCCTATGACCCCAGCTGACTTCCTGCCCTTTGGGCAGGGGGCTGGACTCGATGATCTTCCGAGGTCCCTTCCAGCCCTGATGTCTATGAAATCTATAAACATAAGGAAAAACTTCTTTACAAGTTGAATACTGAGGGTTTAGAACAGGCTCCCCTCAAAGGTGATACAGTCACCCACCCTGGCAATCTTCAGAAAGCCTCTTGACAGCCATCTTGCTGTGGTCAGCTGACCACAGCCGTCTTTCCTGCCCAAGTGGAGGGAGGCTGGACTCGATGATCTGTAAGGTCCCTTCCAGCCCCTAACAACTATGAAACTATGAATGGGTACCTCACCATAGTGCCTGCTAGGCAGGGACATACCCTTGCTGTCTTGCACAATGGGCAGCACCCTCACAATTATCCCTTATTCTCCCCAAAGCTCACGTATCAGAATCACTGACCCCTGAGAGAAAAGGAACTGCCAGACCACAGTTCATTTACAGGACATTTATTACATAGTAAAAAGTCCATTGGATTTGTAGTCATTTATTCTCTATATACATCATCTGCCCTCTGCAGCTCTCCCACCTGCTCAGTCTGGGTTTCCTGACAATACAGTACAAGCCAGATTGGAGTTGTCCCCCAGTTGCCAATGGGGTTTCTGCAATCAGCATGAAGAATTTATAAAACTAATTCAGAAAATAGGAAGAACTGAGATATGGTATGTTCCAACCAGCTGGCTCTGCTTCGGGCCAGAGGGGATGGCAGAGAAGGGTATTGGCATCCTTGGTGCAGGGAAGAAGCAAAGTGAAACACACTATCAAGGGCTCTGCTCCAAGACTGCAGGGCAGGGAAGGAGGGAAGCTGTGTGCCCTGACTCCCTACAACTAGAATTTGCAATGGGGTGTAGTCTCTGGGGGAGCTCCCAGCAGCAAGGCCACCACAGCACAGCAGAGGTGCTCAGAGCTAGCACTAAGTGCCAGTCATTTCCCAGGTCCTCTTGAAAGCTAGGAAGGACCATCCAGCCCTAGATGGCTGGAGGAGGCAGCACCTGGTGGTGCTTGGATCAAAAGCCATTTGAACTCCGTGGAAGTAGCTTTGCCGTAGCTACTTTGGAATAGACATCTCTGGGGTCCTGCCCTCAACCGCTTCCTTTTTGCGCTGGCTTCTACCTAGTTTGCCCACCCAGAGATGTCCACCCAGAAAGATTTGGCTATGTATTATGTACAGAGGAAGAAGGGCAGGGTGGCCCCTTCCTCAGCAGTCTTGCCAGACTTTCCCACTTGTTCTGGGGGAGTGCAGTGATGCACTGTACTCCACAGCCTGCTGAGGCAGCCTGCACCTCATAGGCAACAAATTGAGAGGCACAGGGTGGGTGCTGTACATTTCTGAGCAGAGAAATGAAAGTCACAACCCTGCCCTGCTGGGTATGCCCAGGGGCCAGCCAGGCAGTGTGCCAAGACACATGGACAGGAAAACCAGCAGAGAACTGTCTTGGGACCCTGCTGCACTGAATAATCAGAGAACTTGCCCTTTGCTCTCCCAGTGGAGAGCTACCATCTTCAACTGCTTGCTCCCTGGTGGCTGAGAGTAAGTTCTGCCTAGCCCCTGAAACTGCAAAGGCAGAAAGGAGATTGGGCAGCAACAGTGATGAACCTCTAAAGAAAGAAAGCCAGGGACTCCTGGGCACAGCCACAAGAAGGGAGCAGAGCCTGACACGGGCCGGGAGGGTGTTAGCAGCTGCCTTGCCAAGTGCCCTGCCACCCTTCCACTCAAACATCTTCTACAGCAAATATGGCAACTACCAGGGAATGTTTGGCCAGCACCCTGCACCTGCAAGCCTTCCTCAGCCAACAGTTCTTGCATGTCTTCAGCCTAGTTGACTTCGGAGGTTGTCATGGGGTCACTAGGTCGTGGAGTAGCCAGGAGAGGAACAGGAGAAGTGGCCTCTATTAGCGCTGGGTTCAGAATGATTGGTAGAGACATAGGCGGTACGCCGACCTGTAGTGGGGAGGCCAGAGGTTGCAGGATGAGTGGTGGCTGTGCTGTAGAAGGTGGTATGTCTGTGACAGGGCTCGTCTTCACTGATACCGGTGTAGAGAAAGAAGGGGATCCAGGGGTGCCAATAATGGCTGGTCCTGGGACTCTCTCAGAATCTGCAGAGGGAAAAAACAGGACACTATTTTACAGTGGCCCTGCCTAAGTCCCTGTACTGTTCCTGTCACTCAGCCAAGAGGGGACTGCAGAGCATCCCCCAATGCCTTCTTCCAAATACTTAGCTTCCTGAGCCAATAGGTGACCTCAGGGCCTTCCTCAGATACTCTCCCTGCTTCCTCCCCAACCCTTCTCTCACCTCCCCCCAGCCAAGGTAAGCAAGGGTCAATCACAGGAATTTTCCCCATGGCACAGAGCCTGCCATGGAAGACCCAGAGACTACAGACTAGTTCAGATTGAGGCCACAAGTGGATCAATTCTACCTAACTGAACCGGTGGGGTGAATGCTTGAGCATACTGGGGACTCACCACTGGCCCCCAGCTCAGAGGGCTTCTCTGAGGGTACTGGGTGAGCAGCTGGTCTTGCATCCCCCACAGGTGAAACAGGTACAGTGGGGGCCACTGGCTTCTGAGGATGTTGCTCTGCTGACACATTGGGGACAGGGTCTAGACACAAAGAACAAGCAGTGTATTTGCATGCTTCCCCACAACAACATAAAGCCTGCTCCTTCCACCCAGCCTGCCCTGCTCCCAAAACTGCCTTCATGACTTGGGCAAAAGGAGCACCCCGCCCCTGGCCTTCAGTCCCATCAACATCCAGGCACATCACTGCCTGGAAGAGGCACTGTCACTGGGGAGCAAAGGACTGGGCCACAATGCAGGGAGTCAGTGCAATGGCAAGGCCATAGCTCAGAGCCCTGCCTACCTTGGATGACTGTCTGCTTGAAGAGCTCGTCCCGCAACCTAGGCAGGAAGCAGTCGATGCGTTCCCAGGTGATCTCCCAGAGATCAGAGTACCCAGTCCGCGAATCGGCACTATGGAATATTCCAGCTGTGTCCATCACAAGCAGCATGTTCTTCAGAGATTCTGGGATGGCCTCCAGCTGCAATAAGAGACACTCCTTATAGCAGAGAGCTGGAGCTGGCAGCGATGGAGCCTCAGACTAGCTAGAGGAAGTTCTTGAAGGACAAGGGAAGACAGGGAGACTGGGGAACATGAGGATCTATTTCATGGCAAGCAAGGGGGGGCGGAAGAAGGAGCACAGGCTAGTTGAGGGAAGCAGCAGCAGCAAATAACACAGAAGAAACATTGTGGAACCCCCTGAGCACATTACCAGCAAGTCACTGGAGCCAGCATGCATGTACTTGTCCATGAAATCCAGGATCGTCAGCCACAGGGCAGCAAATGTTGTCAGTGAGAGGAGGGGGGAGAGATGCTGCAAGAACACCTGAGGCAGAGCAGAACCACAAGTCAAGAGGCCCTGTGAGGTCACAGAACTACCACTCTCAGCCCTGGGGTAAAACCCTCAAGGTGGGAGCCCTCCCTTTTCTAGCAGGCTTGGGACAAGTAGGCTTCCAGGCACACAGATCCCCTGCACAAGGAGTCCTGAGCCTGCCCTTCCCCAGGCTTTGAAGGGTTGAACCTAATTTCCTGAAGGTCTTCAGTACAATGGCCCACAATCCTAAACCTTCCTCTCTCCTGGACCTTCAATGCCCACTGTCCCTTGGACACAGACCAAAAGCAGACAGAAGCCTTATCACTTATCAGTGTAAGGAGAGCACCTTGAACTATCCTGCCAATATTCAGAACACTGAGATGAGGGAGAAGGGCCTGAAAAGGATACACTAAAACAGGTGCAGCACATACTGCAGGGGAAATGCCTGATGTCCAGCTCTGAACCTGGCCATAGCAGACATGGTAGTCAAACCTCCAAGACCACATCCCTCGGCATCAAATTTGGTCAAAATTCCAGAACAACTTTCATAGCTCTTCCTACAACATACAGAGATGTCCTGAGCCTAGCCCAAGAGGACTTAGAAAATACCCAAACAGAGATAGGATGGAGCCACACAATGAACCCTCACCTTGGAGAGCAGTGTTGAGGCTCTCATCCTGGTCTCCTCCATCCCACCAACGTCAGCTGGGCTGATGTTCTCCAGGAGCTTTGTCAGCAAAGGAAACAGTACCTGCAGGAGCAACATCAGAGTGGTTGGAGCTCAAGGAATGTCTGTGGTGATACACAAAGTTCATCTGAGCCTGTCAACCCCACAGGTGTGGGCTGGCTCCCAGTGCTTTGGGAACCAACTTCTAAGCAAGGAAGTACAAAACCAAGCACAGGAAACACTGGAGAAATGGACCCATTTGATACCTGAAAGATACAGCAGAGGGTGGAGGGGGGAACTGGCAAAGAAGTTTCTTTTTCAGAGGGACACACACTGGAGGCAACAATACCACTCACCCCTCCCAGAGTGGGAGCTGCATATCTGGGGTGCCCCAAGGGAGGACTGCATGAGAAGCCAGTGCCCTCCACCCCCAGATAGCTGCGGGTCTTTGACACTCCCCTCCCCCAACAAGAGCACAGCTAATGTGCCAGCTCCCAAAGGCAGAGCCTAGCTAGAAAGGTACCTTATTGAAACAGGACTCCCAGTCGAGAGCATCCAGGGCCTGCAGGTCATGAACCAGGAGAGCTCGCTGCAAGTAGGTGAGTGCCTGCATCCGCACTTGGCGCCGGGCATCACAGCACAGCCAAGCAATACCTGCATGTGGAGAGAAGGTTAGAGTTCAACCCCTGCCCGATATGACATCTCTTTCCCCCACTCCCCAGAGACAACTGGAAACCACATGATAATGACAAGCAGCATTTTGCCAAGGTATACAGAGCCTTGGGTGACAAGGACTATAGACAGACAGATGCTAGCCCATCCTCATTCCCTCTTTGCAGCAGAGATATTGGACTTGGGGAACAAAAGTCCTAATGAGCCAAGTCCTAATGAGCTATCCTCCCTCTGCCCTCTAAGAAGCTAATCGATATACCTTTAGTGATTGCTCCAAGCCCCACCTTGACCTTGGAAGTATCCCTCCCATTACCAGCAGCTGGTAGCTTTACCCTGGAGCAAGGGACACCAGCAGTTGGACCACAGTGTACGAGAGTCCGCTTTAATTTTCTTCCCGGCAGCCTCTAGATGGCGCTGCTCCTCTGCCCAGGAGCTGTAGATGGTGGCTGCTCGGGTGTGCAGGGTGTGCATGAGATCCAGTAACTGCAATTAAAGGCACCAGTCAGTGACATGCATGATGGAGTTCTCAAAGTGATTCTGTCCCTGCCTCCTCTCGCCCTCCCCAGTACGGCTGAAACTCCCACAATGCAGCCCAGTGCATAAATAAGTGGGGGAGAGTGGGAACCACACCCTAAGTGCTAAAGATATCTGCATACTCCATCAGACAGCCTCTCAAGACACAAAGGAAGGAGGACCAAGGCAAGGAAGAGTTGGTTAGGTAGGAAAGAAGGGAGCCATTTCCTGGAACAAAGGGAAGGCATCTCCCATGGTACAAGGAGAAAACTGGAGTTTCAGAGCAGCTGAGCTGAGAAGGGACAACCTGATCTTACCTAAGTGACACCTGTAATGAAGCTCTTGAGCTGTAACATTTGTAAAGGAACTTAAGGTACTAATAATTCATTCAGTGACTGAACTCTGGGTCTGTGGCCCAATGTTTTTAAATACAACAGTAGGGTTTGAATGGTGTTATAGCTGTAATGGTCCAGGAAATATGAAAGAAGCAAAGTTTTTGGTGATACTTTTTACTGAACCAACAGTATAGTTGGAAGAGATGTCAGACAAGCTTTCAGGCACAAAATGCCCTTCTCTTTTGTAACTCCCTGCTAGCACTCCACATTCCTCCTCACCTCAGCTTCCTTCTCCCTTCCCTCTTCAGTGACTCCAACAAACCCAGATACATTTTAACCTTCTTTATTAAAGAGACCCACCTCCCAGGCCTTCTCTCTCCTGGTCACAGATTCTTTCATAGGCACATCCCACCTTCCCCATAGGTCAGAAACTAACACTAAACACCTGTATCATTGCTAGGTAGCCACTAAGCTGAAGTGTAGCTCAATCCCTTCCACGGGAGTGCCACAGGTATTTCCCCATCAAGGATGGGTGTTGGGGCCCCAAGGATGGGAAAGGAGAGGAGGAAATCCTTGCTATACTTACGTCCTGACTAACCTGTAAAGACACAGTGTGGTAGCTGGCAGGGATGCTCTCATCCTCCTCCTCATCACTATGGGCATGAGACTGGTGCTGGCTTGAGACCCGCGAACGCCGCGTAGAGTTTTCTTTTGGCTTCTTCTTGAACCGATTGGATTTGCTATCATATTTATGGCTCTTACCCCGCTTCTCCTGGGATTTGTACCCTAGAAAGCAAAGGACAGTAACATACCCTGCTACATGCCACCTATACATACTTACCCATCTGTGGACGTAGTTGTCCTTACTGCAGAGGTTCTCAACTGGGGTGCCATGGCGTGGGCACTGCTGCTGCGGTCAAGTGAAACTGTCCCAACATGCCTCAAGAGAATCCAGGTTAGGAAGCAACTACAGCAGGAGCAAATGTCCCTGCCTGCATTAGGTTTAGCTGGTAACATACTGGGCTTCCAGTGTGAAGAAGGCAAGCAAAGGTTGTGGGCTCAAGTCCTACCAGTCAGATTTCCTACAAATATTTCAATTTTAAACCAGGTAGTAGAATAAAAGTAGTAGAGGGTTCCCTTCCTGCACAAATAATCTCATCTATCTTTTTAAGTGCAGGTTAGACAAACACTTGGCTGGGATGGTTTAGATTGGATGTTCCAAACTTGAGCAGGGGGGTTGGACTAGACAGCCTTCCAAGGTCTCTCCCAGCCCTGTTCTCCATGATTTGATGCTGACCATACTTCTCTTTCTCCACACCAGACATTCTGCTCCCCTCAAACCCAGGACTAAGGGACAGGAAAGAGCAAGGGAAAGACGTCATAGCTAGCCTGTCACTCCAGCAACCAGTGCAGGACTGTCCCCTACTGAGCCACTTTCCACTGGGCCAAATCTAGTAGAACATCCTCCCCTCTTTCCATAGGAGACAACTGCACAGCCCCAGGCTCATTCACTGCTGTTACTCCATGCACTGTAGCCAAGGCCTCAGCCGTGGTAGTGCCCAAATGCCAGCTCACCTCCATTCAAGCTTGCCTCCACAAAGATGCGGATGGTTTTGACACAGAGCTCGAAGTTCTCTGGTGTGACATGGGCAGCATCTCGCACGATGAATGACAAAGACTCCACGCACTTCATGAGAGATTTTGTGTCATGTGGGCCAAGGTCCAGTCCCACAGTCAGGCTGTACTGGTTCACAAGAGGAGATGGGCCCTGCCTGTTGAGCACCGTGGCAGATTTGGGACTGTCAATGTCATCCTTCCCCACCTGCAGTGCAAAGGAAGAGTAGCATAAGGGCAACAGCTTGGCTTGGCACAGAGCACATCATGTGGACCTTAGCCCTTCCCAATGCCTACAGAAAAGCCTTTCCTCTACAGCCAGCAGGAGGTGTTGCTTTGCTAAGACCCTATTTTGTTTTGTTTTTACCTATCCTTGTCCTGTTCTCCCTTCAACCACTATCCAAACCTTCTGTTACCAGCCTTCCCCACCCTGTGCAGAGGGAAGCAGGGAGTCCTTGCATTACTCACCACCAGCCAGCCACTGTTCACCATGTCCACATCAGTCACTGAGCGGTGCATCTTGCCTTGTTTGTTGTGATCTGTGTATACCTCCGAATCAGAAGTGTAGCCCCGGTCCAGATTCACGTCACTTGGATGGTAGGAGGAGGAGACCTCGCTGTCAGACTGAGCACCTTCATTAAGCAGGACAAGGAAATTAGCCAGAGCCAGAGCAAAACAAGGTCACCAAAGGAAACAGCAGCTGAGAGAGGCAGTGGCCAGACTAATCTGAGGAAGTCAGAGAGCACCAACTACAGGGGGTGGAGGGCAAGCAAGCAGATCTTTGTAACCATCTCTCCCCTGCAACAGGACTATTGTGCTCTCCTAATACAGGTAGGAATGCCCGCCTATGCCACAGCCACTTCCCATTCAGGCTCCACACTCAGCGTAAGGTGTACAGGGCACTTCTACCTAGCTGCCACAACACTGGCAGCACACCTGTTGAGAACCAGTGAGGTAGGCTGAGGCACTGCAAAAGCGGTTCTGCTAAATTCAGAAAAGTTATGGAGGCTGCTTGGAGTCTAAAAAGGTTGAGAACCACTGCTCCAGAGGGTACAGAAATTGACCCCACTCTTTAGGGGAAGGGGGCACGTGACTGAAGTTGTAGTATGAGTATTATGGATACTAGAGTTAGGAAGAGCAGACCTGCCAACACATTAGAGAATTACATGGGCTAGGTGTGGAGTATTCATCCAGCACCCCTCAGTACAGACTTTATTCTCCACACAGAGAGCAGCCTACATTAGCATGGTGCATTGGGTCAGAAGAACTCCCTTCCCAGCATTCTAGATATTCCACATATTCCAAGTTGAGCAATTCTTGCTAAGGCAGCATTTACAGCCCATTGGGATATTGTTTATTTATAAGCAACCACTAAGTTTTCTCTAGCATCTATCACTGAGTAGACTCCAGCCAGCAGGGATGTAGGTAGAGCCCTGCTGTGAATGAGTGGCTGAACACATGTTTCCTAGAAGATCTGTATCCCCATCACAGATTTCTCATGCAACAAACAGAGAGAAGAACTAGAAAAGAAATTGGAGAGCAGGCCTAAACTGACTGCAGCAAAAGGACAGGGCAAAACAAAACTTGTATTAGATCTCATTCTCCAATTTCTATGAATCTAGGATAATGGAACTTGTCATATCAATGCACACAAACCCTAAGGTCCTACCAAGCAAAATCCAGGGATACAGAGGAGAAAACAAAGCTACTACCTGGAAGGCCTTTTAGGTGGCCCCTTTAAGGCCTATGGCAGCAAACCTGTGAAGGCATAGTCGCATAGGTGGAGGATGACTAACTGGCTTTATCCAACTGGGATGCTCTCTACCATGATTAGGAGTAGTAGTGTAGATGGTGAGGAACCAGTGGGCAGGTTTTGAGAGAGGGCCTAGTGCCCTCCAAACCTAGACAGCTTCAGGTCTGGTTGCAATTTTCCTACACAACACACTGGAACCAGCTAGAAAGGAGCCAGTTACTTTACTTTCCTACCAACTCCTTCAGGTAAGACATAGAAAACAGCTGGGTTTACACTGTACCCCCTGAGAAGGATTAAGCTTATTGCCCAAGACATGAGACCACAACCAGCAGGAAACGGTTCCAAGAACACAGCAGAGACCCTCAAGCAGCTGTGCCTGCTCAGGGAGCAGAGAGGGAGAGCAAAGCAGAGAAAGGGACAGAGCAGGAGTAAGAGTGAACACCAGGTGCTGGTTTTTAATCTTGCTAATGTAGTTTAATATCAGCTTTGTTTTCCTACAGTCCCCTTTGCTAATTGAAAAGCCTAAGGAAGCAGCTGCTTATCTGGCAAGCAGGCATCAGATTTCCTAGCAGCAGCCGGCCTGTCTTACCTGTGTCATTATCTGCCCTTGTGGTAACCTGCAGGGCTGGGGGCGGCTTCACCCCTGACCCGATACACTCCAAGAGGGTGAAGAGTGTGTACCAGTCATTCCCAGAGTGAATGTTAGCAGCGTTGGTTTTCAGGAGCTCATGGAGACCATAGGCAACCTGGTGGCTAACTTTGGACAGCACATTGGACTTCATCATCAACAGGATACGTAGTGAAAGGAGTACCTGGCCAGGGAAGGTGATAGTGAGCACACAAAATCCAGGTATTTCCACTCTCAGCTCTTACCAGAGTCCTTCTCTCCCACTTAGCACTACTTACAGCTGTGGCTTCAGCAGTCAAGGCAAAGCAAGGGATTACAAGGTGAACCCAGCCTTCAGGCAACAGCAGCAGTTCTCTCCCAGGCTGGTGACAGCAGAAACCCCACCTTTCTGCTCACCTGTGCACTGATCTCCTCTCGGCGTAGGAGCCGGATAGCCAGCCTCAGCAGCCCCACTACTGCTCTCTCAACAAGGAAGCAGAACTCCACAGCATGGACACACAGGTGGTAGAGGTGGTCTCGCACTGTCTGCCAGACACAGGTTACACGATCCCTGGACAATACAACGAGAGGGGGAATGGTCAGGATGAAGGCAAATGCCCAATAGGGCCAAAACACTGATTCCAGCACTGTGGAGATCCTGTCATCTCACTGCTTCAAATAAGAAGCTCCTGCAAGAAGATGTGAAGAGCAGATACTCAAGGCAAGGGTGGTCCAGCATCTCAACACTTATTCACAAGCAGTCGGCTGAAGAACAGAACACCTGAAGCTCTGCCTCAGAAGCTTCCATGGGTCCTCCATGCCCCTTTGCATATTCAGCAAACCCCCTCCCCTTCTTTAGTATTCCAGATGCCTGTGGGTTCCCCATACTCCTCCCAAGCCTTGCAACAGCCTCATGCCAAATGTAGGAACAGGCTACCCCACCTCACTCTCTAAATGGGGAATGACCTGTTTGACAGGCATGCCACAAATGAGCCTCACACCTTTTCCAAGTGCTATGCCAATCCCCTTCCCCTGTCTGATCTGCTGCTCTGCTTTCTTTCCTAGGCTCCCCTGCCTATTTGCTGCTTTACTTTCTGCTTCCTGCCCTATCTGCCCCTGTGCTGCCTGTCCCCTCCCTGATCTGCCATGTGCTACACACAGGTTGCTCCCCATGCCACTTGTGGCACCCGTGCTGAAGTTTGGCCAAGCCTGCTCTAGGAGATGTGTAGGAAGGGTGCTTGTTGATTGCAAAGCAAGCTGGTGCTGCAAAACTGTTGCCAACCCCACCTCAGCCAGGTTCCACCTCCCCATCTATTTGGGGTTTCATTTTAGTCAGAGTCCTCCAAGTCTTACTGTAGTAAGCAGGGACCTACAGGTGTATGATCCTGCTGCTTAGATACTTTAGTACAACTGCTAAGCCCTGCAATTGCATCTACTTGCTACTTCTTGGGGGAAAACCAAGCTTCGAAGGAACTAGGCAGCAGCTACAGTCATCACTGAAGCAGCACAGAACATCTGCATGAATCTCAAGGTCTCACCTGTTCTCCAGCACAATCCTCAGGAGCATCTCTAAGCAGAAGGCAGCATCCTCCTCATCGTATGTCTCATCATCAGGTGTCACAGAGATCAAAGCCTGAAAGAGCCAAGAACCAGCTTCAGAAGTCACCACTGGAACAAGATGTGCACCAACCCCTTTTAGAAAGAGGAGTTCATTGGGACCCAGCAACAAACAGATCAACACCTTCACCTCATCAGGAGCTCTGCCTCTCTGTAATGTCTTGTCTTTAAGATACACAGTTCTATACAACTTCTGCCCCTGGTTCAGTAGTTTTAGGAAAGCACAACCACTGGGCTTTCTTCTGACACCTTCATGAGTGCACAACTCTAGCAGGTATTCAGGCACAGTGTATCAATGGGAGGAGAGAAGGCTCCAGGGCAGGGCTACAAGAGTTTGCAGAGCTTTGACAAAAATCCTGCCCCCAAGGTCTTTTAGCAAATCAGTGAACAAATCAACACCTTCCTCTGCTACTACAAAAGCCCTTGCTCAGTTTCTCATTGTTCCTGAAATGTAAATTATAACACAAAAACTAAACTGAGGACTCTTCTTAAACAACCTCAAGACAAATCACCTAGAGAAGGATCTACAAGGGACATCTATCACAGTATGGGGTAATTTCACATACAGTACACCCCCCTCCAACACAACAATCTGCCTGCAATGGCCCTCACCTTCATGAGCTCCTGCAGGGACTCAAGTTGAAGGAACTTGCTCTCAGTGATGAGCTTCTCAGGGTCACATTGCTGAAGAAAGTCACAAAGGGGAGAGCATGCTGTTAGTGAGGCCACATGCCAGAGAAACAGTTCATGACTGTCCACCCATGCAGTTATGACCTTGGCTTAAACAGAGTGAATGTGAAGGGAGGTTCAATCCCATTTACACAGCCTCTCTCAAACCAAGGTATTTAACTGAAGACCATTCCTTCCAATGAACCCGGTCTCCCCAAACTGATTTTAGGGGAGAGAATAATTGTCTTACTATCCAACCTGAGCAAGTCAAGTTGTGACAAGGGCAGGTACAAGATTATCAGTCTGGTGTTATAATTTCAAAGGTACTTTTCAGTTCCCCAAGGGCAGTGGTGGGCAATTACTTTGGCTGGAGGGCCAAGTAATGACTTTTGGTGAGCTGTCAAGGGCTGCAAGGGTAGCTCTGCCCCTTGACAGTTGCCCCACCCCGCAATTGCCATCTTGGGACTGAAGTCCCACCCCTAACCCTTGCCATCAGAAGTCCCTTCCCTTGCCCCTAGAATTACTCCTTTTGGGGGGAGGGGGGAAGGGGGGGGAGGTGCCATCTTGGAATTGGAAAAAAAACCCATATCATATACTAAAAATCAAACATCTACTATAACATATTTTAATTTCATTTAAAAAATTATTTTTGTCCTAATTTATGTGTGTGTGCATAGTGTATATAGAGGTGATTGCATAATACCTCAAAATAGTCTTATGCATGTATATTGTGTGTGGGGTGTGGCTAGGGGATAGCTGGGGGGGAGGAGTGTTTCATAGTTTCAGGGTCGGAAGGGACCTAATAGATCTTCTAGCCCGACCCCCCGCCAGGGCGGGAGAACAACAAAAAACCCTAAAAACAAAAACGGGACTCAAATGAGTCCAGCCAGGTAGGTATCCAGCCTCTTCTTAAAGATCCCCAGGGTAGGGGCCAGCACCACCTCCCTTGGAAGTTGGTTCCAGCTCCTAGCCGCCCTAACTGTGAAGTAGTTTTTTCGGATGTCCAATCTGTACCTCCTCTCCATCAACTTGTGCCCATTACTCCTTGTTATGCCAGCGGGGGCTAGGGGAAACAGCGTCTCCCCCAAACCCTTCTGGTTCCCCCTAGTGAGTTTATAGACGGTCACCAGGTCCCCCCTCAGCCTTCTCTTGTGGAGGCTGAATAGGTTCAGGTCCCGCAGTCTCTCACTGTAGGGTCTGCCCTGTTGTCCCCGGATCATGCGGGTGGCCCTCCTCTGGACCCTCTCCATGTTGTCCACATCCCTCCTGAAATGGGGCGCACAGAACTGGACACAATACTCCAGCTGCGGCCTGACCAGCGTCGCATAGAGGGGGAGGATCACCTCCCTGGCTCTACTCGAGATGCACCTGTGGATGCACGACAAGGTCCGGTTAGCCCTGCCAACCATGACCTCGCATTGTCGGCCCATGTTCATCTTGGAGTCAATAATGACACCAAGATCCCTTTCCGCCTCCGTGCTCTCAAGTAGGGAGCTCCCCATCTTATAAGTGTGCTGCTGGTTCCTACTACCCAAGTGCAGCACCCTGCACTTGTCCGTATTGAAACACATCCTGTTCCTGTTTGCCCACCCCTGTAACCTATCCAGATCCTTCTGCAATCTCTCTCTCCCTGCTAGCGTGCTCACCTCCCCCCAAATTTTGGTGTCATCAGCGAATTTAAACAGGTTGCTCTCCACCCCAACATCAAGATCGCTGATGAAGAAATTGAACAGCGCAGGGCCCAGGACCGAGCCCTGGGGGACTCCACTACCCACCTCCCCCCAAGTCGAGTATGATCCATCCACCACCACCCTCTGAGTGCGACCCTTCAGCCAATCTGCAATCCATCTGACGGTGTAGGCATCTATGCCACAGTTGCCTAGTTTATTAATTAGGATGGGGTGAGAGACGGTGTCAAAGGCCTTGCTGAAGTCCAGAAAGACTACATCCACCGCGACACCTGCGTCCATGGCCTTTGTGACCTGATCATAAAAGGCAATCAGGTTGGTCTGACATGATCTCCCCCTAATAAATCCATGCTGATTGCCCCTGAGCATCATTTCTGATGCCGGCCCATCACAAATGTGCTCCTTGATGATCTTCTCAAAGAGTGTGCGTAAGATCTGTGGGGGAGGTGTGCATGTGGGGGGGGGTTGTGAAGGGATGTGGAGGGCTCGGATGTGTGAGTGGGTGGGTTTTGGGTTTGTGGGGGGGATAGGTGTGGAAGTGGATGGGGGGGGACCAAACGCTCCCCTACCCCATGGAGCACAGCCCCCGCCAGCAGTGGCAGCAGGTGACGAGTCCTCAGGGCACTCATGGCCTCCAGCAGGCAGACCCCCCCTGGCAGCATGTGGCTCTGTCGTGCGAGCACACACCTTCCAGCAGAACTGGGCTAATTCCCAGCACTGCACGTGGGGGCACCACCGAGCCAGGCCAGGCCGGCTACGTTTCTCCATGTGGGGCTTCCAGCACTCCAGTGGGAAGCCGCACGTGAAGTCATGAAGTCCATCCAGCCTGATGGCGCATGACTCCCCACGACTCCTGGTCCACCTGCCATCAGGCCAGGCAGACTCTGTGCCTCCATGTGTGGCTCTCCACTGGAGTGCTAGAACTCCCACGTGGAGGCAGGGAGCCAGCCCAACCCAGCCCAGTGGCATGCAACTCCCACCTGCAGTGCCAGGAGCCCAACGTGATGGCACAGAGCCAGCCCAGTCCAGCTCGGAGGTGCACACCAGCAGGCCGGACGGGCTCTGTGCTGACATGTTCCCAGGATTCAGCCAGAGCTGCACACTGCCAGAGTGCGCTGCCTGCTGCAGACCATGAGCACCCTGAGGGCCCACTGCCTGCTGGTACTGCTGCTGCCATTGATGGGAGCTATGCACTATGAAGGGGAGCATGAAGAAGGGGGGCCATACCCACCCACAAACCACCCCCCTGCAGGCAGGAGCTCCCCTCCCTATTCATCAGCTGTCCAGTCGCACACCATCATGCTTGGTGCTTCCATGTGGGGCTCCCAGCTGGAACGCGGGGAGCCCCACAGAGGTGGAAGCACAGAGCCCTTCCAGTCCAATGGCACTCAACCTCTGAAAGCGCACCTCACTCCAGTTCCCTATTGTTCAGAACACAACGGGTTTGTTGCTGTCTGCCATTACCAAGCCCTTTGGATCTCTTGTTACCATCGAAGGGGTTTCCCATTCCCATGCATGCATTTATAGGCATGACTCCATTTCCTATTACCTGTGCAGCACTGCCCTTATACACGCACCATCCACACTGCCCCATACTCAATGGACTGTTCTCTGTGTCAGACATTTTTGGGTCCTGTGAATTACCTTGATACATTCCAGAGCCATTCGCTTTGCTTCCTGGTTCTCTGTAGATGGCCCCCTTATGCCAGATTGTTCTGTACCACTGAGGGTGAGCCAGCTAACAAAACTCAGAACTGTGGACTCACCACTGCAAACAAAAGATGCACGCATCAGCCAGAGAAGAAACCACACAAACTAAAAAAGGATTTACTGGGTCCTACAAAGAGTCCAGTGGAGAGTGTGATCCTTCCACATCACTCACCGGTTAGATGGTGTCTCCTCACGCTGTAAAGAGATTTTGCCATTGGGATCCACAAAGTCTTCAACCTGGAAGACGAAGAGAGTGTATGTCCCACTGTTCACTTCCTTACACATTCATCCTTCTTCACATCTGTCCTACTTTCCCCCTATCCCTATTATACTGCCCCAGAACACCTACTTACCCTCATATATGGTCCTCCTGCCCTCATCCTCCATTCACACATAACAACTAATATAATAGAAATGGGCCTTCTTTATTTTTGTGCTGCTCATCCAATACTGTCTTCCCCCATGCCCACCCCCATATGCCTTGCATTTTATTTTAGCAGATGTTTGAGTGTTACAATGTATCAAATAAAATAAAAATTAATACCTCCCCCCCACCTAATAAGCTTCAGGTAGCCAGTGTGCTAAGCCCTGCAAGGACCTGGTGGCTGTATATGTACTCTAACATAGTCACTCCTTTGCTAAAAATGCTCCCTTCCTTCCCTTTGAACTGGTACTTTGCAAATCTAGCCCCGGTGTGTGTGTCCCGTCCCCCACCCTCCATCTTTAATTAGCCAGAAGCTGGCTGTCATTACCTCCACCATGGCCTTGGGCAGCAGCTCTGCTCGGAAAAGTTGCAGCATGGCCTCCATGATGTTTTTCCAGCCTTCCCGCAAAATATCACCATGGCGGTGAGCCAAGTGAAACACAGTCTTTGCTGCAATGTGGGCCTTGGGGTTACTTCCAAAAACAGCAGGCAGATTTTCTATAGACTGCAAGTGAGAAGTGGGGCAGTTAGTCAGCAAGAGACATCTTCCTTTCAGTACAGTCCAGGAGAGGCTATTTTGGAACTAGCAGAGGACAGTCACTAGCTCTGGGTAAGAGGCTGTGGAGAAGCTACTGCTCCTCAGTTAGCATTCACTTTGGAAGGACGGGGAGAAGCTGACTTCTCCAATACTTGTTGATTCCTGACGGAATATTTAGACACACTCTTCAAGAGGTACACACAGTTACAGGGAGAGGCTTGCTGAAGATCTGCTAGTGCTATTTAACATGAACTACAGAATCAAAGCTCTTCACAAATACAACATTTAATGTGACCACTACTTCGGGAGGCAAGAATTCTTACATGGTCCTGTTAGGGAGGAAACTTGAGGTACTGAGAAGTCACATGTTTAAAGGTCCCACTTCAACAGTGGCAAGGCTGGGAAGAGAACCCATACATCCCAGGCACTAATCACCAGATCCTAGCCTCTTCATAATGGCAATCCATTCAATATAGACAGTGTTTTTCAAGCACAGATGGGATCTCTTACCGCACTTTCTAACTGACCACATGCTGCAAAGTGGAGTAGCTGGGAAAAGCATTACAGCAGCCATATCAGTTGAGATTAAAAAAAAAAAAAAAAAAAAAGTCCAATGATTTTTGTGGAGCCTCTGAAACTCACAAAAGCAGCAACAGTACACCAAGAAACTAGCTTTGCTGTTTTTGGTTCACACAGACCAGAGGTTTGTATAATCCCACTACTATGAGATATACAGAGAAAATAAGGACAGAACTAGAGCTCACACCTGAAGTCCAATAAAACTGATTTATGTCCATCATTCAACAAATGTCCACTTAAAAACACTAGTACTTGCTTCAGGCTAGGTGCCCTCAAATGCTAGTGACTACAACAGATCTTCGATTCAGAGCTGTGTTGCATTAGCAGTTCTATGCTGGAAATCATAGCACAAATGTTTCAGCTGCCTTTTTTCCATTTCCTGTGCCAGGCTCTCTGTTGCTGTGACAGAACCACAGGAACAAACATGTCAGTGAGCTCTCGTCATAATCAGAACTTTGTTATCAGTGCTGGCTTCCTCAGTGCACTGACAAGCCACATCTAGCTGATCCCAGCAACCTGAAACAGCAAAACACTCAGTGGCTGAACATCTAATTATCAAGATAGTCCAGGTAGGTCATACCACTGGAGCCACTGAAATGCAGGGCAGCGTAACTAATTAACTGTTTCCAGAATCCCTTTCCATCTCTTCAGTCCCTGATGCTCTCCAACTTGACCATGTTTTCTGAAGCACTGCAATCACTATGTACCTTATTACTTCCCTTATCTGTCCAGGGAAATGGCTAACAGATACATTAAAACTAAAACGTTCCCATCCTTACTTTCTAACTGTTGCTCTTTCTTTTGTCTTCAAGGGTTGAGAGAGAACTTCTCCCCACTCAACTATACTGTTCTCAAATATTTGTTCAGTTGCCTTATTGTCTCCAAGCTTTATGGGAATTTAGAACAGCAGAATGTAATTGGTACAGTTGGAATTTAGCCAAAGATAAGAATCATAGTACTTGATTTTACACAACCCACAGATGCACTTGCTTAGCTAGAATAGAGCTGGGGCTGTTCCACATGCCAGTTTTACAACTAGAAGGGATGCAGCTAGTAATAGCTGGTGACCCTAAGAGCTCAGGTCTAGTAAGCCCAAAGCTCTAAAGCCTGCAATGATGATCTACACAGCAGCAGCAGCATTTCTTTCAGGGTAGACATTCCACTGTCTGCCTTACCCAGTGATACTTGCAAGGTCTGGTGTGCTTGGAGGATAGCAAGTGTTCTGTATTTGTGAAAGAGGATGGAGTCTCAAAGCAACCAGTCAGAACTTTTCTGCCTCTCTAATAACCAAACTGGTAAGGCATCATTGCTACCTCTGCCATGACAGAAGTGCCTCAAACACTTAATCCAACACTTACTCTGACAATCCATGAAGCCAAAATTCATTTATTTGCATTAATGCCAGTCACCACACAACAGGATTTCAGAGATCACTGAGATTTGCTCAGTTTCCTAAATTCTTAAATAACTTTCTCCCTCTTTTTATCTGAGCACTCTTCTTTCTGGCGCAGGCAATACATGGGTTCTCAAAGCAGTCTTCATGAGCCTTTTTTTAATATTTTTGATCCTGGTACTTGAGAAGAAATAAACTATGACTTCCTTCTTAGCATCCTGGACAGCCTGCCTCTCAAACACAGGATTCCTTGGAAAAACTACAGGGTGAGGCTGCACTGGGCAAGCAGAGATTTTGATTCAAGTTATGCTTTGAATGTGAATGGTTTCCTTTATACACCTCCCAATCAGTGGCTTTAGCACTTGCAAATGTTGGGCTGATTCTCCTGATCTTGTCAGACTGTCATCAAGGGACAGTTCAAAGCATACTCACCCATTCCCTTATACTGGGTGGATGCAGAGCCTCTGCCACAGTCCTAAGGCATTTTGGAAATTACTGGGCATTCTTGGCACTAGACTAATCCTGTATTTTATTTTATTTTGTCAGTTTCACAGTTGCAGGGTCTACTCTAGTTTGGAACTCAGAAGCATCACTTTGTTGATCTAGCCCATATAAAAGGGAAAAAAAGACTATCATAGGTGGCCCCTTCCTATCCCTCATGAAATACCACATGATTTATGCTTAGAAGTACTCAGTGGGGTAATGGGATATAATGTAATGTGGTAACCTATTTTTTAACGTGGAAATCACATTTCTCCATTCATTTCCCCTTAAGAATTCACCCCAGAGAGCCCTGGACTTGGCCGGTGTGACAGGAAATATAATATGTATCCATAGGTATTATCATCGCTTAAAAGTTAATCTTGTTATACCAGAGACAGAGAGACAAACAAAACACACCAGAAGTCTACTTCCTGCACCTCCCTATAAAAACTCACCTCACTGCTGAGAGCTGTAAACTTGCAGAGAGAAATTATGAGATTGTCGAACACATCACTCAGGCCATAGTGAGCAGAAATCATTGCACATTTCCTGAAAGAAAAACAAAAAAACCCAGAAAACGTAACCAAGAGTATAAAACAGGGATTGTCAACCCCCGGCATGCATGCTAGAACATGGCATGTGAGGCCATTTTGCTTGGCATGCCACAGCTGGCCTGGGCTCTGGGCAGCTGCTGCCAGCCACAGAGCCTGGGCTACTCGCAGCAGGTGGCTGGGAGGCCGCAAACAGCCC
>NW_005841831.1:3669022-3682661 GCF_000455745.1 Alligator sinensis
GCCGGGCCTGGGCTTGGGCTACTCGCGCCCAGCCACAGAGCCTGGGCAGCAGGTAGCTGGGAGGCTGCTAGACCTACTGCAAGCAGTCCAGACTCTATGGCAGGCAGCAGTGACCCAGAGTCCAGGCTAGCTGGTGCAGGCAGCCAAGAGGCTGCTACTGGTGCATTGGGGTCTGGAGCCCTGGCCCAGTTCCGTGCCCAGTGGCGGTTGCACACCCACCTTGGGGTGCATGGCAGGGAAAAGGATGAAGCAGTTCAACCCCAGCCCCCGCCCCACCATCTGCCTGGAGATGCCTGTGCACCTGCTGCTGGCAGTAAGTTGGGCTGGGGCTCTGCAGGCCTCAGTGCAGCTATTTGCAGCCTTTTGACCACATGCTGCAAGCAGTTTAGCTCCATGGTGGGCAGCAGGGGCCTGCCCAGAGCCTGGGCCAGCTGTGGCAGCTGGCTGGGAGGCTGCAAGGTGCTGCACTGAGGTCTGTGGAGCTCCTGCCCAGCTTGTTGCTGGCGGTGGGTCCACGTGTGCCTCCAGGCACAGTGCGGGAGGGGCTGGGGCTGCGCTGCCCAGACCCCTTCCTCACCAGGCACATGTACAGCTGCCACTGATCATGAAGCCAGGGCTCTAGACTCTGGTGCAGCTTTTTGCAGCCTGCCTGCCACCTGCTGTGAGCAGCCTGGATTCTGTGGATGACAGCACCTACATGCAAACCTAGGGGTGTGTGGCAGGGAAGGGACTGGGGCAGCACAACCCAGGCCTCTCCCACGCCATCTGCCCAGAGGCGTGTGTCCACCTGTTGCCAGCAACAAGGATCAGGTCCCTTGCAGCTCCATTGCCATCTGCCCCTGGCACACCAAGTCAAGGCGTGAGTCAAGGTTGGGGTGTTTTTGGCTCTAGCCAAAATCGTTGTCAAACCCTAGTACAGAAAGCTCCCTATATAGGACCACATGTATGGTTCTCTCTTGGCTGAGACTGCAGGAACTCCTCCCCACATTCACCCTCCCACCATTTTACAGTATAAGCCAATATTCAGAAACCTACTTCTGTCCCTCAGGAAATCAACTCTCCAGCCTACAGTTTCACAGAGATGCTGAAACACCATTATTTCCTGGGCTGAGCTAGAAAGAAAACCTAGGTAAAAATCCAGGCAGACAAGACTCCTGCACTTGTGTCAAGGTTGCCCGTTCAAAGCTTGGCATGAGGTACAGCTGCTAAAGTTCATTCATAATGTTGAAGGCACAGTTTAAAAGACTTTGGCTATAATGGTATAATAAAAGAGCTTTAAAATATGCTTAAATATGGCCTGAACTCAACTGTAACTCACCAGAGCTGGGCCTGGTCTAGGGAAGACCTTCTGCCAAGGCATGGTATTTTGAGACTGGATGGCTTAAAAGCACTCTAGGACTCTCTTCAACCCCAACTAAGATTTCCTCTGCACCAGAAAAATTTGTTGATGCAGCAATAAATTTAGGGGAGACAGCTTTCAACTAGCAAAAAAAGCTCTTCTGCTGGTATAGCTTCTAAGTCCCTAAACAAAACATTGCTACCCCAGCCAAAGGACTTTCCTGTTAGCAAAATTATGTCTACACTTTTTTTTTTGCCAGAACAGTCAGAAGTATGATTTCTCTTCCCGCTCTACCCCCACTCTTGACAATATCTGTCCCAGAAAAAAAAAAAAAATGAAAAGCGGTATAAACCAGACCTAAATTTAAACTATGCTTAAGCACCTGAACTTATTGTAACATTGCAGACAAGCCACAAATTCATTCAGTGGTACCAAGAGAGGACTAAATTAAGGTAAGCCCAAAGAAAAAACATCAGCCAGCAATATGGAAGAGCAGGTTGAGAGCAAAACTCCTCTAATTTTCCAGGAAAGGCAACAGCCATATTTCCTCCAAGACAAGAGAATAGCCAAAACAAAGATGGTTTACACATGGACTGAAACCCAAGCAGCCCTCTGTGGGAGCAGAAGAGCGTTACCTGAAGCCAGAGATAGCCTTCTGGATGATTGTTTCCTCTAAGCTCTTGTCAAAAACATAAGAAAGGGCTGCAATGGTGGGGCCCCAGGTCATGGTGAAGAGATCGTGATCATAGCTGCCAGTAAGCACGTGTAGGAAGATGCCTTCCTCAGTGGCACCACGATGCAATAACACATTCCATACGTAGTTTTCCTTCACCAGGCCTGTCTGCTCGTCTGGCATCACTATCTCATCATTTCTAACAGGGATAGAGATGGAAAGGTTAGATTTTTCATTCTACGCCAAACCTAACATTTATATAAGGCCTTTCATTATAAGGGTCCCTAAGCACACACAGTGGGGACACTTGGTTAGCTACTGAAATGAATGCCCCCCACCTTGGAGGCAGAACACAGCATCTGTTAACAGTGCTCAGTGGTGCTATATAACAGCATAGGTCAGGTAGGAAAGAAACCATATGCAACCATACACAAGGGGAATGTAGGGCATACTGCTGTCACCAGATTGGAGTTTTGGCCTGTGTACGATAAGGAACAACACCAAGCAGCCTCCTTTTCCCTATAAAACCCTGTTCATCTTTCACTCAGATAGTTCAAGCATTCCCAACTACAATACTAAATTAATATCCTAGCACAACTGAGATGAGATGCAAGTAATCTAGGGTAAAAAATATTAGAGATAACGTAAGTACACAAAGACCAAGCCTTTTTAACCTCAATTTTGAATTTTTGGATTTAATTTAAGATATCCGAACAGGTTAAGACTTTCAAAACTCTTCTTCAGCCCTGTAATGAGATTATGGAGTAATCATACAATCACAAGTGTATTGATATAAATCTGCAATCCCAAATTAAAAATTAAATGGAGAACAATGGGAGATAGTCCCCATTCTCAAAAGGACCACCTAACTGAAGACAAACTATGGCCATAGTCCTTTTGGGATTCGAGGAGGGAAGCCATTTTGAGTGGAGTCCTCTGAAGAATATTTTTCATATGTAAAAATTTCTTCTTCAGCAGCTAAAGATCAGCAACAAAAAGGGACCATTTAAAAACTATTAAAATGGCCTACATATAAACCATTATTTCCCTTGGTTTCAAATGCATGGAAAGCTTGAAAAGATTAGGGTTGACTGAGATTATTCAGGGCACAAAGGTTTGACACCAAATGATACACTTCTAAAACTAATAAAAAAAATGAGTGCTTTAAGACAAATGAACTATTGCATTTTACTTCAAAATTCTCAGTAATTTAGCTTGTGTACCTAGAATAAGCACTGTTATTTTCAAGAGGCCATGTGACAGTTTGAATACCTGTTTTAAAGGCAAGAAATGCCACAACATTTATAGCAGGGGTGTCAAATATACAGTCCACAGAGCCCTGCTATCCAGCCCTCAGTGCTGCCCCTCGGTCTGATCAGACCCACATGGGGCATGGTACACACCCATGGTGCAGAGCCGGTCCATGGGCTGGACTGGACCCAAGGACCCCCCTCTCCTTCCCCCTTGTTCTTTCCCAGCATACCTGATCTGGCAATCTGAGACTCATGATGCATGCAACATGGATCCCAGAAAGGCTGGAACAGGTACCACATGCAGCACATTCTGATCAGAGTGGCAGCCACCCTGCATGCAGTACCTGCCCCAGCTGGCCTGTGCAGCACCTGGTGCTTGCTCTGGAACATGTGCTGTATACTGCACCCGCTCCAGCTGGTCTTGGACCCAAGGTGCATGCAGTGTTTGCAGGCACCACATACAATTCAGTCTCAGAGCTGCTGGGAGTGCCAGCATTGCTGGAGTGCCCACCAGATGAGGTATGCTGAGCGGGGAGGGGAAGAGGAGGGGGTCAGTGGGCCTGATCCAATCTGCAGACTAGTCCCACAGGGCCAAACAAGTTTGACACCCGTGCCTCAGAGTACAAGCATATATAACAACTGCCTCAATATCAAATGATACTGGTATAAACTGTTTACATTGCAATTGTCATAGCTGCATGTAGTAGCCTTAAGAGAGTACCAATCCTTTACAACTTTAATCCTGAATGCAGCTGTTTTAAAGATACCAGGATTTAGCTCATCTGTATCACTATAGGACCATGCAGATTTAACAATCCCATTGTAACAGTATTCACACTCCCAAACTGCTTTGGTGGGGGTGTGGAGCTGCAGTTTGGGAGTGTGAATGCTGTTACACAGGGCCGTCATGTCCATCCATGCACACACACATTTAAGTGGCCAGCAACACAGCCAGGCAGTGTGGTGAAGAGCAGCTCCGGCAGCTCCCTGCTGGTGTCTCTGGTGGGGGCATAGGCAACGTGTGGGGAAGCAGGGGGAAGCATAGGTAACATGTAGGGGGTCACAACTTATGGAAAGACTGAGGTAGCAGCAGCGGCATGATAAGGGAAGGAGTGGGGCAGTGTTGGCAGCTGGGGCTGAGGGCACTGTGCAGCCAAAGTGATGCTGGGGCCAGACCAGGAAGGAATGTGCAGCTGTAGGGCCCTGGCTAGGGACAGAGCCACGGGCAGCTTGTTCCTGGGGTGAAGAGCAGGGAAGCTGGGGAGGGGTCGGATCCACAGGTGATGCATTGGAGGGGCATGTCCACCCAAAGATTTCTGTACCCACAGCAGGGCATGGGGCTGCAGCCTGGCCAGACTGGCACCAGGCAGGAGCTGCCTCCATGGCCCAGTGAGTGAGACCCAGTGGGAGGGTGAAGCAGGGTGGGGAGGTTCAGTGCTGCCACTGGGAGCACAGGGCCATCATGGCAGCCAAGATGAGGCACCGCCACCATGGCACGGAGTTGTGCCCCCGCCATGTGGTGGCGGGCAGTGGACATGGCACCAAGCTTCCCCACTCCACTCTACTCTTCTGTGGCGGGTCCCACCAGGAAGGCCACAGAGGGGGCTGCTGCCTGGTTCCAGTCTAGCCAGGCTGCAGCCCTGTGCCCTGTGGTGGGTGCAGAAATTGTGGGGAGGGCACATGCCCACTCATTCCCCCCCAGTGCATCACCTATAGTGTTGCCTATGCCCATATACCCGTCCCACACACACACAAACCCTGCCCTACATCCCCCTCCCTCACATACCTCCCCCACTTCGCCACACACTGGGGGGCTGGGGCCTGGGGGTTAGGGTGCAGAGGCACTGGCAGGGAGGGAAGGGCTGCAGGTTGGGAGCAAGGGGCAATGGCAGGGGCAGAGCACCAGCATATCAGGGCTGCTCAGCACTACAAAGCAGCAAGGGGCACAGCCACAGCTGAACCTATGTCCTGGTGAGCAAAGGGGGCATGGGGAGCTCTGATTTTCCATGATTAAAAAAACCAAAATCAAAACCCAAAATATATAGGTATTTAGAATTTATTTTATTATAATGATTGCGGCACTGGTAGGCTTCCAAATAGCTTTAAAATTGTAAATATATCATAAAACATTGTGTTCAACTGATATACACACACACACACACGTATACATATAGTGGTGTTTCATCTTAATTGTGGAAAAACACAGATTTGGGGAGTTTAAATCAGAGAATTTTGGATCTTTTTAATCAGAGAATTTTAGGTTTTTAATCAGAGAAATCTAGGATCCCTGGTTATAAGGTACATTTGCCCATAGCCTTAACTGTGGTGCTGATAGCATCTTTGTAAATAAGAGGCCAGGTATCTTGGCACAGACACAAGACTAGGCTATGGACTGACCATATCAGATGATCCATTTTATCCAGGGGGGGGGGGGGGGGGGGGGGGGGGTGTTGGAGGTTGGATAGAGGCACTATAGAACAAAAATGCTGAGTAGATTGTCAGAACCCCATCTGAAGCACTGAGAATGCCATTAGGGAAGAATTACTGCTGGAAACTACTGAGCTGTCTCTGGAGGAACTAGGTGCTTAGCCTAGGTGACAACCTGACTCTTTCTAGAGGAGGCTTGAAAGGGAACTCAGCTCTGTTTGCAGACATGTTGCCTGCAACTATGGATTGAAGCCAGCTAAGGATCAGAGCTGCCTCCTCAGGCTGTAATCCCCCCCTGCTTCAAACTGCCTGGGCCTGGATTTACTGAATATGATAGACTTCTAAGCTATTATTAAAACTCTCCACCCACAGCCAGTTATGTGAACAAAAGAACCTTCATTGAACACCTTCAAGATGAAACTGGATGCTTATCTTGCTGGGATCCTATGACCCCAGCTGACTTCCTGACCTTTGGGCGGGGGGCTGGACTCGATGATCTTCCGAGGTCCCTTCCAGCCCTGATGTCTATGAAAATCTATGAAAGAGCCCCAACAGTCAGGAATCCCCCCAAGCAGTGGTTTATGGGCCAAGAGCCCTAAGGATAGCAGACCTGATTACTTCATTTGACAAAATAAAGGAAAGGGTCCAAAAGCAGAATTCATGTCCCGGATTGGCCATGCTATCTCGGAGTGCCAATGGAGTCTCTGGCATTACATATATGTTCTAATGTAGCCCCAACCTGACCCAGAGGAAAGAGGTTTCTCAGCTACAACATTTCACACATGCTGCACTCACTCTGCCATTCCTTTGCATGTTGATAGAAGCCATGTATTTTTTTTTTTACTTTATCTTAAGTTTTGTGAATTAAAATACCATGGCCAGGATCAAAAGATATACATTTGCAGCAATCATTCTTAAGAGCTCGTTACCATAGTCCCAGGCAGAGCTGGAAGGTAGTCTGAGGCAAACTGGCATCTGATCAGTGAATGGGTCTTGCACTGTCCTCCAAAGGTCTCAGAGAACAAACAACTCTGCTTTGGTCTGAGTACAAGGAGGTGAGAAAGGGCTGAATACTTACTTGATGGCATGATACATGTCTTCCAGAATGTCCTGCTCAAAGTCTTTTCCTCCATTCACCCCCTTCAGGTTCTTCCGGAATTCCTAGAAACATGGCAGTTAGCACAAAAGTGGTTCCCTTAATATGTTAAAAGACCTACCTACCTTGTGTGGGAGTTGCCAACTTAGGAACCCACATGTTTGCAGACTCATTGGATCTGGATCAATATTCTGCTTGCCTTTCTTGGGACATGCAAGAAACTCTGACCACCATAGTGTTTTCTCTGTGCTGATCAACGTAGCATAACAAGGTGCACTAAATAATCTTATTGGTAGCATAGCTGTGTCCAGCAACCTTCAGCTCACCTGCCAGTGAAAGGGGTCACAGGTGACATTACAAGGGGATATCACGCTGATGTTATAAGTGATTTATTGCAACCAGACTGGACATCAGGGTGACAAATGTCTTAATTCAATGTCAGGACACAGAGGCTGCTTGCAAACATTAAAAAAAACAAATGGCACTTTGCTTTAAACTTAGCACACTCTTGTGCTGAGCCCAGCACATACCCAGAAGAGGCAGCACCTTAGTTGGACCCAGCTCATCTGACATCTGTATAGATTGGGCTTTTAAGTGGGGCTTGTTTGGCACTTTTATCTAATAGCTAATTGTCTCAGCTTTAGATAAAAGTGCCAAAAAGCCCTGCTGAAGCACCCAATCTATACAGATGCTGTGGAGCCCAAAGTAACACACTGCTTCTCCCAGTAAAGCATGTTTTTTTTAATATTTGCAAGCAGTCAGAGGCATGATTTGAGCTCCCCAACTTACCACCTCTTTATAGGATTGGCATCATTTATTAAATCAATTCATTCTATTTTGCTTCTTTTATTAGGTCTTATGATGACAATATAGGAAGTAAAGAAGTTGTACAAGAGCAACAGTAACTCAAACCTTTGTGCCCAGCCCTACATGTTACTACTTAGCTTTCATTTCTTCACACTTCCTCTCTCTTGCTAATATAGGAAGTAAAGAAGTTGTACAAGAGCAACAGTAACTCAAACACTGCTAAGGTATACTGGACAGTGAAGAAGAAAGAGAAAGACAAAATGGAGGAAGGACAGAAAAGCAGAAAGAGCAAGCTGGAAAGATAAAAACAGTTCTTGTTGCTACTAAAAATGGAGAAAAGAAAGGCAATGTAACAGCTTCTGAGAATCGACTCTCACCTCCAGGGTCATTGGGACATTCTGCTTGCGGACATTATGGTTGTGCTGGTCAGTGTTCAGCATAATAACTGCATAGGCCAGTGCAAAGCAGGCATCACTATTAGCAAATGGGGAACCATTTGATTTCTGAAAGTCAAAGGAAATACAATTCAGATCCACTGGGAATATGGACATTCATGACCTGACAAGATCGACTGTCATGCTAGCATTAGACCAATCCATGGGCAAACTGAAAAGAGAACACCAAGCCCAAGGTTATACTGCAGAAATCCCAACTCCTGCCCAACACAGAGGAGAAGCTGATGCACAGCTGCTGTCTGAAGAACACCACAAGCTCTAACACACTCTGTGATGTGGCATGCCAGAGATGGCAGACAACTGTAGAGGATGAAACACAGAGCCTGTTTTCCCATACACACCCGCCAATGTTCTGTGAAGGCTTCTAATAGTCTCTGGATCACAGGTGCCTCTCCTGGTAACCGGAAGGCTTCTAGGTAAAGTCGTAATGCTTCATCCAGTCTTAAACCTTGGAAACTGAAAGTCCTGCAGCAAGAGTGAAAAGCAATGAGAAACTGAAAGGCATGAAGGAGGAGGCAGGAGAAAACAAACAAGACACTGGTGTACTTCACAGACTTACTGACTGGCTGAATGTACGGGAATGAACCATGCTTACAAGCATGGAGCAGTTAAACAAAGGCCCCCCATTTACTGGGCGGTATGGTGACAAGGAAGGAGGTGATCATACTAGCTGGTGACGCACCTGATCTCCGGAGCCTTTGCCAATATGTTTAAAGAGAAAGCACAGATTGGGGATGATCCCCAGTTCTCCAGTATAAATGCCTTTGTGGCAGCACTACTACCCTGAAGGACAGTTCTCCTCTTAGAGGACCCCTATGGTATGATTACGACTGTCACACAGTTTTAGGCACACATCTCTACAGTAAGTGGGACCTATATGCTACTGACTCTGTCATT
This sequence comes from Alligator sinensis, assembly GCF_000455745.1. NCBI lineage: Eukaryota > Metazoa > Chordata > Crocodylia > Alligatoridae > Alligator > Alligator sinensis. Next base: position 3,677,970 of record NW_005841831.1, read on the forward strand.
CATAACACTGTGAAATCCAAGCAGGTCATATTCCATGGACTATTCTTCCATTTCCCTTAGATATCACAAATCTCCTGACCTAGTTCACCTTTGTGCCCTATACAAGGAACTGAAGGCAGGTGTAAAACAAACAAACAAACCTCACCCCACAAAGCTCTCCAGTAAGTCTATGTTCTTGCGGTCACTCACAAACTCCCCAATCATTTTCTTGTCCAGCCGAGGATTTTCCCGCAGCCACTTGGCCACCTCATTGTTGTCCATGGGGATAGCCAGAAGGTTTTTCTCCTGCAGAAACTGTATTCCTTTCTTTGGCTTCTGGTTGAACTGTTCTGTGCCAGTTATCAGGAGCTGAAAGAGACACACTAATGGCTACCAATTTGGCTAACAAGCCCTATACACTGAGAACCTCTCTCTATGGAAATGCACTTCCACTTTTACTTAGGTTTGCTTTTGGAATTCAAGAGCCACAGTAAAAAAATCTTTCAAAACACACTGAGCAAAATGAGACTAAATACAGGACAGAACAAAGCTGTTTTCCTTGTGGGATCTCGCAAGAACTCGCATCTAGAGCTAGACCTGCAGCCCCCTGGTCGTAGACACACTAGCCAAAAGAGGACACTAAAAACAGAGCAAGTATAAGCACAAATAGTTTTATAATAACTTTATGTCTCACACAGCATTTTAACTCAGATTCCACAGGGAACCCAGCCCTGCCCTGGTTATGTTATTCAGTGAGAGCAGAGGAAGATGAACTCCAAATGTTGAGCAGGAAATCAGATCTCCTTAGCTACAATAGTAGCTAGGAGATGGAACCCCTTTCATCCCATTCTTGGACTATTAGATATCTTACTCTTTGCTACCAACAGAAGCAGAAGCAACAAGCAGCCTCAGCACTTACAAAGCAGGCACAAGCCAAAGGCACTTTGAGATCTTACTGGAAAAAAGAACCAGAAAACATTCAGCAGGTGGGCCACAGCAACATGACCATAAAATGCTCCAGCAGGGCAAGATGGGTAAATTGGGTTGAGATTGGTAAAAAATAAAAAGCCTATTACTTTAGAGAGATAATTCAGCTGTTTATACTTATATGATTCTTGTTTTAAGGTATTAAATTATGCAATGTCTACTGTTCAATAAATGCACTTGGCTAAGGAAGGGTTAACTGAAGGTTTCATTTGTGTTAAAAAAACCAAAAGCACAAACAGCTACATGAACTTTACTAAAGCATCAGAATAAATGTCAGTTGCCTGTTAGTTCCCATCACCATGAAACTGCCAGTGATGACCTGTGAACTACATTTGTGACCATCATGATACTAGCTCCCATGATACTAGCTCAGAGCACACCTCCTCTTTCCTCTCCACTCATAACTGTGCCAGTGCATACTTTCTCGGTGTGCAATGGAACAGGCTGATCCTGCAATGTGGGGTGCAGGGAGGATAAAAATCTAGTGATGTGTCTGCGCACTTCAGAAGCAGTGAAGGGCAAGCACATCCCTACATGGACTAATGCAAAAAAATATTTATAAAGTATTTGGATAAACAGAACAAAAAATAAAAGGGGGGAAAGCGGGAGAGAAGCCTACTATAACCCCAGGAACCCTTGACAGTTAAAAAATTAAATAAATAAAAAAGGCAAAAAGCTGACTCTTTGATGCACAGCCAATTACATCTCCTAGCAAAAGGGACACGAGCCGCCCTTCCTAAAATACTAATCAGTAAAACCAACATTTCCACACCACTAGCCTCCATAAAGAACAGCTGTACAGCAAGATGCGAAGGTCAATACATTTGATTATTCTTAGAGATGAGCAAATTCTAAAGCTGCAGGGTCCTTACAGAGAACATGCTGCCAACAATTCCCTTTCCAATAGTGGAGCAGCACAGTTATATGGGGAAGAAATGGGGATCTGAGCTATTGCATGGTCCATGCCATTTCATGCTTCCTACGTGAAAAGCAATGCCATAAATTCCACTCAAATCTGTAGGCCACAAAGAGCAGTTTTAACAAGCTACTTACAAGATATTCTGCAAACCTATGTTCTTCAATAGTTTTGAACTCAATTTGGTTCTGAGCAAATTTGAAATATCCCCAGAAAAGCACAGTATTATAACAACAGAGTGGTATGAACTGTAGGAATGACAGCTGCAGAGACAAAACATTAGTCTTCTAAATGGAAACTGGAAAAAACCATCTTTGGCTACCACTGAAAGCAAACCTCCCAACACAAGTTACAAATACATGCTTCAAGAAATATATTTTCAGCTAATCTGGCTGATTTTCCTGAACTATTATCATTGCCCCTCTTTCACCTGACAGGGACAATTACCCTCAGGTTGAAACTTCTCAGGACATGCTTTCTCATTGGGCCTCTTCACTGACTTGCATACATACTAAGCAAGAGGGAGATGATGGAACCCTCACAGCTCCACTTGACAACATTTCTGAAAGAGGACCACTTGCCCCACACTACCTGTTAGGATCTCTCAGACAGCAGCTTTACCTGGTTTCTAGCTTCCAGTCAACAAGCCTATCAATACCATCTTGTATTTGGTATTGGACAACTTGACAGATCTAACACCTACATGGACATTCAGTCTTCCTCCAGCACTAAATAACGAAACTGATGTAGTCTCTGCACAAAACTAACAGACTAGAATTCAGATTAACAACAGTCAAGAAAACAGAGGTATTTAGTCACTGTAACTGTGGCCTGAACACTACGTTTTCAAACCATAAAGCAAAAGGAGAAGTTAAACACATAACTGGACAGACTGTCATGTTCAAATGGTGGCTTCTTGAATTAGCTTCACCAACAGCTTTGGTGAAAGTAATAGACAACCTTCGCCTTCACGGAATGTGCTGACCCACTGAGTCCAGTGATTCCCCCAATGGCCTCTTCCAGCCAGGAAGGCCATGAACCTCAGAGTCAAGGACAACAACACTATAAGCCCCAAAGTAAGAGTTGTGGCATGAAATTTCCCCAGCATCTCCAATAATTCAGAACTCAGCCAAACAGAAGGTCAAGTAAATCTCCCTTAAATCACTGCCTCCCTTTATCAGATACAGCTTGGTCTTCAACAAACAGCTCCTCAGCTCATACGCACAAAGTTCTGAACTGAACATTCAAACGCTGGAAAAAATTGTGGCAAGCCCAAATGTAAGTAAGTTAGGGAGGAGGAAGAAAGATGTCCAAGCACCCATTTACAGTATGTGAACACCACATACCTTCTTTTTGTTCTTAATTTCCATCAGTTCTTGAGGGCTTGGCAGGAGACAGGAAAAGCGTGTAGGCTTCCTCAAGACATTCTTCTCAGCTATGAAGGAAAGTGACAGCATCATTATAGCCACCCTGTTCTGCACAACACTATACGGTACAAACACTCTCAGTGACATGCTATCCCCTGCCATCAAAGCCCCCTCTTTAAGTGGAATGATCATGTCTCCTCATTTCACTACCTGACCAGTAGGGCTGTGCCAAGCTTTGGGTGGCGATTCGATTAGGAGGAGGTTCAGCCCAATTCGGTGGCCTAATCTCCGAATCCAAATCGAATGAAGGGACCAATTTAAAAGTCTGAATCGCTTCAAAACTCTCCGAATCTTCAGAAAAGATTTGGAGAGCTTTGATGATTCGGACAGTCCCTGGTGGCTGCAGCAGGGAGCTGCAGCTGACTCTGAGCTGGTAAGTAGGACTGTGAGAAATTTCGCCAGCCATTTCATTTCAACACTGTTTCAACTAATTTCGAGGTCAAAACATCAAAATTGGAACGAAACAAAGGCCATCAAAATAGCCTCAAAACAAAATGAGGCTGGCTGAAACATTGCGACCATAGGCTGGAGATGGGAAGTCAGTCCAGCTGAGCTAACTTTCCATCCCTAGCATAAGATCTGGTAGGGGGTGGCGAGGCAGCCCAGCTAGGCTGCTGCCCCATCCCCCATGATAGATCACGCAGGGGGAGGGAGGCAGCCCAGGTGGGCTGCATCCCACCCCCAGCACAATCTAGTGGGGATAGAGAAGCAGCCCAGCTGGGCTGCCTTCTGCCCCAGCATGATCTAGTGCGAGGGATGGGGCAGCAGCCTAGCTGGGCTGTCTCCTGCCCCCGGTGCTATCTAGCACTGGGGATGGAAAGTCAGCCCAGTTGGGCTGATTCCCCATCCCAAGCGAAATGTCGAAACAGTGTCGAAACAGCCTTTATGTTTCAACAGAACAGTATGGAACAGCTGTTTCAACTTGAAATGAAATTCGATACGAAACACTGTTCCATCAAAACATCAAAACTCAAGGCAAAACGGAACGGTGCCATTTTGCACAACCCTACTGGTAAGTACTAGGGGTAGGGAAGGGGGGAGCTGGGGGAGGGGACCATGGGAGGGGACCCCTGCCAGCCCCCCCGACCGCCCTCCACTTCCCTAGCCCCACCATGGCTGCCCCCTATCCACCCCAGCTCAGTACTTTAAAAAAAAGCCCCAGTGTTCACCAGCTGCTGCCCGGGGGCTGGGGATCCCCACTGCCTCACACTCCTCATGAGGTGGCCTCAGGGCTTTGGGGGCTCGTGCAGAGCCCCCCCCACATGGTGCGGGGCAGCGAAGGGCAGCAGGGATTGCCCCCTGCTGGCAGGAGCAGTGAGTCTGGGGGGCTTTTCAGGGTTCTTTTTCTTAACGGGCCGGAGCTGGCCCAGGCGGGGCACCCAT
>NW_005841831.1:3682671-3690621 GCF_000455745.1 Alligator sinensis
CAGACAGCATGGGCCAGTGGCAGGCAGCAAGGATCTCCCCCCGCCTGGCAGCACATGGTGAGTGGGGGCTTTTTTTTTTAAGCAAGTACCAGGAGCTGGGGTGGGCAGGGCAGCCATTGCCAGGGTGGGAGAGCAGGCGGAGGATGGGCCTGGCCTAGCTGATTCGGAGATTCAGATGCTGTCGAATCTCCAAATCAGATCAGACAGCATGGGCCAGTGGCAGGCAGCAAGGATCTCCCCCCGCCTGGCAGCACATGGTGAGTGGGGGCTTTTTTTTTTAAGCAAGTACCAGGAGCTGGGGTGGGCAGGGCAGCCATTGCCAGGGTGGGAGAGCAGGCGGAGGATGGGCCTGGCCTAGCTGATTCGGAGATTCAGATGCTGTCGAATCTCCAAATCAGATTCAGCTGAATCGAACTGGGACAGTGATTCAAAGCACCGAATCTAATCACTGTCCCCCGAATTGGATCAATCCAAAGCGAATACTAGCCGCTTTGCAAAGGTCTACCGACCAGTTGAACACTCCCACTGCTTTCCTGCTTCTCAATGTTCTGTAGCCTCAAGAGCACTTAGACAAACAAAAGCTTTCATCAGCCCTGCTAATTTCACATTTGCAAAGATTTAAAAATTTCTGGCTCCATTCTGCCTATTAAAATCTGAGTGTGAAGATCCCCATGACAGTCCCAGGCAACCTTGGACCATCTACTGAAAATGCTACTTTACTGACAAATCTCATGCATTTCTGTTATTCCATCAAGTCCAGCCCCCTTCCCAGATACAAACACATTTATAGTAGCCATGCTTTGTCATATATAGTACATCTAAAGTAATGGAGCATCACTAAGGTGGTAATACCAAATTAAGTCTGAACCACCCCCCCCGCACACACATGTTCTGCAAGAAATGAGGTTCTTCTGTGTTTACCTGCATCACTTCCTCCCTCCAAATCCGAACAGCCCTGCTTCATTTGGTCAGCCATAAGGCACCCAGTGGTAGGTGGACAGGCCCCAGATGGCTCATCGGCTGTGCTGGGGGGTTTCCCTTCATTTGGCAATCTGTCATTGTCTGCAGAGAGAGGGGGAAAAATAAATAAAGCAAGCAAGCTAAGTTACCGGAAGATGACAATGAATTATTCTGAAGCTTTTCTCAAACATTAGCTGTTCATTTTTCTGAGGCCTTTTTTTAACAAGAATCCAGTTGCTATCTAGTTTCAAGCAACTTGTGTGTCTATGCAAGACACAGTTACTTGAAACTAGGTAGCAACTGGGTTCTTTCTTTTTTTTAAAAGGCCTCAGAAAAATGAACAGCAGCTATTGTGTGTTCCATGTCCTGCCCTCTCTCTACCATAACTGCTTGTCTTCAAAGAGCACTGAAAAACTCACAGGAGGGACAGGTTTTAAACGCCAAAAATTTGGCTTTTGCCTTTATTGCTGCAGCTACTGAATGGTATGGGGGAAATATACACCTGGGGGGGCGGATCTAGTGTAAAACTAAGTACAGTACCTCACTGTGATTACTGCTACTACTACTGGCACAGTACCCAGAGAAACAGACTGACACTGCAGGGGCTCCATACAGCTGCCATGGGCTCAAAGAAACAACTGAAGGGCAGCTGGACAAGCTCTGCCCTTTGCTTATGCACACACAAGTTTTAAAAGGAAATTGTATTTTGTTCTGAAGGATATCACAGCATCTATGGGGCAGGAAATCACTGCAGAGATGCATCTAGACAGCCTAGTCGATAAGGCCATACCTCCTGTCATCTCCAAATTTTATCTGGGGACAAGCAGTAGGCTTATTCCACTGAACTCACTTGCCATAAAGAAGACTGAGTCCCTCTGATACACTGGTTTTATACCACATTTTTTAGATGCCAAGAGGTGCCTAGCAGAATAGAATAAAGTAGAATAGCATAGCATGTGCCTGGGAGAATAGAAATATACTTTTGTTAAGTTAACAGCTACAAAAAGAAGGCATTAGGTAGCTTTAGCACAAAACTAGGGCAGACACGGAGATGTTGAAAGGGATGGTCTTACTATTGCATAGCTCTTTGGTGCTAATGGCAGTTTCTGCACTGGGTTTGGCCACCTCCTTCTCCTGCTGGTGAATGCTGCTCAGCACTTTGGCCTGGCAGTGTGCTTCAGTGCTATCAATCACTGTCAGCAATGCTTCGAGAGACAACAGGTGGGTCGTGTATAGTTGTCCGGAAACTGGAAAGGCATTCTGGGAAATCAAACAACTGAATATAAGATTATTTCAGTTATAAACACCTCCCCGGCCCTGAGGAAAAGTTTCTCCCACTGCTCTGGAAACCCTGACATGCAGCAGCACTCCCCATTACTTTCCATACAAAACTTCCTCTCAAACTTTTTTTTTTAATTCCTCCTGCACGCTCTGCCAGCATTGTGCAATCTCTTTGACTTTCCCTTAAACTTCCAAATTAAGTGGCCTTCCTTAACTATTTAAATCTATTTAAGGCCAGCCTTTTATCATCCCATGTCAAGACTGGCATTTGCTCCTCTCTCCTTCATACAGACTTAAGAGCCAACCCTTTCCATTTCCCAACTTACACCTCCCTCCCAGTCCTGTTCAATTCCAAGTTCTGGAGTTTACATCCCCAACTGAAAGTGAGGACAAATTAGAGATATTTCAGGACCTTGGAGAGCAGCTTGGTGAGGTCCTCAAAGAGGTTAGAGCAGTAGTAGTCACAGTCATAGTTTATATAAAGCTCGGTGACAAAACTGGGGATTCTCCACAGCTGAACAACAGCCTCCAGGGCCATCTCCTTCATCTCATAGGGCATCTTGGGGTTCTCCACAGTGATCATCTCCATTAGCTTCTTTATGTACATCTGGCAGAAACAGAACAGCTCAGTTTATGGCAAAGAGGAAAGAAAGGACAACTAGCTTTCAACAGATGTAGGAGCTCAATGCTCCCATGTGGTTCACAGCATAAAACAGTCCATATTTAGCAAAGGCTTGCTCTGATGGAAAAAAATATTGTATGTTTCAATAGTATAAGCCAAAAGATGCCTTTTTTTTTTTTTGGCAAAGTAAAGCATAGTTCAGAGGTATAACTGGCAAGTATTGTGCCCTGGGCAGCCCTCCATCTCCCCTTCATCCTGCGCTTGCCCCTTCTCTGCAGCGGTTGCAGCTCTAGCTCAACTGCCAGCAATGAAGCAGTAGTGGTGTGCACTGCCAAAGCAACTTAAGCAGCAACTGGCAGTTTTCTGACACTGGGAGAGTTCACATGACCTCTTTTTTTAACTGCTGACATGTCAAGCAGCCAAAAACCACTGATTTTCAGTGACAAAAAAGGGGACATGATCTCCTTCAGGAGCAAAAACAACACTTCCTAGAATGCCTCACTCTCACAATCCTGAGCTGACACTGCTACTGCTGTTCTGCTCTCCCTTCCTGCTGGCCAGGGCTGCTGCAAGAAAGTTGAGAGAGCAGGGGAGGGAAGAAGAGTATAGGAGGATAAGGCACCTGCCTCACTCCCTCCCAGTGCCTCCTCCCAGCAAAGCAGTGCCTGAGGCTCATGCCCCCTCACCCACCCATCCTTATGCTACTGTCCCAGTGTACTGAACAATGAAACAAATGTAAGAGGAAGGCAAGGCATCAATTCCAAAGGCATTTTACTATTCTATGGAGACAGGGTTCTAAAGAAGCCCCAAGAATTCCCATACCGCTATTCATGCCTTGCTAGTCAATATCTGGACTGCATCCTATTGAATCAGTCTATACTTCTATCTTCTTTGGCACATCCACAACTCCAGCTGTGTTTTACTGGGGGAATAAGTAATATATGAACACTCACCTCTAGTTGGAATTTCAGATGATCCCGCATGCTCTCAAAGAGAAGGAAGCATACCCTTAGGGAGGCTGCATACAGATTGAGCCTTTCCACACTCAGCAGCTGAACAAAGAACAAAAATGCAAGGACTGAGAGGACTGAGAGGTTCAGGTACTCTATTTACGTAAGCAGGTGGTGTTATGGCTGCACCAGCCCCCCCACAATTGAAGGGGGAGCTTCCACATAGTGGTTTTATTGTTGGAAGAAGCCTTCTGCACTGCCACCAGGCCTTTACTCCTGTATTAACATGGACTGCTCCTGGGCAGTACTAATTTGTCCTGAAACTGCTGTACCTGTAGGAAGTAAAGAGCTCTCCCTGTGACTAGAATTCTAGGTGAGACATTGCTTCCAAGCACGGCACTTACAGAATGACTTACTGGTTACTTCCAAGCCTTTGCACGGCTTGTCACTTATAATCTTGAGGAAGACTGGGTTTCTGATAAATCTCTAAGTCAAGACATGAGAGTTGCTATACAGCTTCTGACACACTAGGACAATCCAGTTGCACATTAAAATCACTTCCTCCCTTTCCTCCTTGGTGACTAAAAGGTTTCCATCTATCAGACTAAGGGAGAGCAAAAGTCAGGGGCCAAGGAAGAAGGGGTTTAAACTTCAGCCTCATTTGGGAGACTGTTGAAGAGAAATGGGCAGGGCAGTTTAGTGCCTAATCAGGAGTTTGTGGGAAAGGATGAACTAGTAGTGACATCTACTGAATAACTGGGAAAAAGATGGATGACAGTGAATGTACATGTACAGATATCATCCCCTCCCACAAGCAAGCAGTAACCTGAGAGATGCTTGCATAGATTCTTATAGAGGCCTCTTTCTACCTGACACTCTCTACTCCCACTGCTCTATGGAGCAGCCAGATCTGTGATCCTGGGTGACAACTAACATCACTTCCCCTTCCAAAATGGCAGATCTCAGGGACAATGTACTGGGTATCAAAATTTACACCTGGCACATGGGGAAACTCACTGGCAGCACACGCAGGGGCGCTAGAGGCCAGACTCACTTGAAACAGGTGCCGACATAATTCTTCCTTCACAAGCCCCAGCAGAGATTGACAGTTTGCCACAGGAGCTGACTCCAGAGCAACAGTGAGCAGCTGCAACCCCATGTGGATCATCACCTCCGAGTTATGGCGGTCATGAGGGTTGGTTAGGGAGATAAGGAAGCGGAAGAGCTCACGGATACAAGGCAGACCATAGGGGACCAGTGCTGTTCCTGAAGGGAAAAATAACAGCCAGTGAGACATTAAGAGCCCTCAGTTCTGCTCCCATCTTTTGCAGATACCCATTAGGTAGCAAAGATCAAACCATTATAGATAGTAGTTCAAGAGAAGCTCATTTCCCTCCAGACAAGGGATGAAGTAGGGTAGAGAGACACAGATAAGGACTTGGCAGCATTTCATAACTCTCACCTTCCTTCTGGGAGGACTGTGTAAAACGTACGCCTCGGGGATTGACGTAGTCCATGTCATGAACAGAGGCAGAGTCAGAGTGTTCTGCCACAGAGGTGCACTCCTCTAGTACCTCAGGGATGGATTCCACAGAGGCTGATTGGGTCTTCTCCACCCTGAGACTTTCATCCTTCAGTCATACCAGTCATTTGGGAAGCAAGAAATAAAATCAAAGCAAGTGTAAGATAACAGTGCACCAGCAACATGACAGACTCATTCAGTCATTCAGATGGTCATACTGACAACGTGTGAGGGAGCTGAACAGGAGTCAAGACAGAAGAGACAATTTCAGCCATTTGTACTCCATTTCCTCCTAACCAATGCATGCCTCAACCTGGTTTTAAAGCCCTGCCACTGAGGGCATTATAAGAGCTTTACTTGGGAAACGCTTTTGCAGTCTAACAACTCTTACTCCTTGTAAGTTTTTCATATTTATCATATCAGTTCCTACCACATCAGGTCTAGTCATCTGCTCTTGGACTACATTAAACAATTCTTGTCCATCTTTGGCATTGACACCCTGCACAGTATTTGTAGTCTCTCATCCTCCTACCAGCTTTTTTGTTTCAATGTCAAGCTTCCTCAAATCAACCCATCTACTCCTTTGGTTATTTTTATGCCTTAGACGTACTGAAAACAATAAGCAAGAGATCCTCAGACCACAGTCATGTTTGTCTTTATTAGCTACTCCTTTAATTAAGGCTGCTGTAATGGAAATACTGGAAGTAATACAGTTCCACAGGAATTGTTGTATTAGACCACAGTTATCCTCTGACAGTGCTAATGACAAATAGTCTTGAAGAAAGCATGAAGACATGATTGTACCAAAATTGTGTAACCCTATACTAAGAAGGACAATTCTTAAGCTTTCCTTAAGCTCTTTCTTTAGCACTGCACAAAGGAAAGCTGCAAAAATAGACACAAGATCTTCAGCAAGAGACCAAACAGCTTGGTTTGGACTTGTCATATCTGCATGGGATTCTGCACATACCTGGGGTTCAGTCTGGGGTAGAAGATCAATGGCCTTGGGATCACCCAAAGGCATGGCGGCGCTAAGTCCCAAAGAGCTGACCTGGTCCAAATCTGTAAGGTCTTCCTTGGATGTGGCCTGGGAAGACAACTCCATGCCACTGTCTGTAGCAGGGCTGACAGCAGATGAGGTATTTTCTGAACTTCCAGAAGAGATGGGAGAAGGAGCATCAATGAAAGTAACTCCAGCTGCTGATGAAAAACAGCAGCAGAGAGTTAGCATTACTCTTTCCCCCCTTCTCAAGATCAGACAGAGCAGCAAAGAACTCCTTTCACGCTAGTTAGCCTGCAGCACAAACTAACAAATGAACTCCCTTAAAACATCCTAAGATGTACACTGGGGAATTATGCAATTATGTGCCCATGCAATTTTGTGCATAAGATGTATGACCCCGCATAACTGCATAATTTTGCATAGTTTAATCCGGGCAGGCTCTGTACCTCTATCTTTGCAGGGTTCCTGGCACTCCAGCTAGGAGCCCTATCTGGAGGCACTGAGTGTGATGGCACATGACTGGACAGCTGTTGAGTCGAGAGGGGAGCTCCTGCCTGCAATAGGAGGGAATGGGTGGTGGCATGTGGGCTCCCCTGCCACGTGTCCATGCCCCACCTGCCATGGTGCACAGCCCATGCCATCACTGGTGGCAGCAGCAACAGGCAGCTGGCCTTTGGGGTGCTCATGGCCATGGCAGGCAGAGCCCCTGGCAGTGCACAGCTCCGACTGAGTCTCAGGGGCTGCACATGATGACAGGGAGCTGGCTAGATAGGCTCTGTGCCTCCACCTGGGACTACCAGCATTCCAGTGGGAAACCACACATGGAGGCACGGAGCTGCCTGGCCCAGTGGTGCGTGGCTCCTTCCTGCAGTGCCGTAAGCCCCATGTGCTGGCGTGGAGCTAGCCTGGTCTGATCTGAAAGTACATGCCAGTGGGCCAGGTTGGGCTGGCTCCATGCCACCATGTGCAGCCCCAGGCTCAACCAGAGCCACACACTGCCAGGGAGCTCTGCCTGCCACGGCTATGAGCACCCCAAGGGCCCGCTGCCTGCTCCTGACGTCAGCAGCAGGGACTGTGCGCCATGGGAGGGAGGGGGCAAGTGTGGCAGGTGGGCCCACATCCACCCACAAACCCTACACCCACCCAGATGGGGGTTTTGACACAGATATTAAGGATATAAGATGAAATATAAAAAAAATAATAATAATAATTTTGCATAATTTGAATTTTTCTGCACATAAGTCCCTGGAGTGTACTAAGAAGGCAAAAGATGCAGACAAAGAACGTTCTGTTTTCCTCCTATCAATAAGCCAAATAGATCAAAGGAAAACAGAGATTAGCAGTTCCTATTATCACATAGTAGCCAGAATTTTACACATCCAGAGACTGGATGAAAAAATTAATTCAGGAGAGAATTTGTATACTTAAATAAAAAGGGAGAGAGCAGGCAGGAGTGACTGACAGAATCAGGAAAAAAATGGGACAGAGCAGACAAAACTGCTGATTATCTGTATGGTATCTGGGGGGGGTTAGAAAAGGACAAAGAATATCACTGTACGTCGAGATCCAAAGTGTTTGGGAGATGGCTGCCTAGCAGCATGTGGTAGGGAAA
>NW_005841831.1:3690652-3713240 GCF_000455745.1 Alligator sinensis
GGTGATAATGGCCATCAGTTGATCTGAGAACCAGAATGGAAGTCATACAAAAACATCTTAGACACACCATGGGTTAGGTAATTTATCCTTTACATTGCAATTCTCTGCTCCCCTGTCCCTTCAGGTCAATGAATGATTACAGTAATTCAACAGTGGGAGAGTTCTCCAGTAAACCTAAATTCAAAGAAACAGAGATTACATGAACTTCAGAAAACAATCCTTTCCCTTTACCTCAAAGCAGTACTCAGCAACCTTTTCAGGTTTCAGACTGGAATTACCAGGCTGGGACAGAGGCAAGCAGGAAGGCAAGCAGGCACAAGGATCCACTGATTGCCCACCACCCCTTCACAGGGAGAACTCCTGCAGCAGTACAGACAGCAAACACCACCAAAGCCCTGCTGCCAAACACTGCTGCCTCATGTTCATGGGCCAGATCAAATGGCTCCACAGGCTGGATCTGGCCTATAGGCTATAAGTTATTAACCCCTGCTTAAGACATCTTAAGTAGTTACAAACAACCTTGCAGAGAGCCAGGGCAGTGGAGACAAATACAACATGTCACAATACAAGGGGTAAATCAAGAGAAGATCCAATTTTAAAGGGTTCAGATGTAGTAAGATGACTGACCACAAGCAGAATAACTTCTTCAAAGTATTCTAGAACACCAATAAACTATAAAGAAAAGATTTGCTGGCCTGTCCAGCAAAAGGAAGAAGAAATGTTGACAGTACTAAAGAAGACTGAACAATTAAAAATTAGAGGACTATAAAAGGAGACAAGAACAGTATATTAGTATTTTACCAAATGCATATTATATATATGATTATGCAGACAGACATGCTAACTAGCCATGCAACAGAAGACCCTGGAGAAGAACTGGACATCCTCATCATTTTCAGCAGTCAAAGAATCATAGAAAATGAGGGTTGGAAGGGATCTCAGGAGGTCATCTAATCCAAACCTCTGCTCAAAGCAAAACCATCCCCAACTAGGTCATTCCAGCCAGAGTTTTGTCAAGCCGGCCCTTAAAAACCTCCAAATATGGAGATTCCACCACTTCTCTACATAACTTGTTCCATTGCTTCACCACCCTCCCAGTGAAAAAGTTTTTCCTAATATTCAACATAAACTTCCCTTGCTGCAACTTCAGACCACTGCTCCTTGTTCTGTTATCTGACACCACTGAGAACAGTCCAGCTCCATCCTCTTTAGAACCACCCTTCAGATAGTTAAAGGCTGCTATCAAATCCCCTCTCAGTCTTTTCTTCTCCAAACTAAATAAACCCAGTTTCCTCAGCCTCTCCTCATAAGTCGTGCGCCCCGGCCCCCTAACCATTTTTGCTGTTCTCCGCTGGACTCTCTCCAAATTGTCCACATCCTTTCTGTAGTGGTGGGCCCAAAACTAGACACAGTACTCCAGATGTGGCCTCACCAGTGCAGAATACAGCAGAATAATTACTTCCCTCGATCTGCTGGCAACGCTCCTACTAATGCAACCAGTATATGCTGTTAGCTTTCTTGGCAACAAGGGCACACTGTTGGTTTGTATCTAGCTTATTGTCCACTGTAACCCCCAGGTCCTTTTCTGCAGAGTTGCTTAGCCAGTTGGTCCCAACCTTGTAGTGGTGCATTGGATTGTTCCATCCACAGTGCAGGACTTTGCACTTTTTCTTAACAAATCTCGTGAGATTTCTTTTGGTCCAATCCTACAATTTGTCTAGGTCACACTGCATCCTAGCCCTATCCTCCAGCATAGTTACTACTTCCCCCGGCTTGGTGTCATCCGTGAGCGTGCTGAGGGTGCATTCCATCCCATCTTCCAGCTTGTTAATAAAGATATTGAAGAAAACCGGCCCCAGGACTGAGCCCTGGGGCACTCCACTTGATACCAGCTGCCAACTAGACAGCAAGCCATTGATTACTACCTGTTAAACCCAATGATCCAACCAGTTTTCTCTCCATCTTGCAGTCCATTCATCCAACCCCTACTTCCTTAGCTTGCTTGCAAGAATGTTGTGGGAGGCTGTAATCCTTGCTCCATGTTCAGAGAAACTGAACCCCTGCTGACAACACCACCTATGCAGTCATGCACTGATCTGTAGGACATATCCACTCCTGCCCAGCCCTTTCCCCTTAACCAGAAAGATCGAGAACATCACCTGTGCACCCCCATTCCCTTCACCCTTGCACCCAGAGCCTTGTAGTTGATCTGCTCAGGGTCACCCTTGGCAGTACTGTTGGTGCCCACATGGATGAGCAGCATGGGGTTGTAGTCAAATGTTTGGATGAGTCTCGGTAAACCTTCTGTGATATCTCGGATGTGGGCTCCAGGCAAGCAGCAGTCTTCCTGGGTCATCAGGTCAGGCCAGCAGATGGATCCATCTTGTCCCCCACAGAAGGAAGTCTCCAACCACCACCATCCATTGCTTCTTCTTTGTGGCAGTGGTCTCAATTCTCCCCACTTTGGGGATTCCTGGCCTGGCCTCTTACACCAATGGAATTCACTTCTCCTCCTCTGTTGCTAGGTCTCCATATGTGTTCTCCAGGCAAACTGCTGCAGGTGGGGATGACAACTTCTCTATGCTGCCAGAAGTCACAAGCTTCCAGCTTCCACCTTCCTGGGAGTCCATGCCCTCTTCCTTTTCTAGCACCTCCTCTGGCAGTCCTCCTCCACAGTCCTAGAGATTTCTTCCAGCATGGAATCAATAATATCCTCATGGCAGAGGATGCTTTGGAGCCTTGCTACCTCCTCCAGTAGCTCTCTTGCCTGCTCCCTGAGGTACACAATACAAGGATGACAAAAAGCCTGGACAACAGAATCAGGACAAGGAGCAGATAAAACAGATAGGAGGATCAAAAGGAAGAATTAATTTTCATCTTGCTCCACAGGTTCTATAAGTTCCTGCAGACATCTCCAACCTTAACGAGGTACATTTGCATTGTGAGAAAACTAAGTAGCTTCTTGACTACATGTTTCTATAAATATAAAAAGTTACACCTCATCTGATAAAATATCCTCACCATCAGACTGGGTAGGCAATGGTTGGTACAGATTAAAGCAGTAGTTCTCATGCAACAGCTAAGAAGTGGAAGCAAGTAGAAAAGCAGTGCCTCCACTTTTTTCAGGGCTGGTATTCAGGGCTGTTCATTTGGGGGGGGGGGGGGGGGAAAAAATGTTTTTTGTTGGGGGGGGGGGTGTGAAATAAATTTGTTGCAGATAGCCTGTTGATCTAATAAAAGATATCAGATTTACTGAAATAAACTTGTCTGCCTTAGACCTTAGTCTCCTTAGACCAACATGGTTACAACCTATACCACCCTTGTAGATAGCCTGTACACTCAAAAAACAACATCTATGACAACAGATCTAGTACTGCAGTTTATCAACCACTACAAGACTCATGGGCCACATCCACACGAGTGCGGATGTTTGTTTCCCTGGGGACAACTAGCAGTGGGACATCTTGTGCCACTCCTACTTGTCCCCCAGGGAACACCTGTGCCACACGCCCTCTGGTGTGTGGCCAGTTACCCCAGATAGGGTACGGGAGGCTGGGGCCAGCACTGGGCTGGCTAGCACCAGCAGCCTTACCTCAGGTCCTGGGGGCCTCCTGGGGCTACAGCAGCAGCAATCCTGCCACTCAGAGCCCAGCTGGTAGCTCAAATGTGGCTCCGGCTGGCCAGGCTCCAGTTTTGGGCCATGTGCACCACCCTGCTTTTTTTTTTTTGCACAGGTTTTTTTGACCCCAAGATAAGAGTGATTACATATGAGGCAACTGTAACCACAACACTGCCCTACCAGGCTGGATGTTGGGTGGTCACTTCAAGACTCTTGCTGCATGTTCAAAGCATCTTATCCATGTCTTAAAACATGGATTTGAGAAAAATGGCTGTTTCACTTGGATCTTGATAATTCCTCACTGTGCATAAAGTAAAAGATGTCTACATTTTTGGATCGTGGTAGAGTCTGTAGTGGTGCAACAGTTAAGCCTATATTGAGATTTTCACTTAAAGCGGGACTAAGCCCCCTGGTTTAATACTTTGATGGAATACACACCTGAAAGAACAACCACATTTAAGGAAATTTCTTCAATAAATATTTAATCAAAAATTTTGAAAGAGGAATTACTTCAAGGATAAAGGGGAAGTAAATAGAATTATTCTTGTATTTTCTCCTAACCAAAATGAGTTTTAGCAGAAGACAAATGAACACGGAACGGATTCATGGGCACTTATCTCTTATTGTTAGATGCTCCAGAATCTAAACTTTCATTTAAGAGAACCTATACATTCATAGACCACGCAGTTAAGAAAACCTTGTAAAGATGAAGCTATTACCTAGGGAAAAAAAAAAAAAAAAAAAATCACATTGAGGACATATTATGAATTCACACATTAACCTTTGCTCTGTTTAGTGCTGTGTATTACAGAACTGATAAAACTTTCTGGAAGCCAAAAGGCAAGTTTTGTAAGAAAAGCAACTGAACATGCAAATAATTCTGCATTTCCCCCATCTAGTATGTCAGAAAGCAATACAATTCAAAGTGTGTGCATACACATGCACACAGGGTTATAGCACTGAACTGAAAAGCAATGTTAGAAGGTATTAGCCTGTTGATATAACAAGCATCATGCTGGGAGCAGGATAAAATCTGGATGTTTGTATATTGGACGCAATATATTTTAACTTCTTATTTCCTTGGCACTGGTATGAGAAAACACCAGGACATCCTTAACTCTAAACCAGATCTCTTTCTTTTGCACACAATATTCATTAAAAGTGTGTACAGTACACAGCTAGTATATCAACCTTCCTGTCCAGTTCCTTCTGTTGTTATTGTTTCTGTCTGTCCCATCAAAATGTAAAGCATCTACAAGAAGAAAGCATACTCCACACCAACAAAACTGATGTACCCAAAATGAAGTTAACAAAAGGTAATCATGCAGTCTATTTTTGTATACCTATGGGCTCTTCTACTTCTCCAGCTCTACTTAGATAAGAGCTTCTAGTATCACAGTACTAGAATGTTACACACACAGTGGTAGCTTCCAAAGGCTGGGCACACAGCATACACCAGGAGCTCCCTCCATTCCTCCAGTTAGGTCCCTATGCGCAACTCTCACATCCCTCCTTCATATATTCTCTACCACCCCTTCATCTTCTTCCACGTGCCAGAATCTACCTATGTCCCTCATAGGCCCTTTGCCCTATTCCATTACCCACTAGCAGTATTGCCCTCGTTCCCTAACCCAACAACAGGGACAGACCCACTTACTTATAGCCTACATGCCCAGTATTTGATCTTGGTGTGCCCCTATCTCCTCATTTCCTGCATTTCCCTTTCCATCTCCATTTCCCCATTCAATATCTCTGTTTTCACACCAACTCACTCGGTCCCAGCCTTCCACATCCCTTATTACCACTACCTCCACCAACCACTGCCTGATAGACTATCACAACAAAGGACTAAAAGAAACCTCTTAGGCAGAGTCCAGTCTCATGCTAATGCAGGCAACCATGTCACATCCCCAGTCCCTGCTTCCTCTTTTCCATTTCCTTCCCATTTTGCCCATTACCACTGCCCCATCCATGGTGCCCTGCTGCTTTTTCCACCCATTTGACTCACCCACCACATTAGATCCCCCAATTCCCTCTCTACAAGCCATCCCTGGAAGATCTATTGAAAACAGGCAGACAAATAGCGTAAAGCTATTGAGATGACAGTGAGGCAGAGGCGTAAATGGCTAGTACCATGCTCTGGGTGACAGTGGTGCACAGTAGCTGGGTTTGCTGCTGCAGGACTGGGGGGGTGTCGCTTCCTTTTTTGTGGCACCAATATGCATGTCAAGTGGCCAAAAAACCTACCAATTTTTAGCAGCAAAAACAGGAGGTGACATCCCCCACATAGCAGTGAACCTCTGGCTGCTGCTCTTATACTATGTGCCACTGCTGCTGCAGAAAAGGCACACAGGGTGGGGATGGGAGGATGGCAGAGGTAAAGGGGGGGGGGCAGGTAAGGTGCCATGCCAGCTCCATTCTGGTGGCCATCTTGAGGTAGTGACCAGGGCTCATGTCCTGCTCACGCAAACTTTGTTACACTACTATAGGACCTTGCTTCACTCAGGTCAACAAGTATTCCCTTCTCCTCACACACTTCCTTCTGGACTTGCAGAGCAGTAGTATGTGTGTTGCTAACATCAACATTTAATACAGAAAACACAAGCGAGAAAAATGAAAAAAAGCAACCAAGTGCAAGATGGACAAGGTCTGTCCTTTGAAAACAGGTTCCTACCTACCTGTGATGTTACTACCATTGGTGGTTGGTGGTTCTGTTCCTGGAGAGACCTTGGTTACATGGCGAGGAGGCCTTGGTGATCTCTTCTGCTTTTTCCATTTCGATGAATCACTCATTCCTCCTGCTCTCATTTTCAACTGAAAATCATAAACACTGAGAATGTCAGCCCAGTAACATTGTACAGAACAGACCACACAGAAACAGCTCAGAAAGTCTCTCTCAGTCAAATGAGACAGCCAACAGTGCTCACAGAATCACACAAACTAACCAGCACCTGAAAATCATGCAAGTTAGCCCCACAGCACCCTACTCCAAGACCCACACTACCCCAGACCCCCTCTTCTGAAATCAGCAGAGTATGAATTTGGCACTGCTTTGCATCAATAAATACACAAGCATGAGTCCCACACCCCCATCTGTATTTCCTTGCTTTACACAAAGATCAGTATTCCCTAAGACTGCCCTGAGGGTGCATTTCAGACTCCTTCCATTTTGTTGGAAAGCACAAAGTAATGTTTTAAGTAGCTCTTTAGCAACTCTAGAAAGACACTCAAGTATACATCAATTAAGCTTTCCATTCAAACATTTTAAGGAAATTTCCACAAAAATGACACTGTAGGGTTTAGAATTAAGATCTGGTCATGTACACAATGCCATACAGCTTGCTGTTCTGCTCACCACATCATTACCACTAAGATCTTACTTAACCTGAACTTGAAGCTCTTCTCTCTTTCTGCCTTTGGGAGTCTGGTCCATTATCCAACTGTTTAGTAAGCATTTTACTATCTTATGCTTCCTTATAATTTTTCTAGTTCTTATATTTTTCTACACTGCACAGATCAGGATCTGTAACATTTTACTATTACTTTGGTAATATTGGAGTGATCCACCTGAACTATGCATTGCATTCAGGAGCTTGTCTAAGTCTATCCCAACCATGCAGTTGATCCAATAAAAGATAATCACCCATGCAAATGCTTGGCTCTCTTACTATTACCTTGCTACTGTAACATTCACTTCACAAACATACATGCTCTAGCACTTCTTCAGCAGCAACATCATACCATGAATGACATTTAGCATGGCCCTAGACAAGTTTCAAAGCAGCTGTTTTCCAAATGAGTGCTCCCCCTTTAGGACAGCCATTTTCTCTAACTGGGCACAGGATTTGCTACTTGTTGGACCAATTTTTTTGTTGTAGTTAATCTTCCAGGTTCTCCAGATCCCTTTACAACTGTGGATCTTTCTGTGCCCAGATTTGGGCGAGCAGGGTATTTTCTCTGTCTCCTGGAAACTATGTAACAAGTCTTAGCAGTGACCCATACTTGAGGTTTCTCCCATACATCTCACCATTAATATTTGCCTTCCATCAACAGTACTTTGTAGTATGTTTGTATGCACTTTGTCTATTTATAGTACAGTAGTCTAGTTGAATACCTTATTGAAATGTGAATGAAATCTATCCCACAAAAACCTAAGCCAAGAAAGGTGGGTTTCTGGTTGTAGCTGTGTTGGTCTAAAGACACATCACAGCTACCCAAAGAACTTTGCCTGCATATCTTTTATTAGACCAACAGAGTAGCTGGAAAAAAGGGTCTTTGCAAGCTTTTGGGAGCAATCACCCTTCTTCAGGCCTACTCTGTTGGTCTAATAAAATATTTCACATCTACCTAAAGAACTTTGCCTGCCTTAGCCAAGAAATGCACTTCAGCAACTCCATTGCTAACACCAGTGTTACCAATTCAAGGAAATGGTGGGTTGAGGCAGAGAAGCATTGGAACAAAACATGATTGCAATATTTACCACCTGACTGCTAGAATACCCAAGCCACTTGGATTCTTCAACTCTGCAAATACTTTGTCGATGCCAAAGCAGTCAGTTTTTCTAAATTATACCCAGTCATTGTAGAGATCAACCAGAAGCCTGCATAAAGCTCATTACATCATTTGGCAAAATTCTATGGCCTGTGAGTAGTAGAAGGAGGCAAAATAGTCTGAATAGTGCTTTCTAACTTTAAAAATAAAGCAATAATGTATGACTCCTAACTATGACTTTTGTCACAATTAGGATCTCTCACCAAGTGTTGTATGCGCAAAACCATTTACATATTTAACCTGAGGTTAATGCAACTAAGTTTTAAATAAATCAGTTGCATTCATTATGGGTTTCAGTATCTGCATTTTATCAATGGCATGAAAAATCTGGTCTCAGCAGCCCAGGACAGCTGTAGCAACTATTTTTTCTTCAGTATAAACATCCCTCTGAAATTTGCTGATTCAATGTTACCAACCTTTTGCTTTTTATAAAGTAGTCTTACTCTTATACTTAGCCTCCCTTATTTCAAGTTTAAGCTCTTCAATAGCCATCATAGGTCTACTCTTGCCCCCACCCCAACTGCTACAAACAGACAGACACATTTGCTATGTTTTTGCTTCCTATACATTCTTTCTGGGGTGTTCTTTCACCACCCATACATTCAGGGGGGTTTTAACTGTATTTTTGATATAGCATTTAGCCCTGAAGATCCCAGTATTGTTTTCCAATATCTCCTCTTCTGTTTCCAAACAAGGCCATAGCCCATATAAATTTTTCATTTCAACAAAGCTTGTGAAAATGTTATGTCCCAATGTGGTAAACCATTTGTGTAATTTCCCCTTGCACCACAAAGTATTCCTTTGGGGGCTAATCTTCAAGTTTTAGATATGTTATCATTTCCTTTGAGCTAGTTAATTGATAACAGATTCAGAACTATGTTATCCCCTGCTATTTCTTCTAGTTTTCAGAATAGAGAACTGGCCTTTATGATCCAACTATTTCTTGGATGACAAAAAACAGATCTACAACATGAAATTGAAAAGATCTAATTTTTTTAAAAAGCTCACTTTTAAAAATATTTAAAAACATTACATTTCTTGTATTCAGTCATTCTGTTTGATCTCATGCTTTGTTTCCAGTTCAGAAAAATAAAATGCTCATCATCTTCCTTGCTGGTTAGTCCTCATGTATTTGTCTGTACTCCAAAACTCAAATAACATACTAATGGTGCATTCTGTTACACCTACTCTTGATCTTCTCAGTAAGACTGAGGTGAGACAATCTCCTCAATACTGGCCCTCTTCCACCAAGGAGTAGAAGGATCCAGGTCTATAGGAAACCTCTGGGTTTCAATGTATAGGGTTTCAAAGAAGTGGCTGGATCAGAAAGAGTACTAGGCACTCTGGAAAACTATAGAATGTGAATGAAACATCCTGCTAAGGTCAATTACCTATTTTCAAGGAATAAGCAATGCTTTCCACTAAATTCTCTCTCTCCTGTTCAGGTCACCAACAGAAACATGTAGACTGCCATTATCCAAGCCAGCCTGCATCATCCACCAGTATTCACTCTCACTGATCATATGCAAGTAGGTAGCCAGTGAGCCAGGAATACAAAGTTCTCAAAGGGGTTTCTTTAAGATTTAGCTTGACCTCTCAGTCAAGCTTAACAAAAAATAACCCCACAAGCAAGGCACATTTTAAAACTGTTTTAAATAGGGGCACACTGATAGAGATTTTGGGGGCCGATACCAACAGTCAATTTTTAAGGAGGATTATTGGCCAATACCAATCCAATTTCCGATACAGCTGCATGCAGCTGATAAGTCTGTTGTGGTGAAATGGGAGTGAGGAGGGAAGGGACGTTGGGGGGGGGGGGGGGTGGGGGGGGGGGGGGGGGTGTGCAGATGAAGGCCCCTGTGATGGGGGAGAGAGTGGGGCTGAGGCAGGCACTGACCAGGCGGAGCGGGGCAGGGCATGGGACGGAGCCGCGGCTCATCTGGGAGAGACGGCTCTCGCTGCTGCACACACCCTGGGACGGCACAGGGGGGACAGAGGGGAAGGAGGGGGAGAGGCGTGTGCCCCCGATCTGTGCGGGGCACAGGCTGCAGCTGTGGGCTGGAGCTGGCACCACGGTGGCACTCGGCGGTGCTGGGAGGGGGCTACAGGGGAGGTCTGCAGCCACCCCAAAAGATAGCCATAGCTGCCCCACAGCCAGCCTCCCAGCACCACAGCTGCCTGCCCTGCACAGGTCCAAGGGCACATGCCCCCCTGGACAAGCAGTAGGAACAGCAGCAGGAGCCACCGAACAAGCTGCGCACAGCAGTGGAAGCCACCCCCTCCCTTTCCCACTCCCCCGAGACAAGCCACAGCTCTGTCTCATGCCTCATCCCCTGCCCCAGCTGGGCAGCACCTGCCCACCCCAGCCCCACACTCTCCTCACCGTGGGAAGCCTTGATCTGCCCTCCAGCACACCCCTCCCCTTTGAACGTTTCAGATTTTCTTTCCACTTAGCGGAAGTCCCATTATACTTCAAATGCATAAGAATTCTTCATTTTAAACAGCAGCTAAAAATCTCTTTTTCTTCAGCTTTCAGTCTCCTGTGAGGTTTTTCTAATCACGAATACCTTTCAAACAGACCAGCCCTGTACTTCTATGATAAAAGTCAGCAAAATCTGGTCTCTGAAAGGCTTTCCTTATTAAATGAAGAGAAGAAGGTACACAGTCATTTTTTCACCTAATTGGAAGTCAGGCTTCAGACTTGCTGGTTACATTTAGCTGACATCAGGACAGAAGAACTTCCATAAATAAGTGGATTTATTACATCTGGATTTTTATGAAAATCAGGTTTGCTCCCTCCTCCTGCTTTGCCTTCATAGCCACATTCTACATCAGTGCCAGAAATGAGTGTTCAAAGGAGTTCTCTTTGCATAAAGAGAATAAGTGTGTATGCTAAACAGTATCAGAGGAAGGACAATACTACAAGATTCTACTTAAAGGGTCTGAGAGATCCCATCATTCAGCATGTCACCTTACCTGAACTCGTTTGTTTTTCCATAAGATATTGTAAGCCTCAAGAGAAAAGCGGAGGGCCCAATGATTAGTAACAAATGCAATTAAACTAGCAGGTGAGCTCATTCTAGATGCAGCATGAAACTGGTCAGCACACCAAGTGGCGTTCAAGACACAACAGCATGCAGAAAGAATGCAGCCCATGGTAGAAATCCTTCCCCACTGGAAAGACCAATTGGGTCAGTCATCTCACTTACCCATCCCTTGTAAGGCCTGACAGAAACTGAATTAGGCAACCTTGTCTACACCTTTCAGGCACCCAAGAGCACTTCACCACTTCCTCAATCCTTGGAAAACTCAGAAACAAAGCCATTCCCATTGCTTCTTCAGTGAAGTTCAACTACAATACCCCTTAGCCAGGAGAAAAAGGAATTTGCCTAGTTTCCATTCCTGTACAATTCGATATAAATCCTTCATACACAGAAGGATCTGAAGTCACAGCCTTTCCAAAACATCCTGGTCACAGACCCAAGCTAGGAAATTCTGAAAACCCTTATGTTTTTCCTTTCCATCTCTTTGGCATGAAAGAAGATAGGGCAGACAAACTCATTCTACATAATCTGAGTTTGGACACCTGTAAGGGACTCCAGCTAATACTATTTTTAATGACATGGGGGACCTGTATGGATAAAAGCAAAAGTGCAGACTGGCACTACTTATAAAAAACACTCTTCAAAGAAGAGTATAGGCACTATTTTTTTATAATAGAGTTTGGCCCCACACACATCCAAATGACAGATCAGGTTAGCAGCTGTCATGCTAAATAGGATTCCAAACCCCATTCTTGCATCAATGGAGATAAGGCCAAAGACAGACAATGGCTAATCATGCCCTCCAAATATCTGGCAAATAGATTAATTCAGCATTCCAGAGAATGGTAATGGCTGCTACTACATGGAAGACTTGACTTCAGAGAGCTTACGCAGACTGGAAAACAGAAGGAACCTCTTGCCAACACTGGCAATTGAGAGGATTCACCTCTTGCCCACATCCTCCCATTTCTTTCCTTCAGATAACTCAGTGACAGTGTCCTGAATCCTACTTGCCAAGTCATTTAATCCTGTTCAGTGACAACAAGACCATCTCCCCCCAACCAATTCTGTCCTAGGCGGACCCACAACACTGCAAAGCAATTGCTGCATGCATTCTCCCCAAAAGCCATGCTGTGTCAGAAATGGGAGAAGGGGAGATTTGCTATATACAACATAACTGTCTCCCAGGTGTTTAAAGAAGGGAAGGAAGGAGGGAGTGAGGGAGGAAGGGAGAGAGAGACCTTTAAGTTCTTAAAGAGCAGTACCCTCTCTAACTGGTTGAGGGCTTTGGGCTGTTCCCCACTACTTAGTTCCAGTTTGCTGAGGAGACATGGAGAGATCTGTGAAAGACAGGCAAATGCATGGTTTCAACAAAACAAAATAAACCCAAAGAGAAAGAATAACTTGGCAGAGTGCAAGGCCATGGGGGAGAATAAAGGCATGCACAGTGAACAGACAGGACAGAGTGGCTGTGTGCATCAGACACTGGACAAGCAGCATTGCCTTAATGAGCTGGGTGCAGCTATCTCCTGGTCACTGGAAAGCTCTGGGGAAGCTTTTTTTTTTTTTTTTTTTTTTTTTTTTTTTTTTTTTTTTTTTTTCTTTACAGAAAGCTTCAGTTTCTTTATGGGAGCTTCAGGAGTTCTGGCACTTGCATTATGCCACAGACATACCTCTAGCCTTCCCTCTCTTCACTGCCCATCCTACGCTAAGCTAACATCTTGGTTTTCTCTCCATCAGTGGAGGCAGCATGCAAGAACAGCATCATCATGGAGTACAGTGGAAGAAACAGAGCCCCACTTGGTTCAGACCCCTATAACAAACTCAGTGGCAACAGCTTTCTCAGGAAACTGGTCTGTAAAGATCAGTACTGAGAATGAGAGCAAGGGAGAAAGAGAGCATGAGAGTGTGTGTGTGCACATGTGTATACATGCACATGTGAGAGCATATCCATAAAAGTGTGAGTGAGCAAGTGTGCAAGTATGTATGAGTGAGCACAAGTGCATGTGAGTGCAAGTGAGAGAGAATCTTTGCAATTCTCCATACATCATCCAGAAAAAGGGACGAAAAGATGCATGAAATCTACAAGTCTAGCTTCCTAACATGGGGTGCATCTTTTTTCTGCCCCACTCTATGCCTCTCATCACTAGGATCCCCTATCTTTGATAGTATTCTTTAGACCCCATTCTAGAGTTCAAGTTGTGCCCTCACCACACAACATTCTTAAACCTACAAGAGTACCGTACTTTCTTGCATGTCCCCAAGATATGCACCTGGTTTTGGGAAAGGCAGAATGAAGAAAAAAAGATTTTGTTCCTAGAGTTATGGTTAGACAGAGCAAGGACAGAGTTAAACTTCAGTTCACTCACCCTCCCTTTCCTGGTTAATCACAAGCTGAAACCCTAACTGCTGCTAAAGACTGATTTCCACAGGTGGATTTACGATTTTGAAAAGAACTTAAAACAGCCTGCAAGGCTGTGAAATAAGGGGAGAGAGACCAGGAGTAGTTTAAAGACAGTAAAACTGCCAGAAGGAGGGTTATCTTGATTAGTGGAACATCAAGACCATTAAAAAGGAGACATGATCATTAACACTTGCAGCATAAAGAACAGAGACATTAAGTCAACTGACTCCCTCATCTGCCTGAATAGAAATGCCACTCTTGCCATAAGCATGAAACAAAATGAGGGGTTTCTTTTCTGTGCAGCAAATCAGCTTCCCTACTTAAGATACGCACCCCAATACTAGGGGCTGATTTTAAGGAAAAGATGTGTATGATATGCAAGTAAATATGGTATGTTTATGGAATCCACATGCTGAAAATTCATTGGAAAAGCAACTGCCTGTGCAACATGATGCCAAGGAACACACAAAGGCCCTATGGTCTCCTTCAATTCTACAAGCATGTGGAACAGAGGGAGAGAAAGAACATTCTCATGGTTTGGTTACTAACATCCAGGACAGAAGTCCACCTCTGTATTCTGACTTTTGTCATAAAAGTTCTCTTCCCTGAAAGCCACCAAAAGCATGTCCACAACAGCAAATTTGAATGGTGGTTACACATTGTCACACCTACCTCATAGAAAGGCTTCCTTTCTAGGCCAGGAGAGCAGGAATAATATTCACTGGGAAAGCAATATTGGCTAATGTAGTGCAAGAAAGGATGAAAAAGAAGCTGAAGAGATGTTAAAAAGAGGGTGCTGGTTTTGAAAGCATCACCATCAGAGTCCCAGAGCCTGCAGAAGCTTTTTAGACGAGGAGCAGGTGCTTGCTGTTCCAGTCGGACTTCTTAGGCAACAGCGCAACAGACAAAACTCCTAGCTGAATATGCCAGCATAATTCCTTTTAGTTCAATAAACAATGACAGATTGAGTTCTCTTAAGTGTGCTCCTTCACTGATCTAGGGACTTCCAGGAATAAATGTAGCCACATAATGTGAAAGCAAAGAACAGAGATGTAAGCAAGCAAGGGGAAGAGAAGGAAGCAGAACAGTGGACACCATACTGGTCTTACCTTCTTCATGTTAGTCCCCATGTAGCTCTTAGGTTCTTCCTTAAACTGAGGCAATCTGAAAAATGAAGAACATGCAGGAATGAATAAAGCTTCCTCAGGATTGGTGGGGAAAGGAGAGAATGATTTCTGGTCTGGCAGCAAACACCAAGGATGAAGGACCCCTAACAACCCAGACCTCCTCTATGAACTGGCCCTCCCCCAATTTCCTTCTCTTCAAGAAAAGAGGATGAGTCTGTTGCTATTCACAAGAGTTCAGTGACATGGAGTTTACCAGTCTAAATGGCCCTTTGCCTCCAGCAGCCAATTAGACTTGTTCTGAAGAGGTTTTAACTAACACCAAGATTCCCAGCATTGAGATGCAGTTTAGTGCTAGCAGTCTTTTCTCTCACAAACTGTAAGTCAGTTATGGTGGCCCCTCCCATAAGGTTTTCCCAGTGGGCCATCTGGAAGCTATGTTGTTACTGTCCATGAACTAAAGAACTACATTGTCATGAGTCTTCCAGTTTCAGCCATCAGTCACATGCCTTTCACTAAACAACCCTGTCTTTAAGGAAAAGTAGATAGACACCTTTAAACTGAACTTCCAAATGATCTCTGGATTTTACAACTTTATCCCTCCTTTGCTGTTATACTCCTGCCTTCAGCTTCTCAGGGGGGTGCAAGTCTGTGCCACAACTTTGTCTACTTCTCTTTCTGCAAAGCAGGAAGACAGTACTCAAAAGGAAAGGCAAATGAAGAATAAGACCAGTACACCAGAAGCCATCTTTGGATTACTCCTGCACCATTAGTCTCCATAGGCACATACACGTTCATCTGCTTTCTCTCAAAACAGAAAGCAGCGCTTCCAAGGCAAACCGAAAAAAAGCGAGGAGATGCAGGGAGGGGAAGAGGAGGCACAATGAAATTTGTGGCCCACCCACACAGATACACTCACCATAGGGTGTCACCTGCTCTTTGCCTAAAAGAATACAGTTCTCTACCTGCTGGAGACTACAGTTGGGGAGAGAATCCTAAAGAGGCCACCAGGGCTGCAAATATAGAGGTGGAAGGATGTGCACATGGGAACAGAGTGTCAAAAGAAATCAGAGGTACTGTATTCCCTAGTCAGTAAGTCTGATTATTGTGGATTTACAACAGTCCTCCTTCCTCAGAATCTCTCTGCCACCCTTTGTTATTTCACTAGTCAGAAAAGACATTTTAGAAATTCTTGGAATAATTAATTCAGTACTGATTTTCAGGAGACAGAGCCCTAATTTCCCACTTCAGAAGATGCTAGATAGGGCATAATATTCATCCAAATTACAAAATGATCCCAATGGCCCAATGACAGTTTACAGTCCCTTCTAGATGAACCCTCTACTGAAATTAAGCATGTGACTATTTTAGATGGTATTTATTTCCTTTTTCAAGGACATTAATTTTTTTAAAGAAATTAAATGGATTCATTCTGTTCTTTGAAGGGAATCTTCCTTCTCTGTCCTGTCAAAGAACTATTCCCTCCTTTAAATCTCCTCACTGCCTGGCTATGAAACTGCCCCAAAGGCCACCTAAAACCATACAACCCAGCCTGCCCTTCTCTCTCTCAGCTTTGGTGAGACAGCTCAAGAGAGAAGGGCCAAATGCTCCCGTCTCCACCACCCTTAAATCGTAGTCATATCAGACAGATTTTCAGTAGGCCCCTAAGTGGAATTGTGGAATCTTCCTGTCCTCGGAGGGCCATCTCAGCAATGCTGAGGCAAACACAAGCAGGTTTACCTTGTGAAGAGCAGCTGCACCATGTCGACCAGAGTGTGCTCTGCAGATTTTCTCAATAACTCTGTGAAGACAAAAACAAATAACACAGGTGTCATTACTCAGTCTGATATTATCAAGAGGCTTCTCCAAGCAGACTCCCCTCCGAGCCTTGTTTACAGAGATTACAGCAAATTTATTAAAACCAGCTCCAACTCTGCCTGGCTGCAAAATGGACACATACTCAGAAGGTGGCACCACAGAGCTGGGGAGCCATTGAGCAGAAAGTTGTGCAGTGAATATCAGGCAAAGTTCCAATGAAGCACTGAAGTGCATAATGCAAGGTCAGCATCTTCCCTCAGTTGGATCTCCCACAATGGACACAGATAAAGAGGCCTGGAGAGTCCAGACTGTCTATTAGGAACAACCATCACAGAAACAGGGAGAACAAACTTACCGCTGAGCCTCATTTCAAAACATATACGGAAACAGGACTGCATGATCTCACACACTGATTCATTGGTGAGATGGGCTCCTACTGGAGTGAGCAACAGGGTCCTCAAAACCTGCAAAGAACATGTACATGTCACCTGTAACATGTCACCTTTTTTTTTTTTTTTTTTTTTTTTTTTTAATATATTCTGTGTTCCAGGTCAAATCAGCCAAATCATACTGATTGAGCAGAACTCAATCGTTCCAAAAAACGTATCAATTGAGCAGGCAAAACTAAACACCGTGTATGGTGCTACAACTAGCAAGCATCCTCCACCCCAGGCTCTCACCCTAGCACTTCAGATACTCTCAAATTTACTGGCAGGCATCCTACGTGCAGGCCCAAGCCTGGAGGTCTTGGGGTTTGGATGCCCCCACCGAGACACTTGATCTGATCCAAAAGGCCACGCAGCACCTATGCCATCCACCTGGGTCAGGGGGTTTCATGGAAGGCCTGCCTGGAACCCAGGCACTGCTGCAGGCTTTCCCAATAACTGAGAGTTGTGCTTAAGGGCAGGAAGGTTGGAGAGAAAATAAAAAGGGAGGTGATTTCTTCCTCACGTCCCACCTAACCTTTGAATACTGCCCAGTGCTTGGGTTTTCTTAGAACCCTCTGCCGAAAAGTAGATGAAGAGAATAAAACCCTGTATTTGCCTCGATGAAGAACTCTCTTCCTTCAAAATAACCTTGTGCAAGCAATATGCTCAGCTTCTCTTTCATTAGCTAAGACTGTGCACAAGCTGGAATTATCAAGGCCACAGTGCATCAAGAACCCAATTTAAAATCAATTCATTTAAGCTTTCAATTATTTTCATTTAGAAAAGCTTTTACCACAGGTACATGAGCCATCTGTTTAAAAATAAAGTCTGTCACTAAGCTCCTGCAGAGTCAAAACACTGTTCTCTCTCCCCTCCACTCCATGTAACAAAATACCCTCCGCACCAGGCAGCACTCATTATTGTAATTACCACTTACTCTCCACTTACCTGCAGGATTTTCATCAAGACAACCTCATCGCTCGCGGGATCAGTGCCCACAAATCGGGCATGCGTGACAGCATCCGCCATGTTCTCCATTCCCTCAGCTGTGCCCTCATGGCTGGGATCTGCAGAACAGAATGCATTCACAGTGACAGGGAAAAGCCTTCTGCATCACGTAGCCTCTGCCGAGAGACACTGGCCCAGAGCTGCTTTGCCTACACCTGCAGTCTTTGTTTGCATGGCTGGGGATGCATGCCTCTCGCTATGAACACCAATCAGTATTTTATTCATTGCTAGGAGTTTTCAGATAGGCATGCTGTGTTAGAAAACTAGCTTAGGTTTGTCTCTGTTTAAATATCGGCTTCTTGGAAAAGGAAAGAGAAAGAGAAAGGAGTAAGCAATTAAGTTGGTTACTGGCCCCATTTGGTCATTTTTTGTTGGTAAATTATAAGATTACCCTTTTTTCCTCGGTGGTGTAGCCATAATCGGTTGCCAATTGCAAATGGATCTCCTTCTCAGTCAGGAGAGAAGTTTCTAATGCAAAAACCTAAACTCACAGTACAGGGAGACAATCC
Organism: Alligator sinensis; assembly: GCF_000455745.1. Classification (NCBI taxonomy): domain Eukaryota; kingdom Metazoa; phylum Chordata; order Crocodylia; family Alligatoridae; genus Alligator; species Alligator sinensis. Next base: position 3,709,158 of record NW_005841831.1, read on the forward strand.
CAGCCTGGGATTCTCCTAGACAGGACAGGAAGTTGCCCTTTGCCTGCATTCCCTCCCAAGGAGCAGGGGAGAGGGAAGGAAAGGGGCCAACAAGAATTCCCAGGGGAGAAAGGTGGACACAGACAGGAACATGATTTAGACAGCAGAGCTTCAGGCCTTCCTCTTCAATCATTCATCAAGGCTCCTCTCTCCATTTCAATCTTTTGTAGCTACAAACACAGATGCAGCTGAGAGTTAAAGGCAGGATTGTTGCCAGTAACCATATCTGGTGGCACATTACAGTGGCTTTGGGAAAGCTGCCTCTGGCTTTGATTTCATTCTCACTTAAACAATACTGCACCAAGCAAGAATCTTGTTACCTTCTTAACTAAACAGTCGTTAGAAAAGAAAGGAGATAAACTAAACACTGGTTAATACCTCATTAATTGAGGATGGGGCCCCTTGAACTCCAGTAAAACACCAAGTGACACGGAAACCCAGTGAAGAGGCCTCATTCTTTGCAAAAAAGCTTTTACAGAGTCCTTCTTGAACTCCAGTTGTGTTCACACCTTAAGGGCTAAGGCTAAGGTACTGAAGGAAATTGCCCTCATTGTGCTCCAGGCCCCAGCACAGACAGCAACCTCATCATGTTGGGCAGATTTGTACGGACAGTTCCTCACAGAGCTAAACAGGGAAGAAATAGCACCACAGTACGTAAATGGCCTGTCACTCAGTTGGGCACTAAGGTCTGCAGAGTTTCTCCCTCCCACCGCACACCACAGCCTCCCCCAACATGAGCACAGCCTTAACTCGGGCAGAACTGACCCACCTCTGAAGTCTACCTTTTATATATTTGGCAACTCCTGCATGTTAGTGAAGAATTGTGAGAATCTATCTGGGGAGTTTTGATTGGTTATTTCTAACTCCGACAATTAGTCACGTGGGGCAGCACCAGAAAACCTATGTTGAAGGAAGTATGACCTAAAAATAGAATTTCATTTCTTAGGATTATAATGGCTTCTAATCTAACATCTGGACTATGTCTACACTAGCTACTTTGCCCTCCCATTTCCCTGTTATTGCCGCTACCTACTCATCTCCATCACTGGAGAACTAGTAGACAATGTGGCAGCCACTCCAGGAGCATCTTTACACACGCTTGGAGAGGGGGGGCAGACATGGAATACACAAGACTGCAGAGGCTGCGTGCTAATTAGCATGCTCCAGCAGACTCAATTAATCCAGTCTGCTCTGCCATGTGTTAATTAGCAGGCATTGAAGCAGGCACTGGGCATGTGTATAGGTGCCCTAGGTGTCTGTTTTGAACTAGATTGGGTGACCAAATGGTTAAAATACCAGTAGCAGCCAGTACCTCATCTACATCAGCATGACAATACAGAAAACAGAGTTGGTTATATCAAGGATGGGAGGAAAATGTCTGCTATAGACAAGACCATCATTTACATTCAATAATCATAATAATTGAGTTACTTCTCAGTTTAACAACCACCTGCAGCAGTCTTAACCTGCTCTGGACTGAGAATACTTTTAAAAATAAGTTGGGAACAAGTTGCCTCTGTGAAAAATAAAGACTATTAGCACTGCCCAGAAACAGATATTGTGCAAAAAGGATGCAATTATGCTTGCCTACATAGCTGTACCAGTGTCCTTCCATTGCACCCCGTAGGTCACCTGTTACTTTAGGTCTGGATTCTACCCACATCACAGATAGTCTACTTCAGTCCTAATACACAGCACCTTCAGCTACTTTCATCTTCACTCCCTATCACAGCTCTACCGATGCACCTCAAAACTTGTCATCACAGTTTGCCAGGCCTTGAGTTAAATATTTAAAAATAAAGCAACATGCCCTTTCATAGTAGAAAACCAAGAGGGAGATTAAAGAATATAATGGTTCCTTTTTCCATTTAGATCAGAATTCAAGAGGCTGGGAAGTAGACTGGGGAATAAAGCCACTAATGTCTGCTCTTTTTGATAGAAGGGAAACTGAAGTGAGCGGTAGCTCTGAAAACAGTCACCTGCAACTAACAGGGACTTGGAAACTTAGCATCAAACAGCAAAGATGTCATTACAGGGGCTTCCTTGGCACAGCAGGAAGGAAAGCCAAGGAAAGGGACGCAGAGAATTCAGGCTCTTCATCTTCTGAGGATACTCCTTTGTTTTTGGTACCACTCAGCAAGAATTAAGGGAAATGAAATAAATCAGAACAAGGAGGCAGGGATAGAAGAAGGAAGAACAAGCTCAGGCACTGCCAGTAATCCAGCTCTCCTGCTTAAAGAAAAGAAAAAAAACCCCAAAACCCAGCTACAAAAAGGCATGGTTTAAAAGCAAAAGCAAACTGCAAAATCTGGTAGAAAGTCCACAATACAGTTGCCCTTTTGACTCATCCCCTCCATTGGCGAAAGAATGTGAAAATAGGAACATAATTAGGTTGGCTTTTATTCAGAAAACATGAAAAGCCTGCAGGTAGAGTAGAGCTAAGATCAGGAGAAAAAGCCCCAATGTGTGTCTTCTGTGTAGAAAGAAAAGTCCAGCATGCAGTGAGCATGTACCCCAGGACTTGGCTAATTACCAAGTATCATATTTACTTGAATATAAGAGGATTGTGAATATAAGATAACCCCCATTAAATCTATATATAAAAATGTATAAATGGGTTATAAATTTCCAGGTGTAGAATCTAATTATTGGAGGGCTGTCTTGAATTCATCCCTCTTCTACTGCTACAGCAAGAAAAATAGTTTGGGGAGAAGGAGTCAGGTGGCCCCCTTGCTCTACTTCTTCCCCCTGCAGCCTTCCTTCTCCCCCTCTTACTGTCGGATCCTCCTCAGGCTCTGTTCCCTCCCTGAGCACAACATGGAAAAGAGTGAACTGTACAAGACCATAAGGGGAGAGGGGGGAACATAGGGGAGACCAAAAGCTGCAGGCGACAAGCAAAAGAGTACAGGAGACCGTTGTGGGTCTGGGTCTGACTCTGGCCCTGACTCAGACTCAGGGCCAGAGTCAATACCACAGCAGTTACCTGCTCCCCACCCCCATCCCTCCTTGGTAGTTTGCAATGTCAGGAACTAAAAAATGCTGATTCCACAATAAACATACCCATAGTAATTTGCATATATGCAAGTTACTATGGGTAATTTCATTCAGAATTGATACATTTTAACTTGCTGCAAACTGCTACAAGTTTTAGCACAGGTATTCCATAAACACACTTTTGAGCAGCAGTTTTGTGCTTACTTATACATAGTACACACTATGCACGATATTAGTTCAGAGCCAAAAGGTCCGTGACTTATCTTACAGTTCAGTAGTAACTCTACCTTTTTGGCTGATGGACCAGATAGGCAGTCCCCAGGCCAGATCAGGGTGATGATCCCAACCCAGCATGAGGCAGTCACAGCACAGCCCCATCCAGCTGCGCAGAGGGGATCAAGGGGCATTCCAGCTCCAACCTGGCCCTGCAGGGGAAGGGAGGGGCTGTGGCCCAGCCTCAAGTGGGAGAATGGGGCTTGAGTGGCCCCAACCCAGCCCCATGAGGGAAAGGTGGTATAGCCCAGTCCCATCCAGCCCTGGGAGGAAGGGTGTGGCCCAGCCTCCCAGCCATGGGGGTGGGGGAAGGAGCATGACCAAACCCCAACCTGCTGCATGAGGCCCAGGGTCTGGGATTTTGTTAGCCACCCTCCCCTGCCAACAAATCTCCCAATCCATGGGAAGCTCCATGGGCTGGATACATACAGCTCTGCAGGCCGCATTTAACCCACAGGCTGGAGGTTGAGTACCCCTGATATAGTTCACTGAGCTGGGCCCCAGCAGAGTCAACAACATTTCAAGCCATGGTGGCCCCACAGCCCAACACTGTTCAGTACAGGCATGTCGCATCTTACGCGGGGGTTACGCTCTAAAGGCCGCGCATAAGGCGAAAACCGCGTATAGTGAAATCGCATATTACCGTGCCAGTGGTGACTGCCTCTGCCTCCAAAACGCCCCGCCGCTGCTGCGGAGCCATGCTTAGAGCTGTGCGGGCAGTGGCACAGCACGGGGTGGTGGTGGGGGTGGCTGCATGCCACCTGGCCACCACCACAC
>NW_005841831.1:3713285-3718849 GCF_000455745.1 Alligator sinensis
GGGTTTGGGGGCAGGGGCCATTCCCCGCTGGCAGCGTGGTGGTGGCCATGCCTCCAGGTAAGCGGCAGCGCCACGTGCAGACTCAAGCCCTGCCCCCCCTCCCACCCCACGTATAGTTGAATTTGCGCAAGTTAAATGCGCGTATGATGCGACATGCCTGTATGTGTTTGTACTCCAGATCCCCTCCACAAAGGATCCATATGCTAATTAGCCCCCACCTGTGTTTTGGAGGGACACTCCAAAAATTTATATGCAGATGAGGCTGCCTGGTCCGTCTCCACCCTATAAAGGGCTGAGCCACATTAATCACATGTGACAGGTTGAAAGAGGAGGCCACAGAGTCTCTTAGCTACAAAGAAGTTTGATGACATTTGCCAGACATTTAAGTCTCACGAAAAAACAGGAATCAATGGAAATATTCAGCTGTGGGAGTGAAGAGGATGTCAAAATGTATTTGATGTAGGGGCTCACCATGACTTGAAAAAGAGTTGGTGCTGAGGGGGACTGAGCACAATGGGCACTCTACTTCTTTCAGATGGACTGCACTAAGCTAGCCCAGTGGGAGACTCTTCCCTAGCTTGCTCAGGCAGCCATATGGCTGAGGGCAAGCAAAACTTGGGGCATCCAAACCCCAAGTCTCTGGCTTAGGCCTGCATGTAGGATGCCTGCCAAAAGATCTGGAAGCATCTGAAACCCGGGGGGGTGGGGGAAGATGTTTGCTGGTAATAGGGGCACATTCAGTTCTTGGAATTTGGAATTGATTTGGCTGATTGGACTTGGAACACACACAAATTTCCTTAAAAAAAAAAAAAAGGAATGTATGGGCACACTTAGCATGGGCTGCATTCACTCAACTGCATAGCTGGTTTCCATGACTGAGCACATGCTGCTTCTAACAGTAGTTTAATGATAGACAATGTATTTAACTGCAGGGAGGGTGGTTTCCACCATGCTGATTAGGAGGAAAGCCTTGTTTTGTATTTGAACAAATATGATATTTATTACTGGTCAGACTATTATGCAGGGCTTGCAGCAGCACACTTTTACAATGGAAGAAGAAATTGAACAGAACCTGATCAGAAATGTGGAAATCTTAATGCTACCACAACATAAAAACCAATATAATCAGTTCCACTATTACAGGAGGCATATATTCCTTCAATCTACACAAAACACACATCATTGGTACATCATGCTGACAGAGCTAAAAGTTGTGGAAGTGTGGACAGTAACTACAGGCATGCTGAGCCTAGTGGCATGAATAGTAAAAATTAGCCTGGCAAGTTGAAATCCAGAGAGCTGCTATGAGCACAATGAAAACAGTGAACTGAGTAAAGCAGATAACATTGCAAACACCAGTCATACCACATTTCTCCATAGTGTGTGTCCTCAAATCATTTCTGCTTCTCTCCGTTTACCCTGTAATAGGCTCACATATTAAAGTACAGTGTTAAATTGTACTTATTTTTAGAAACCACCTAGATACTTCTCTGAAGCAGTGGAGCTAAGTTAATATTACAAAATGTAAGGTAAGAATGACAGGGCGTTACTTCAACAATACAGCCCTAGCCAGACATTCAATCAGCACCGTTAATCCCAGCCTTGCTGATGTCTGGAGCAGCACAAAAGGAAGGCCCCTATGAATGCCACCTAAAGCAATTGCTGAGGATTTAGATTACAGGTCCTGTTCCAAAACAAAATCCAAAAGATGCTCATCTGCTTGAACAGCACATGTTGGGTTTCTGCACATACATACACACAAATGTTCATACATGCTATTTTGGGGGCAACCTCCTGCCAAGGGTATCATAACTAGCTGCAGGTCACACAGGAAATTAGCTTTTCATAATTTTCTGTTCAGCTTTTTTGTTTTGTTAAAACAAAAAAAAACACAAACCAAATGTCTTTAGCCATTCACGCAGTCATTCTGCTGATTAAAACTGAGCATGCAGGCTTATTGCTTGTATGTTACGACACAAAGACAGACATTCTGGTCCTACTTCCTAGTTCACAGTCACACACAGGAAGACATCATACTCTTTTCCTACCAGGATGGAACATTCTAGCATTGTTGTTTATACATTCAGAGAGGAAGTGTTACAGGGTTCATCTGTCGCTAACGTTTCACTATCACATTAAATTACATTCATATTTTGTATGGTTTCAGTTATGTAATCAATGTACTATACACACACACACCCCTTTGCTCAGTAATCACTTCCTCAATACATGAAGGTTACAATCAGACCCATTCAAGACCTTTCCTACAAGTTCTCTTTCACACTTTGGTTCCAACACACCTCTATTTTCCACATCACTACAATCCATGTGCACACAGCTGTCTAGCTTCCACCAAGTTTATGTTTACCTCCAAAGAAGAAAGAGTTGATAAGGGCAACCGGGTAAAAGCTTCTCAATGCTCATCTTAATAAAAGAAAAGAAAAAAACAAGGACCCTAAAATGGGACCAGAAAGAAAGAAGAGAGAGTCCTGTAGGTGGTGCTAAGCACAAGCACCGGTAGCAACAAACCTCTGCAATCACAGAGTTGTCTTGAAGACTTGTTTAGAAAGTAGCAACAAAAGATTTACACAGAGGAATCAAGGACTACTCCCAACAGAAAGGTACAGACACTCCAACTGCCAGGTCACAAAGATCCAAATAAGCTTAGTGTTTCTTTTCTTAACCCAGGGGATGTGTTTCTTGTGAATCTGAAGTGATTAGTGTTCTCTGCGTGGAAACAAAGCTTTCTAGTTGCATTTTTCTTAAAACAGGAACTGCCATCTGAAGCTCTCACCAGTTTCAGCTGCAGCATATGTGATAGGAGCCCTCAGCCCCACCACTGAATCAAGGTGCAAATTCTTCCAGCTTGAAGCCATCCTTTACCATCTCTCAGAACACACAACTTAGTACATTTAACCACAAGGGGGTGCTACAGAACAATACAAAGCACTACCCTCTACCCCCAAATCCAGTGATGTTCCCAGATCCTACTAGCACATTTTCAGGTCCAAAATGGATTGCCCTTACTCTTCCTAAAGAATACTAGAAACTTACAGATTTAAAACAAACAAAAAAAAAAACACAGCAACACAACCTGCCCTGCCACATCAACTGAAACACGTTTTCCAAGAGCATAGGATGGGCACCCACCCACCTCAGAATCCAGTCATGGAAATAAAATTATTTGGGAAGCTGTTGAGTTCTATTATGCCCCTTGTGTGCAATCCTATTATCATAACCCTTGTTCCTGTTTGCCATTCCCCACTCCTTTTCTTATGCTCTACCCAGTGCATGCACTAAGCAGTCCAAGGCACAATTTACCTTTATTTTTAAATGCCCTGAAGGGCATATAAAGGTTAACAGAGATTGAAAGTGATAGGGCTATTACTAGGGTGACCATACATCCCAATTTGGCCTGTCACAGATTTCATAGGCTAGTCCCAGCCAGCTGGTGAAAACTGGAACAAAAGTGCTGAAATAACATGGGTGTGGGATGCAATCCAGCAGGGAGGCGGAACAGCATAGTGCACCAGGCAGGTGGGCGATCAGGCACCACTGCTGCTGTAAGGGACCAAGGTGGGTAGACTGGAGCAGACACCACCCTGCCCACATGTGCCTGGCCTGGCTCCTCCTGAGCAGCAGCTGAAGGCAGGGAACAGGTTGGGCTTGGCACCACTCCAGTCCACCCATCTTGCTCCCTCACAGAAAAAGTGGTGCCTGTCCACCTGTCAGCCTGGTGAACCATGCCTCTCTGCCTCTCCACTGGATTGCACCCCACACCCCTGTCCACCTGCCTCTGCCTGCAGCAGCAACTGGGGAGGGGGGAGAGACTGGTCAGTGTCCCAGATTTCCTTAAAAATAATATGGTCAACCTAACTATTACTATCCACAACCAGCATACAAAAGTAGTTGTATGGTAATCCCTCTTCCCCTGTTTCCCAAGCATTAAATCAGGATTCTGCCATTCCACATCTCACCACTGCTCAAGGTAGGCTTCAAAACAAAGAAGATCACCAATACATATTACAGCCCTAAACACGCCACTTCAAGAAGATATATCTGGCCACATTTTGGAAGAGGCCAGTGCTCAATATTCCATACCTATTAGTGCATATGAAAGGAACTTGTTCACAGACGTCAGGGCTAACCCAGTAATGGGACCTGTAGTGTCCTCAGACCGGATGACCTCCAGAAAGGGTCGGAGAAAGACATTGGGCTCAATTTCTGTAAGCTCTGTAATAAAACAAACAAAAGTCATCATTAGAGATCTAGCTCACCAACTGCCAGGATACACAAGTAAAAAGCAGTTCCTGTGAATCAAAACCAGTGATTAATAATAAGATTGCCAAGTCTGTGGAACCCTGATGTACAGCTCTGGCCATCTCTTCTTTGATTGGCAGCATGTTTTGCATGTGTAATATTATCTAGCACGCCACTGGAGTTTACAAATCACATTAAGTGCTCACATTGCCAATATGCTCATTACATTATAGTCTCATTCATTAGCTTTCATTTAATTTTCCTCTAAGAATCTGCCTCAGCTTAGTCTCCAAGGAAGCCCTGCAAGTTCATTATTTATTTCAGAAGACCAGTGGAAAAGTGGGGGCGTTTCTCTGAAAAAGAGGAGTATGGTAGAGCAAGGAAGGGTTTATGAAGCTCCTTAATTCTTATGCAAATGTAGTGATCTTCCAAACAGCCTTCTGGAGCCTCCTGAATGAGCTCCCATTGTAAGAGCACTATGTAAACACCACAGAGCTGCTGCTCCTTAGATTAATGCTTTAATTAATTGGCAGATATTGCAGCATTTTCCTAGGATGCCTATAAATGAGATCACGTTTGCTGTATTGAAGCAGGATCATTTTCTCCCATACCCCCACAATATCCACTCTTTGTATACAGCATACCCATCCACATGGATAGTGCAAACACATGGACAGATTTGGTGGTATGTCTGAAGTATTTATATTGAAGCTCAGGTTCTAGACAACCTTCATTCTGTTGGGCAAAACAGAAACTGAGCCAAACAATTTAAAAAGCCTCCTAACTTAAGGGAAAAATAGCAATTTTTTCATTTCCACTTACTGGAGAGACTGACAGACACACAGATCATTTTAAGAAAGAACTTGCAAGTCTTTTACAATGATCAGTGCTAACAGAGAAGAGTAGATAAAACCAAAATGCAGACCAAAATTATGAGGATAGTATATAAGTAAGGAGAGAAGCAAGAACTAGGGAAAAATTTACACACCAAAACAAAACAGAATCAACCATACAGATCAAGGTACTACAATATGAAGTGCTGGAAGAAAAGCCATAAAAGCCAAGGGGGAACACCAGACAATTGGGATTGGTGACATGGATGATCAGGGCACCAGAATTCAATTCAGGTTAACAAACTGAAAGTAAGGCCCCAGCAATACTACACACCACCTCTACTCCCCATCAAAATACAGAGACTTGACTTAAAATTTCTGTACTTTCCAAAACCTCCTTTTTACATTTAGTGAAAGTTAACACAACTAATGGCTCAGCATCACATGTACACTGGCACTCACCTTCCTGCT
>NW_005841831.1:3718880-3733883 GCF_000455745.1 Alligator sinensis
CTGGTATTTTACACATTTGTAATATGAGCTTCTTCAGAAAGAAGATACATCTCTGCAGCCTGAGACAAAGTCTCAGTTTTTATCCTGGCAAGATTTCTGTATAACTTTTCTTCAAGGAAACTGACAGTATGACAAATGAGCAAGATCTAACATAATGACAACTCAAATACAAAGATCAGAAACTAATACGGCTCTAAGTGTGCTAATATAATAGTGAAAATTAATATATATATAAATGTGTGTGTGCATGTGCATCTGTGCACACGCACACATGCTCACATACTTTAAAAAGCAATACAAATCCATGTAAGCCATTACAAAGTGAAACTGAAGCAACTTTTAATTAAATTTTAATCTATTGCCTCCAATAAATATAATTACAAAGGAAACTAACTATGGAGACTGTTACTTCATGTACAGTCTTTTATCTTTAGGCCACCAGTTCAAATCAGGCCAGTACAACTAAAGACGAAGAGCAGTTAAAAGGAACGTGATGATTCAACTTTTTGGCTCAAGGACAACTCCCCCAGCTTGTCAGATAATATTCTGGTATGACATTACAACTGTGTCACCTCTCACTAACTCATGGAAATGCAGAGATCATGAGACATGCTTTCATCAATGTTTATTTAAGCTTTCTTAATAGAGCACTTATCCATAGCTATAGGCACTTGAACATTTGTGTGTGTGTGTGTGTGTGTGTGTGTGCGTGTGCGCGCGTGGAAATATTCAGAAATTTTACCACTGTCCCTGAAGCTGATCCAATCTATCAAAGTAGTCAAGCATTTTAAGCAAACCATTGTATATACCTGCCAAACCACCTAGCCTTCTTTCAACCCACTCCCTCAAGATCCTTGAAAGACAGATGAGCCCTGCTTTGACTATTAATCAATGTAGGCGTTATCAGCTATATGTGTATTAAGAGCTCCAGCCTGAGGACCTTTCACAGGAATAATCCTCTTCTACTTCTTTCAAACCAGGGACTAACCACTTAAAATGTTGTTTTCACAAATGCCACAGTATAACACTGAAGAAAAGCTGGTGTCTTAGGAAGCTAGGTTCCATACCACTTAGGCCTCTTAAATTTAGTCTTTTCAACAGAGATAAAAATATTATTCCTATCCAGTTCAAGAGATGCTCAGGACTTGACCAACCCCAGACCAAGAACCTGAATACACAGGCACCGCCTCAGGACTTGTATAAATCTCTGCCATTTTCCCCATACCTGTCAAGCATCCTCAACATTACTTGAACTGAGCTTTAGTCAGAGATCAATTTAACCATAACAAAACAAGATAAAGAACAGTAGTATTCAACATACTGATGCACCAGTCCATTCTAATATTATAAAAGTCTTAGTCTGTCTGTCTGTAATGCTTTATTCACACTCTGGCTGTTTCAGACAACCAATCAGAGTGCTCCAACAGCATTCCAGACAGGGGGTGGCGGCAGCAGCATGGCAGAGCACCACCATGACAGCAGGGATGGAGCAGGGTGGGGCCAGGCCAGCGTGCTGGTCTCGCTCTGTCCCTCCAGCCCTGAGCCCTGCAGGTGGCGACAGCATGGGGTGCTGGCTGAGGGGGACAGCAGGGCAAGCTTCCCCTCCCCTGCTCCTGGAAGGCGGTGGCAGCGCGGCATGGTGGGTGGCAGCATTCTGTCCCCACCCACCCACCCCACCCTCCCATCATTCCTGAAGGGCAATTGGCTAGTCTCTCTATAAAGAGCTCTAGTATACCTTCCCAGTCTAAATAGGAAAGATGAGTGGACAGAACCACTATGTGCTTGAACAGTGGTATCCAAATCTGCTGGGCCCACAGACTGGATGAGTGGCAAAGGGCCAATCTGTGGGCTGGATCCAGAGTACATCATCTGACCGGCAGGGCTGGATTTTGGTGATAGCTTTGTTAACTGCTGCAGTTTCTGGAGCTACAGCACCTGCCACTCCTCCCACCACCAATTTTTCAGCCCCACGCTGCCACCGCCTGCAAAGCTCCATAATCCAGATCCAGCTCATGAGGCTCTCCATGGGCCTGGAAATCTGACACCAGGACAAACAGAGGAAGTATTAATTGCAGCAGCTTCCAGAGCCATGTCAATTGAATACTACCACCATTCATGACACCACCAAATTTCTGGACCCATGGGGAACCCCACAGGCCAGATGATGTGGCTCCCTTTAGCCCACGTGCTGTATTTTGGTCATTCCCATGCTAGAACATATTACGAGGGTATCATATTACATAGGGTCTTTATCATCCAGTTGGTGTCTGAGCTACATGCGTCTCATCTTCAATTAGGGAAAAAAGTGTCTTTTTACTGCTAGTTAAAACCCTTACAAGGACAAGGTTATTTGTAATATGATGCAGTTAAAGACTAGAATCCCCCAAAGTCAAAACTGGCCATCAAGCTGAACAGCCCTGGTACTTCAGTTTATACTTTTAGATCCAGAAGACCCCCACAAACAAGAAAAGAAGTTACATTCACATCATAATACCTGTGGATGGAGGATACAGACCCTTGGAGACATCTTTGAAAGCACAATTGTTTGTGAGAAACCACATCCCTTCCTCCTAGGGACACATTAGTGCCATTGTAGCCTTGATGGTCCAAGAAATATGCAAGAAGTAAGATTTGTGTGGCAATACCTTTATTGGACCAAGTGCATAGATGGGAGAGATTTTAGCCATAATTTTGGGCACATGATGCCCTTCCTCAGGTCCAGTTCGGGACAGCAGACATTCCCAAGAATGCCATAGAATCAATAGCACTACAGGCAGCTGACAGATGAAGGGAGGCAGTGCTACCACCTTTTATAATAAAGGTTTACCCTAGCGTGGTCTGCAAGGTCATGATAAGTGGTCCAAAGATCACCCTGGGACTCCCACAAGCACTTTTCAATGGAAGGCTTGATAAGAATACATGGGAAAAAGGTTTGTGCATTAACAGGGCTCCCCTGGTTCAAAGAAACTGGTAATCGCTTGTTTCAAGCAGTTCTTCAGATGACTAAATGAAATATGTAAGGTTTGAAATTTCGCCTAACTGTATTTATTCAAATCGAAGACAAGATTTTTTTCTCCATTCAGTGGGGTGGGGGATTCTTGTTAGATCTGAGTACATGCCAGGCAAGCAGCTGCTGCAGCTCCAGACAGAACCAGGGTGGCTCACGTAGCAGATAGGGGGGTGCATGGAGTGAGGGTGAGTGTGGGAGAAAGGGGCATGTGGTGCTGGGGAGAGACAGAGCCAGAGCAGCTGCAAAAGGTAAATGGTGGGGATGGGGGGAGAGCAGGCACAAATGGCGGGAGGGACAGCACGAGGTAGGGACAGGACAGACAGCAGGGGGCAGGCATGGGGGTGGGGCAGCTGGCAAGGATTATAGAGCAGGCTGCTTGCTCCCCAGCTGCTGCTTTCCTTGTGGTGGGGGTGGGGAAGAGGAGGCTAAATTTAAGAGGACCCTCAAACAACTAGATTCTAGACAGGGAAAATTAATTTCCCATGTCTAGAAGCTAATAAGGGGGGGGGGGAGGAGTTGTCTTAAATTCAAAATCATCTTGGATTTGGGTAAATATGATAAAAACCCTAATGGTCAGACCATTGTTAAAAACATCATGGAAAATGTGTATGTTCACATGCCTCAGCTCTTTCTCTGCTGGGGTCAGACATCACAACTTTCCAGCAAGGTAGTCATCACTAGCCAGAGGCTTACAAATGTTGATGAGAAGCCTCTCCCAGTACACTTCTCAGGAAAAGATACTTTCCAGTGCACAGGCTCTCAAACACTGGAGGCTCCTCTGTGTAGGCACCTGACTTCACACATGCACTAGAAGCTACAATATCCCCTGTGCATATGCGTGTACACACAGAGGGTGCATCTGCATGAGACAATACTGCACAGTCATTACTGCATGTTTATTTAGTAGTTGTATTAGCAAGTACTAAATAAATGCGCAGTAACTGGTGTTACTGCACAGCAGCCCCAGTGAACATATTTTAAGTGACACTACTGCACAGTAGCCTACTAATACTGCACAGTAGCATATTAGCACTGTCCACGCTGTGACACGCTACTGCACAGTATTTTTCGGCTACTGCGCAATCAGTGTCTTGTGTAGACATGCCCCCCACACACAATGTAGCAAGCAAGGAGAAAGCAGGTCAAAAGATCATCAATGCCTCCCCACCATTTAAGTGCTCTTTCTGTTCAAACTGCTCAAAATGGGGGAAACAATAGTGAACTGGTTTCTAATGATTCATGGAAGGCTTGGGTTTCTTTGGGAAACAGCTTCAGGATACCTCCCCCTCTTCCTCAACAGAAAGTTGGGAGTCCCTCTAATGCAATTACAAGAAAGCAAAACACCAATCATAACAACACAGAGTTAAGCTTCAATGATCCAAAACAGTGCATGGGGGCTAAAGTAGTAGAAAGGGAATATCCTTAATCATTTCAGCAATATATTAGGAAACCAGCTCTTCTGGATTGACTATATTAGCACAAAACTAATTCCTATGATCATTGCTGTTTCACATCCAGGTTATCTGGGCTGCAGTTGCTGATATCCAGATCCACTTACAGATTAAGGCACCTAAATCCCATTGACTTCAAATAGGAATTAGTCACCTAAATCTTTTTGTGAATATGGGCCACGGGCCTTTGAGTTGTAAGCTGTGTTTTTACAGGGCTATAGCCTACTACCCACTCTCTGCAATAGCCACAGAACTAAAGATGCTTATTCGTTGCTGAAAATTGAAATAAAAGCACTTTAATCTCTTCGACTAGAAAAACTAGGAACTACCCCCACCACCATGCAACAGATAATCAAGATGCGACTGTCCCAGCAGCAATCCCACTCAGCTGCACCCAAAGCCAAGCTGGTAGAAACTGCATCTTAGCAAACAAGGTACATATTATGCTGCTCATTCCCCTTTACTTTTGGTGCATGAGATTGGATCCCTCTCTGAAGAGATTTTATTGCTGATATGCTGTTCGCACATTCCTGATCTAAAATGCTCACATAAGCTGCTTTCCCTGGTAGTTAAACACTTCACTCCTGAGTGACTCTTATCAGGGTCGGCTATGCGTTCCGAATCAGATTAAATGAATGAGAAAAAATTGTTTATGACAAGTTATTTCAACATCATTTGTCCCCAGGACAGGCAACTGCAACTCAAACCACATGACCTGGCCTACTCTTATGCGGCAGCTGTTGCCCTTTGACACCCAGTCTTAGGGAAGACTGTTTAAACATTATTACACGCATCTCACTGTAACACACACCAACCAATTCAGGGAGCAATGTTTCAAGCATATGATACACCTTTCCCAATTAAGTACTGAATGACATTCAAACAAGCCTTCCACTTTCTTATTTAACTGAGCAACAGATAAAAGCAGCAATATTTGGGACACACACAAAAATCTGTGTCAAAGAAAAGCATTGCCAGGCTCTCCTATGAAAGCTATTTCAATGGAATGCTTTTTTTTTTTTCCTTCGGCTAACACTCAATATTTCAACCACATTCACACAGGCAGCTTTCCTTCTACCTTCATACTACACCAGCACAGTGCAAACTCAATTCTGTCCTCTCTTGAAATGGTGGGGCATTGCTAGAGGCACATCACTCCCACAGCAAGCTAAAATGTCACAACAAATAGGATGTTTTTAAAAGAGTCCATTTTATTCGAAAGCAGAGATTTTTTTTTTGTCTGTAATATTTTCTCAACTTTTCAAACACATTACTTATTCTTAAACCTATACAATGTGCAATGACAAACTCAACCAGACAGACATGCAACATGATAAATCAGATACAAGCATGGAGTCCTTAAAAATGGTCTGTTGGTTAATTTAGAGATGACTCTAGCAGAACCAGAGTATCTTACTCCACTTTAAATATTCTGCAAAATGTGGATTAGTTTCTGAAGCCAATGATCAGAGCCAAAGAGGTTTAAAAAAAGAGAGAAACTAACAGCCAATGAATTACCATATAGTTGTTCCCAGTCCCCTAACAATACTGACACTTTACAGGACTTCCAGTCAATGGACCAAAATAGCTGAAAGTTTTCCATTTTTTATCACCTCTGAACACCAGTCACCCAGGCTAACTGTATCTTGTATTTCCAAGTTGCAGAATGACACAAGAGACAAGAAAGTTGTTCCTCATGGGCTTCATCTAAAGGTTGTCTCAAATAACTCCAGCTTCCAGATTCTTAAAGCTAAACCAAAAACACTCCACATCTAATGGCTCCAGGACGTACGTTTTTCCAAGTTGTGCTGCATACCAAGTCTCAGCCACAGGGAAAGAATATCCCAGAACAAATGGGTGTGAAGCATCTGGATTAGCAAATTCAAATTAAAAATGTGCCAAAACTTTAGATCTAGAAAAGGCTCCTGAAATCCAAAAAGGCTACTATTTTTATACAGACTGGCTCCCACCTGGCTGCTGCTCCCCTCATCGCTTCAGACAGTGCTGCAGCTGGGGTCTCCAGGCTCCCCCAATTCTCTTTCCAGGGGGCAGGGCAAGGCAGTACAGTGCAGCACAGCCTGGAGTGCAGGGAGAGCCCACAATAAGGAGGTAACGGACTGCCCACCTGTGTGTACAATGCAACATGAGGGGAGCACTCTGCCCACATGGTGCCAGGGGTGTTTGCAGTGAAGGTGAGGTGAGGCTATAACCCCTACTAGTGCTGCCCCCACAGTGTGCAGCCCCCGGCCATTAATAAATTGGACAGTCCTAAACTTGATATTAGTCTGGTCATATAATCCATTAGCCCCAAATGCCTGAAAACAAACAGCAGCAGATCCCAGGTGTACAGCCACCATGTCCAGTCTATCAAGTGTCACTCAAAAAGTTTATAATACAAATCACCATCCCTAACAATTCCCACAAGTTTCCAAACAGGCTCAAGTCTAGCAAAGTGTGCCTTGAGTCTATCAAGGGGTACCCTGAGTCTAAAAAGGTTGAAAAGCACCAGTTTAAAGTCTCTAAAACCGATGCTTTACATTAATACATAGTGACAAAACAGCAGGTTTGTATGAGACGGAGTTAAATGTGGGTCAAAAAAAGAAGGCTGTCCCTCCTAATGAGAAAGAGCCAAGAGGTTAATTACCAGTCCTTTTCAGTAAGTCTCTAAAATATACTCTTCAAGACTAATTCCCTGTGAATTAAGTGCAAGCATTCAGGGGCCCTGCCCATGTTACTGAAAGGAAAACAGTGCCATTCACAGCCACACATGAATGCAGAGTTACAATTACAAATGCAGTTTGACAGGGGGAACCCAGAGCTGTCAAGCCTGTTCTGTTTGCCTAATTTCATTACAATGGCACAAATGCCTTCATTTGTCACACTGCAGATTCACATGTTTATCTCCCTTTCACTAAACATGACTTTAACAAATGATTGCTTCATTGTGCTGGGATCTCAAGAGCCACTCAGAACTGAGATTTTATTTTGGGGAGGACAACATAAGGTACATACTGAGAGTCAAACTCCTGATCTGGTCAAGACATCATTAGCTCATTTAAGGCCCTGACTCCATTATTGAAGCCTGCCACCCTTGCTGAACCATTGCTACAGCTTCACCAGTGTTAACAATTAACAGATTTTAGCTGCTCTGTGTGGCCAGTAGAAAATCCTTTGATATTTCTCCTGATCAAGCATTTGATCAGGTGTCCACAGCCAAAATACCAACACCACTCTCACCGTTATTCAATGTGCCTGCAGTGCTCGACTGCAGAGTTGGACATATTTCAATAGCTACCCTTTTGGAAGGAAAGTAAATATATTAACATCAACAAGTACACTGATGACCAATAACAAATATTCATGGTTCATACTCCAAGGGCTTACAAACACAGGAGGCAAAAGATTATCAATGCATTTGGAGACCAAGGTGATACAACCACTCATGTCTTTAGATTTGAAGGAGGGAAGTTGGGTGGAACAAACAAGAAATGTGTGTAGGCCATATGGAACCCATGGGCAATTTTACACATGCTTGGCGCAAAGGGGGGGGGGGAGGCTTTCATTAGAGTGGCTCAGAGCCATTCTAGTTAATGCCCCCAGAGCATCTCGCGTATCAGTGTCCCCATACTTCAAAATGGCAATGGCGGCACTTCAGCTGAAGCTCGTTGAACAAGCTTTAAACAAAGCACCGACCATCATTTTGAAGCACGAGAACACTGATACACATGAGATGCGGCATTAAAGGAAACTTGATTTGATTCCAGTCTGATAACTCTTCCCCAAATTATAATTAACATTAATTTATTAGTTGGAGGTTATGCCCAACAGGTTCTTCCCCAGAACCAGTGCAGCACTAAAACTCAACTAAATTAAGCAGCTATTTGGCATGGGAAGGTTAAAGGTATTCAGGAAAAAGAATTAATCCTAGACAACTCACTCTCACCCTGTAACCTGAATGCTTCTTCAGCGAGTTACAAGGTTTTCTTCAAGTCAATAATCAATTGCTCCACACTGCATTTGTTCAGTAACTATCTACTAATATCATATAGCAGTGATTCTCAACCAGGGTGCCACAGCCCTGTTAGGTTTGAAAACATGATTCCCAACATAAACCCAGAAGTTTCTAATAGAAATCTACAGTTACGGTCTTTGAGTTCCCAGCAGCAAAAAACGTGTTCTATTATTTTTATACAGTCAAAACAAAAGTGAAAACTAAGAGCTGGCATTTTCCAAAGGCGCCTCGAGGCTAAAAAGGCTGAAAACCGCTGCCATATAGTTTCCATTTTAGACTCCAAGTGGAAAATTTAGAACCTTTAGGGAGCTGCAGTACCTACCCTTCTTAGAATTCAGTTTAAATGTTGACCTAAGATAATTTCCAGAAACCTCCATCACATGCCACATACAGAAAAGAAGCTGTGCATTAAAGCAACTTTCCATAGGACCAATGTAGTTCAAACGTGTTTGACTGGGATACAATGCTGAAAATCTTCAGAGACACTCATTGCATACTACTCTACAGATTTCTCAACATCAGTCGTGGAGCTTGTTCCCCAGTAAAAGAAAAGAATTTGGCCAAGCTGATCCTTAAATGTCTGGAGGGCAGCTTGTTTCCTTGCTTTTTCTAAGACACTACCAACTTTCTAGTCTTCAGTTCCCATGGCTCTGGAAAGGCCTTATACCTCATACCCTACTTATGAAGATGGCTTGAAACCTGAACTCCAGGAAGCCTTTTTGAAGAACTTTTCTTCAAAGGAGGAAGCTATTTGATAGATTTGAAACTAACCAAAGAGTTATAATCATACAGCAGTTCTCAGATCTTACTGTATAAGCCAGTTCCTAAGGTGGGTTCATTACTACTCTCAAAAATAGCCATCTAAGTACAAACTACAGCAGGAGAATTTGCCATGATTAAATATGCTACTTCCTTTGGCTTCACTGTGGTATGCTCTACCGTTATGTATAAAAAGAGCACTGCAATCATATCAGATAGGGTATCACCACACAGCCCATCTATTCTGTTTTATGAGTTATTAATTCAGCCCCAATCTTCTGAAAAAAAACCACATCTGTATAAAAATGGAGACCTCAAGAATATTGAGATCTAGAATCCAGACCCTTCAGACAGTAAAAAGAGTAAGTCAGAGGGGGCATCACACCCAAAGCAATTTAGGGCAGTACAACTTTGGAGAGATGACAGCTCTTCAAGTGATTCAGCCTGGTTACCATAAAAGCATCAAGCTGTTTATGCTTCAGGTCTGCAAAATGATCAAGTGAATTACAATCCTCTCAGTACCCTGGTGTCGATGACCCAGATGCACCCATGTCTGTGGGTTTACTTCCATGTTAAAAAAACAAAACAAAGGCCAATTTAAGGGCTCAAATGTTTTAGAGAAACAGCAACTTCAGTTCTCTCAATTAGCTCAGTTAAAGTTCAGAAAAAATTAAAGTAATTATTTAAAAGTAATTATTTAAAATAATTATTTTACTAGTAAAAATAACTAAAGCTACAGGCTCCCACTGATGCATGTCAGTATAATTCACAAGAACCACTGTTGTTTGGTCCAGGGGATAACCATCTCAGCAGTCACGCTGGAATAAGCTGACTGTGATACACAACAATCACAAACACACATTAAGAGATTGCTAGCAGCTGTTTAAGAGTTCTCTACTCCTTCACCCAAGGACTAAAATCAACAGTCACACTAGGTCAGTAATGCACATTACTAAAAGGAAAAAAGGCAACATTTTGTAAACTGATTTTCATAAATCAGTACTGAAGACATCCATAAAGCCTGGTTAAAGTGCACCAAAAGCACAGATAAGCTTCACATTTTGTCTCTACTTCTAACTAACACACTGTTTTGGGAGATTTCTTACACAAAATCAACAAACACAAGACAACAGCCAGCCCCTGGGCTGAACTTCCACCAGCTCTAAGCTCCAGTGCCCATGGGCAACCAATCCCCTCTGAGGCAATGACTTTCAACTCCAAATGAAATTACTAAATCAAACTAAATCAAAGCAAAAGCAGCCACCCCATGACAAATTCATCTGTCCATGACCAAACACTGATAGTTATTGATCTTGCTGCTGTTGTGAATTAGGGCCAAGTTTCCCAAGGTTCCCTTCTAATACGAGAACAAGAGAGCGGCCGCTCTAACAAGGCCGGCTGGGCTAAATGAAACCCATAGGGAACTGAATCGCACGCTGCCAAGTCCAGACGATGGACTGATCCGTCTGTCTTACTGACAGCACAAGTTTGATGTGTGTCAACTTTAAGCACTCTTTTTTTCCTTTCTAAAAGAAATTGGCACATGTCGAAGAAAGAGCAATTAGGTTGTAACACACTACAGAACTCTATTCGGTCACCGTACTCACTCCATAGTGGTATTTTATATATGCCTTGAACAAAACCAGGTCCAAACTAAGCAGACAATTTAAAAGCCCAAGAGAAATTAAAAGTTCTTCTGCAGTACTTTAAAGCACAGTAATTCTCCACAGCTTTTTGCAGCTAGCACACTATGAATACCACTCTCATTGCAAATTCACCATGTTTTCAAAAGGAAAGCTCCATTGTTCTTGAGAGTCTGGAGAAAGAGAATTACAGTTTTATCATCAATTAGCTTTCTGGCTGTTAGCCTGTGCTGTTTACCCTCTTCCTCAAGGGAAGCCCTTGAGTGCCGAGGGGGAAAATTAAAGAGAAACAAATCCCAAAAAAGCCATGAAGCTTTCTACTACCAGAGAATCCAAAAAGTATCAGTGAGGAAAACAAAACCCAGAGAGGGGTGTAAGAAAAATGTGATGGTCTCAGAAAGTATCAAGAGACCCCCAGTTTATTTCAGACTCATCACCTTCCTCTGGAAGCTGAATGCACCTTATTGTTACAACTTTCACAGATGTATCATGTATTAATCTACCAGCATACATTCTATATGTTAACTCCTTAAATGACAATTATTATTATAATGAAAATTAAATCCTCCATTACACAATTTCTCCTGCACACTCCCCCCAGAGAGGTCCTGTGAATCCCCAGGGGTACACGTACCACAGTTTGGGAGCCCCTAATCTAGCAGGCAGCAACTTGTACACTCCTAAAGCAATATTAAAATTATAAGAGTTCAAGAGTCGTAGATCACCAGTGATTATTAGTAACCCAGGCATGAAAGAAGGGAAGCAATTCTCATTTTGATTAGATGAGGTGGAGGGTCAGATCAACAGAGCAGTGCACTGGTGATCTCTCCATTATTCACTCTTACAATGAAGGACTGCTCCAATGTGTGACCACTTGCATGCTCAGGTCTAGAGACTTCCTTGAAAAAAAACCACAGTTTTCATGGAAGATGGATTACCATTGTATGCTTCATACAGAGGAGCCCAAGGTCAAGGACAACTAAGACTTTAAGTCTTAGTTAAGCCATTTTCTCAGGCAGCTCACCACTGCATGTATCCGATAAATGAAAATACATATCTGGGACAACGTGGTCAAGTTGATCAAGCACTGGGCACCAGTGACTTTGGTTCTATTCCCAGCTTTGCCAATGATAAGCTGTGTGACCTTGAACAAGTTTTGATCCCACTGTTAGTACTGTCTACTTTGTCAGCGATCTCCAGGGCAGGACTAGTACATACACTCACAGAATGCCCAGATCTCTTTTGGAGCCTGTAATCACCAACACAACAAAGATAATAAGTGTTCAGGTAGGAAACACCCCACGTGATCCAATGATACTGTTCCCCCACATCATCAGCTTAATTGGGCAAGCAGGTTCACGTCAGGAATCAGAAAAGCCATCCCATATCTGGGATATTGTATAACCTAGAGAAAATATATTTGATTAGAAATAATGGTTTTAAAAACAATCACTGTGGGCCACATCTGTTAGGATGCCTTTTTCTGGCTTTATTAAGATCACCACTGGCTGCATAGCACACAATGAGCCTGACCTAGAAGTGACAGCACAGCACAAATTCAGTCACACAAACAAGACCTGTTTATTCAAGCCATCTCCTGATTCACACTTAACATTCCCTTCCCTCTGGGCATGAAGCAGCCTAGCCCTCAAACACACATTTACCAGACCAACACATACAACACTCTGCTTTAACCTCTCAACCCCAACATTTCTGGTACCACAACCTCAGCTTTAACTTCAACTGACAATTCTTTTCAAATTCTAGTTTAGCCAAAGCCACGAGAGTTTCTAGATTTTTAAGCAAGACACTATAGAACTTTGACTCCAACAGCAATGAAGCTCCTATACAGGAAAGACCTGCAAGACACTGACATGCTTCAGTTCAGGGACTTCAAAACCAGAAATCAGGAACTGGTTGTAGTAGAATCTACCACTTCAACCTCCCACATGATTTTAGGGAGGTCATTTCAATTCTCCTCATTTCCCATGTGAAAAATAAAGACAATTGTCACTGTTAAGTGACCCAGTCAACGAAGTCAGACCAAAATCACCAATTCACTGCTGAGACTACACTGCAGGCTGTCTGAAGAAGCATCCAGGAGCTTGTGTCCTTAGGTCACCCAGAAACACTTTGGAAGGCATAAAAAATGCTCAACTTTAGCATCTGTTTTTATCTTACTTCTCCCCAACCCTCAGCTTCCTAACTCCAGTTTGCTATGTAGTGGGTACGTCTACGAGGTGCTACTGCACAGTGGTTGCTGCGCATTTATTTCATACTTGTATAAAGCAAATACTAAATAAATGTGCAGTAACTCAAGTTACTGCACAGTAGAGCTGGTGAACACCTTTGTGACGCTACTGCAGAGTAGCCTAATACTACTGCACAGTAGCGTCATGGCAGTTTTTGCCACATGATGCTACTGTGCAGTAGTATCAAGCTAGTGCACAGTCAATGTCTCATGTTTTGCACCCAGTGTTTTGGAAAGTTCATATTCAAATTAGGTAAGCACACATGCATTGTAGATTAATTTAACACACAAATACGGCTGAAGCCAATAAAAATCCCAAACCACTGGCCCAGGCAAAAAGCCTTTTTAACTTTGAGCTTACTGAAGTGTTTCCAGTCAACAAGATCACCAGGACTTTAATACTTTGGCCACAGGAGAGAAAGATCAAGAAATAACCTGCTTGAGTTTAGCTACTTGCCTTTATAATGTCACCAACCAAACATGTGAAAGTACAAAACATTTTTGGTAGGAATAATCTTATATTAAAGAGCAGTAGTCAAATGCTGACAAGTTCTTCTGTCACTGTCACTCTAGAACCTGTGACTTTATTATTTGATTCAACAAATTAATTATTTTAGAATATATTTTTTTCCTATTAGACCCATCCTTAGTGTGGCGGTGAGGCACCCCCACAGGCTCTCGAGGGGGAGAGAGAGTAGACCCCGCGGGGCCCAGACCCCGAGAGCAAGTCCCAGAGGGGCTAATGTACCTCCCGCAGAGCAGCCGGAGCAGGAGCCGCGCCTGCAGCCGCAGTCACACAGACCAGCATTACACCGGCTGTTTAATCAGCTGTTTCCGGCGCAGGGAACAGCCGAGCCAATCCCAGCGGCTGTACCGGCCTCTGCGGGAAAGTTTAAAAGCCCCACCAGAGCTAGGGTGGGGGGAGAGCCGGAGAGAGAGAGCATGGGCTGGAAGCGCGTGAGGTGGGCTCCGGCATGCGGAGGAGGTAACCCAGCCTGTGTGGCTCAAGCAGGCAGCACAGGGGAAAGCTTTAAGCCTCCTGCAGGAGGCAAAGCAGGAGCACCCACACAGCCACCGGAAGAAGCTGACACCAAAGAGGCAAGGGAGCTCCCTGCTTACGGTAGGGGAGAGGAGGCATCTGAGACCCCGAGAGGGGGCTGGGATAAGGGAGGCAGCTCTGCAGCCCCTTCTTACTCAGAGGAATATTTTCTTTGAAGTAAAAACTACCCCAAGAGGGGGAAAAGAGTGACTGGAACCTGGTAGACAGGTCCTCGGCCGTCATACAGGGCCAGAAAACATCGTTAATGCATCACCAACCGGTTGGTGAGTGGACAGGGTGTAGGGGAGGCAGAGCCCCACGGAACATCACATCGGACGATCGTAAGTACCGCCACCTATTGGGAGGCCCACCCGGGAAAGATCTCCACTGCAGACCCCTCTTAAAGTATGTTTAACATCAAAGTCGTGGCAGGCGAGTTGAGGGGAGGGGCCATACCCCGATAGGCCGGGCGGCCACAGGGGCGCAAGCCCCACACTTAGACTTCGAAACATAGAATGCATTAAACAGTACTGTCACCAAGACAAGTTCTCCACAAACTCACTGTTTTCTTCCTGGACTGGAAATACTTTTCTTACACTAACTGGCAACACTACTGCTAGGAGATGCGGTCCATTCACCATTCTTTACCTATTCAAAGAATTGTGCACATAATCAGGGAAGAACAGGGACAAGGAAAAAGGGCAAAGTTTCTTGGGAGTTTTTTCATAGCATGCCCCGTCTTTTCACAATGGATCAATGTCACGGCAGGGTCCGTCAGGAGGGCCGTGATCTCCTCGAGGTCCCTCGCTCCGTGTCAAGGCCGGCCCAAGACACCCTC
>NW_005841831.1:3734981-3739259 GCF_000455745.1 Alligator sinensis
CTGCCAGCCTGGCCTCAGCCCTGGGCTTTATAAGGGCCAGGCCCTGCCTCCTACAGGCAGCTGGCTCTCCTTAGTTGCCCCGGCAACCCGCAGCTGTGCCCGTTACCCTGGCAACCCTCATCTGGGCTCATTATGTCCTGCCAGGGCTCTCTCTCCCTGGCAGTTTCTACTCCCTAGGAGCAGGCACTGAGGTGCCCTGCGACAATCAACTTGACCTGTATCTAGCTATACCAACTGTTTCAATAATCCAAACTTAACATACTCCCATCACATCCTCAGACTTGCTCTCCAACCACTTCAGTAGGAAATACATACTGAAAAAATGCATTTCAACATTGACTCTAAGCTACTAGCTAAAAGAAAGAATGGGAACAAAAGCAGGAACTAGTCATCCATTTCAATACAGAATTTCTAGTGTTAAAGCATTAAAGCGTAAGATAAGGATGATGACAACATTGATGGAGACAACCATGATGACGACGGAAGTTACAATTAGTGATGAGTCACAGGATTGGGAAATCAGGAGGGGAAGTTGGAAGGGAGGTGGGAGAGATGCGAAGGAGATGCGGAAGTGGTCCTTTGTATGACTGCGACAATTAAAGGTGAAGGTGATGGGCAAGTGGATTCATGGGAGTATGGATGTACAATATGATCACTGTAAAGGGAATAAGGATGGTATAATAATAAAGGTATGTTTTGGACTGTCAAGTGACACAGGAGTCACAAGAGGTTTGTAGGGGCATGGGGGTGTGTGGTGTGTGTGTGCATATTTACTTCTAATTGTGTGTCTTTATATTTTGCAAAAAAAGAAGTCCTTCAAAAAGACACAAAACTAAAAAGTGGCAAAGGTAAACAAGTGTCAACTGTGGAAACATGAGATCTATAGGAGAGATGGACCCAAACTACTGAGATCACCCATCTCTTTACATTAGCAGCTTGAGTACCAGGTTAAAAAGCAGTGCTATACTCTGTTAGGAACAACATAGTTGTTCCTAACAGAGTAGAGTAGTAGAGTAGTAGAGAGAAGTCAATCTCAGAAAGGGTTTTACTTAGTTTAGGGGCCACTTGCTTAAGCAGAAAGACTGTCTATAGGTAACAGAAGGACTTTGAGGGCCCTTGCAGAAACTTGGGATAATATCCCAAAGCTCTGGGAGAGAAGGCTCAGCACCTGTTTTCCTGAACAGCCCTTTTTTTTTTTTATGCTGCATACTTTACACAGAAGCTGCATTATTCTGGCAAAGCTGCATTCCAGCCAGAAGTGCACAGTTAATGTTTTTTGCAGCCCCCAGCCTCCCAATGATGGATGACCATTTTATAATGAAATACTTTATGCTCAATCAACTTACAAATAACGGATGTTTTATCACACTGAATTAATCCCCCACCCCTTAGGAAAAAAAGTCACAGACAAGAGGATCAGTGATGAGTAGAAGCAAGAGCTACTCCTGGTACGAGTGGAAGAGGCATTGCAAGTGTTAGTTCACTTTAACTCTTTCTTTGTCTCCCTGTGTCACCAAAATATTATCCAATACTCCTTAGGAAGGTACCCACCGCTCAATCCTGGTTCACATTAATCTGACACACAAATATGCCACAGATGCACAAGAGCTTTGGTCTATAAGGCGAGGCATCCTAAAAGAAACTTCTGCATCATTCCTAAAAGCTAAAACTAATGACAAGAACCACAAAAAATAAATAAAACCTTCAACAAGATACTTTAAATCTCTTACTCCTTCATCCAGTGCAACCTCACAAAATCATGGGTTCTCTCCTCCTAAGACTGCCCCCATCTTTCACCGTTCAGGGATAAAGTGGAAAAATGAAATCACTGCTCACAAAACACTATCCCATTCTTCCAATTGGTTCAATTTCTAATTACCCCCCCCAAAAAATCAGCATTTGTTTGTGAACAATAGTAGTATATGTTCCATATGGAGAAACCCCACTGATCTAAGATGCAGGGGTTTAGGTTGTAGCCGTGTTGGTCTAAGGACATAGGCAGACAAGGTTCCTTGGGTGAATTTGATATCTTTTATTAGACCAACCCAAATGGTTGGAGAATAGTTATTAAGCAAGCTTTCGGGTTAAAAAACCCTTCATCAGGCTAAGGAAGTTTCAGCAGTTGGTGTGCGCTCTTCCTGGATGGAATGAAAAGTAAACAAGCCAGATCTAAGATCACATTCTCAACCCATCAGTAGTCTCAAACAAGACTCCAAAAAGCACCCAGTATGTTTTCATACCCCAGAGCAGACCAGTAAAGCCTATCTGGATCCAAGAGAGCCCAGCCAAGGTTGAGATTACAAATTGACTTTCTACCTCCTATTCAGGAGGGTCTTTTCCAACAGGAAGGGAGAGACTGAGGTTCTTTCAATTTTACTCACGCCAGAATTAAAAAGATTTGTGGCACTTTACATAAACAGTGTGGTCATTAGATTATTCACTGAAGTATTTCCCTTCTTGGCCCTATTACTGGTCAATGCCATAAGTGATAAAGTACTAATTTTCCAGCACCGCTATCAAAGAGTCATAGTTTTTTAGCAGAACTCCTAAATGTAAGTACCAAACTAACAAAGGATTCAAACTTCCCCCAAACCAAGAACCACGCAGGCAGCTTCCCAGACCATGAGGGCTTTGTGATAACTAGGATGAACATGGACCAAATTGCCTGTGCTCTCATCTTCGAGATGCTGCCTGCAGATATTAGGATCCCCAATGTATAATGTTTCATTCTTGAGTCATGTATCCATGTGTCTACATGCAAGAAGGTGCCATAAAAGAATGTCCACCTGAACTACAAGAAAATTTAATACCATCGTCAACTTGTGGAATCTTTATTCTATATTGTGTAAGAGGAATTACAAATATTAACTAGTTCAAGATTTTACTAACGAACATCCCCCACACACTCCTCAGCTGAAGTCTAGCACTCCCTGACTCAGACCAAAGGAAGAATAGGGTTTCCAGCACCTGCTTCTGTTTTTAAGTGTCCGATTCAAACTGCTGCAATCTGGCAGCAGGCAGCTTGATGATGTAGGTTCCCTGCTCTACAAAGGACTGAATGTGAAACAAAAAAGAAGCCAAATGGAGAAATGAGTGAAAAGACCAACAGCAGATAAAGTAGGCCACATGACCTAGCTCCTCCACACAGCTGGGGGAGAGGGGTGGGAAACACTGAAGAAGAAAGTACAAACTACAAAATAGCAAGACCCCTCTACAACTCAGTATGTACTCCCTCAGTCCACAGCAGTTTGACAGTGGACACCACTGAATAAATACTAGTTTCCACACTGGTGATAGCTGCATTGCAACAGCTGGGGAAAGGATTTCTGATTGCGGTTTGTGAAATCACTCTGGAATTTTTCAAAATGGAATGGATCGCCTATGAGGTATTACTAAGATGGTTTAAGTTAAGTCTGTCTTCCCCAAGAACTATATGGTTCAAACTGAAAGAGACAAATGACATTCCCTCTTCAAGTTTAACATTAGAGAGCAGTGTCATCCCAGCTCTTAATGAAAAGTCCATCCAACACAAATGACTACACTGGTAACACAAAAAACACCTGCCATAAAAAATGCCTTCTCTACACCCCCCCCCCCCACAAAAAAAAACAAAAACCACATTCATGCCTCACTATCAGATGCTTAGCAAGTTACAAAACATCTGTCTGCATCAAATGACAGAAAACGTTACTCTTAGTACAAGGATCCTAACTTCAAGGAGATGCAATGCAAATTCCTTAGCCCTAATCTACATATGGCTTTTATGTCCACCCCCTTTAATGAACTAGTTATAATGGTACAACTCCTACTGTGGACACAGTTATACAGATATAAGCACCTCCATACCAGCATAATGGCATTCACACTATATTTCACTTATAACTACAGCTGTGAAACTACAGCCGTTCTACTTCACAAGCAGTCCAACTTGTGTTTAGACAAGCCCTTAATGTAGGGACAAATGGAAGGCTATAAAAATATGGTACATTATGGTTTACAGAAAGGGAGGGAAAGATGGGAAGGGGAAGAAAAATTTCCATTATTTGAAGAAAATTAAGATTACTTCCAAATTAAGAGGTGCCACCATACCCTGTTAAACAACTGTCCACCCACCCCTTAGCCTTCTCCATTTCTTCCAGTATGATAACTGAACTTTAAGCTTCGTTTCTCAAAGCTCCTTTTTGCTTCAGCAGTTTCCCTGACTTGCCCAAATGTCCTGAACTCTCAAAAGAGACACAGAATGCAGAATAGGGAAAGGGTTAATCCACAGCTGGGGAA
>NW_005841831.1:3739290-3748489 GCF_000455745.1 Alligator sinensis
GGAAAGATTTTCCCTGGAAAATTGGAACACATGCTGTGGCTGTGACTAAATTTCACACTAGTTCTGCTGAGTACAAACATCCACAACTGTGTGCGTTTGAGAGAGACAGAAAAAAAGAAAGAAAGAAAAAAAAAAAAAGAAGTAGTGATCCTTATGCATTTGCTTCACCTGCTGAGTTCCTTCAGATACATAATGACATGCTCTAGGGAACGACAGAATTCTTCATAATCATTCCACATTTCTTGTAGAGACGGGGTGCCAGAGAAAGGGAGAGAAATGAATGGGGGAAAAATAGATTGCTGCACAATCTTCCTGCAACATATTGTAAAGCCAGTCCTAAAATCTGGAAGAATTTTCACTGGTTAAGATTAATGCCATGAAAGAAGCTACTGGAGCCAAGATTAAGGACACACATGTTCCACCCAAGCACATTAAAAGATAACTACCTGGAGAGACAAAGACTGCATCTTGAGTAAGCAAGCAGGTCATATATTTTAAAACAGGTTGAAATTTAAAATACTAAACTTAAATGGGTTAACAACGTTCAGCAAGTTTAAAAAGGAGTTAGGTGGTTGTGAGAAAAGCCTCTGGATGACCAAGATTGACTAAATAGGGACACAAATTCATGAAACATTCCATATTTTCTCTAACATCTCTCCCAAAGATGTGGTTGATCCAATCAAAGCGAACACCAAAAGAATCCTTGCAAAATTGACTAGCGCTTTTAAACAGGTCACAGTTGCAAGATGAAAATGTTTGAGAATGCTTGGTAGCAAAAGGAGAAGAGATGACATGCAGAAGAGGAGCCTTAATGATTTATGAGGAGCGGGGAATGGTTACACTCTGCTTTCACCCTCTCTAAGCACACAGGAAAATGACTAGTGCTCACAGGCAGGATACTTCCACATCTAGAGACCAATGGTTGTAAAGAGGACTACTAGCTTCTCATGAGTTTGGGGCTAAAAGCCACACTATTCACCCCTGTAGGAGACATTTGTTTTCTATCAGTGAGTGGCAGAGAAAGAACTTTAAAAAAACACCCCAAAACAGAGAAACCAAGATGTTTCTCTACATCATAGGACAAGTGAAATCACAAGAGGACAGAAGTATCCCAAGAACTTCCTTGGTTTTCGGTAAGAAATAAAACTATTAAATATAAAAAATAAACTTCCTCTAGCTAACATTATCCACCAAAACATACAGTGGCAGCAGGAAAGCAGGTAGCTTACAGTTCAACATGGAAGCACCATTTCTACCTTTCTATATTTCCAGCATAGCTAAAGCTGTGCTGAGAAATGGTCCACGCACTTGCCCTCTGCTCTCTTCACAGGAAGTTACTATAATTACCCAAACAAGAAAGCTCCTCACCCCCCACCAAAAATATATGTATATTTTAAAAGCAAAGCACATACTAACTCAAATGCAGTCCATCTTAAAGATATCATTTTTAACGACTTGATGACAGACATTCTTGCAACAAAAAAGCTACTCCCTCCCCCCACTGGATTGTATTTCCCAGACCTCACAAGCCTATTGTCAGATTCATATCCTCTTCTCTGGTGTACAATGGCAAGGCCAAAATTTGCCTAAACAGCTTATAAATACACTGACAGCATCCAAGTAAATTCCAGCTCTCACTCGCTATCTTAATTTCCTAAATTAGGTTAAAGAGTAGCCTTCACTTTCGCACACCAATACCTAGGCCATCTTTCCCCAACTCCCTTCATCCGGATTGTACTATTCAATTGACTTTCATACTCCAAACTCCTACTGATATCCCCTTAGGTTTGCCAGCCTTTTTAATTTCTCCGTTTTCCTAATACATTCCACCACTGGGGAAAATATGACTAAGGAGTAAAATAGACATGATCTATACCCAAGTTACAACAAAATAAAGAGTACTCTGTGGTCTGGTTTCTATTTGCTGGCCAATAAACATTCATTATTTATGCCTATATATTAAGCATTCTGGTAGCAACCTGGGCTATGCATATCAAACACTACGACAACACTCAAGCAACTGTTAGGCACATATTTATAGCTAGCTTTCAAATCTCAAATAAAGAGTACTGAACCAGCTACTGAGAAACTCCCGTGCCTCTCATTCCTTCCTACCTCAAGCAGGAAAGGCTGCTTGTCTTATACTTCAAGAGGCATTCTCATGAAGGATACTGGGTCTAGAACATCATTTACCAACTAAGGAGCTACTAAACAGTATGTAGTAAGAAAAGACATATATAGTTTTAATGAAAACAATTATACGCTGCCACAAATCCAAAAGAAAGCTCCACTGAAAAATAAACTGAAAAACAAAATCACCATGAATTCTTAAATTAGAGTCCAAAGAGCCACTTTTATTGCACCAACTACCACACACCACATTACACTCCTTTTGTCTAACTTGCCCTTCAGTAGAAAACTTTAACTCAGTAACCCTAATTTAATCAACTTATGTGTGTCTGTAGAAAAAGCAAAGTCAGTACTCCAAGATACTCCAGGCAAAATTCTGATGAATTGGATATGCAGTGCTGTTGGCGGCATGGGTTTTCCAGCAAAGGAGAGAATTTTAGAGCACTGAGGAAAGGCGACATCCCAGCCCTTCTCCTTTCTAGATCTCCCAGGATTTTAGATTCCCAGCATTTACAGCTCCCTTTGAAACAATGCAAGTGCCTGATCTCCACTTACCCTCAAAACATAGATGTCTGCCAGAACCTTGTGGACAAGTCTTCAAATCAGACCCAATCCAGAGTCATACACAAAGCCTAGCCTGAGAGGTAAGGAGGCTGACAGGCAGTATTAGAATTTGCTTCCAACTTCCACAATTTTGTTACAAAGACTTGCTACATAAGGTGTATGTCTTTTGTTTGTTTTTTACTTCCAGGTGATATGTGGTGCCTATGCAGAGCTCAACTTTCTATTAGGACTTGATAACCCTCATGTGTGTGGAAGAAAGCCTAAAAACAGGAATCCTAAAGGTTCAAATTAAAAGAACTCACTATTGAAAAAAAGCATCACAATTGAAAAGTATCACTATAGAAGATTTCATGTGTGACTCATGATTTTTGAATGCTTGAGGTCAGCATCATTGGAAACAATGGAGCCAGAGAACTCACTCAGCTGTTCTTGCTGAAGCTACTTAATGTTATGACCTGGTAGGGAAATCTTATCAAACGCTACACTGAAATATGCAGCGTTTAGTGTAGTGTTCATACACATGCATTCTGACCACCAGCTTCACATAGTAACTTAGCCAGAGCAATCTGAAAAGAAGTTAGATAATGATTCAGCTGTTAAGATGTTCTCATTTATTAATGTAAAAATCTGAATTGTAACCTTGGAGCTGGTATTAGCACTTACATGAAGTGCCCACCCCCCCCCCCCCCCCCCCCCCCCGACCATAAGGTGGGAGGCTGCCACTTAAAAAATAAGTTGCACCCTATATTTTCCAGTTGCCCCATTTTAAAGACAAAGCAGATACCCTACATAAAAGGATATTAATGCCCTCAGACTAATAATCTTGGTCCCCAACCCACATTTTGTGAGATAAGAAAAGGTCTGCTTGTTTTCTACCCTTTCCTTTATTTTACCTGATGTAGTTGGAAAACAAATTACTGCCTGATGACAGACTTCCTGTGCCACACTTTTACTACTCAAGCCTTTGAGAAGGATCAGATCCCCATTCTACTTGGTGCTTTACAAACTGCTAACATAAAGACAGCCTGTCAGAATTCAGTCTACAGTCAGATCTATTGTAACTATACTGATGTGTTACAGTTATCTGCTGGATAGCAAGCAATTTAAAGCCTCCACATGCCATTTTATTTGTTGCAAGATACTCCAAGTTTGATATTAAAGTATTCCTTTGGGAACAGAGTTTATCAGAAGATGGGAGAATTCAGGAGTTCTTAATTCCCACTCTCACAGAACCATCATCAGCATATGCAAAATATCAGATACCAGGAAAACATGCTATTGGTGAGGAATGAAACAATGTCCTTTACAGATTGGAAAGCTCAGAGGTATCATCTCATTTAGGCTGAATTTGCAGGGGTGAGCACCTGTTTCAGAAAATACTTCTTGGCTAAAGTGCAAGCAATAACCAGTTAAACTGAGAAAACGGCCTTGCCCTCCAATTTGTTCCTAAGGTGGCTTAGTTTCCACAGTTGCTTTCATCTTGTTCTGCTTTGGTTTAACATTTTTTAAACTGCCCAAAAGTATACCCTATCTAGTTTCTTTATAGATTAGCAGGCTTCCAAATTAGGTGCAAAGCCACACTAAAGCAGGCTTCAAATGATGCAAAGGACCCTCCTACAGAACAACTGAAAAATTCACTCAGCCAGCTAGGTCATGGCATTCTCAGCCTGATCAAGCAGAAAATTATTAATTTACTAACCTCTGAAAACTTGGAAAAGCAAGGGGCGTAGTGTAAAGTTCCAAAAGCCAATATGGAGTACAGGGCCTGCCCTTGATAAGACCCCATAGCTAGATAAATTTAAAAATGCCAGATAAGTTGCCAGATCATTAGTCCTTTGCAGCAAATATCAATGGAAAATCATAACATTTTAAATCTGACCACATTTTTTTCTTAACTATTATAACAGAAAGACACCAAAACTACGATGTTGCAGTAAGTTTCATGTCTAGCATATTTTGAATTTCCTTGGCTACAACCAGCTTTGGCCTATCAGAAATTTTATATGGTCTCTGAAGAACTGGTGCATGACCTTGTATAACTTATGAGAAGTCTCAGCTGTATTCCCACATTGACTGATAAAGACAACTGAACAGTAGTGCAAAAAGGCCCATCCTGTTCAAAATGGGCTACATTTCCTTTCACTCATCTCGTTCCTGGAAAATGATATCCACATACCATTGTAACAGAGCTTTTCTAGCTTTCTATTGCTTTCTTCAATACAAAATATTCCATAACTGAACAGTCAGGCAGCTATAAGTCACTGCTCTACCTGACTTTGGGATAACCCAATGTTGTCAGTCTGGTAAGAAGATCCCTCACTGGCAGCCACCTGGAGAGGGATATTAATCTTATGATAAATTTTAAGCACCCCAAAAATGTTTCTCAAAAACACTTTCAAATTGAAGATTAAATCCCCCTTTTGTGTCTGTTTTGCCAGAGCTCTGCCCAGGACTGAAGAAAATTATGGGGATGTTGTTTTACTGGTAACAGGAAAAGGATTTAAATTGAAGCAAAGCAGATTTAAGAAGCTTTCCTTCAAATCTGATCTGCCAGAACTGAATTACAATGGAACAGGCTACAGAAGGAAGACAAGGCAAGTCCTTCTTGGAGGTTTTCATGAAAAGGCTGAAGAGGTATCTGTCTGGGATAGTTTGGAACAGCAAGCCCTACACCTGTGCGCATGGGGTTGCGTTACACAAACCTTGAGTTCCAACCAGCGTTCCCTTTAAGTTGTGTGGTGTGCACAGCCATGCAGGCGCGCCTGGCAGCATGGCGTAAGCGTGCCTGCACAGCCATGCACGCCACACAGCTAAGAGGGAACGCTGGTTCCAATACTATGATTTTGAAAAATCAGTTTCAAGTATTTATCTATTGTAGTACAGACAGAGAGGGAAATCTAGCACATCTGTCATTAGCCTTCCATAAAATAAAACAAGAAGCAGAAAGAATTATAGCCAGCTAACGCCATACATGTATAATAAAACAAGTTGAGATCCAAGGCACACTGCACTTTGACAGCTACCTTATGAACCCTCAGATAGCATCAGTCAAGAGGTTACAAGTACTTCCATGAACAGAAATTCAACCTGAAGAACTATGAACTCTCAAAAAAAAAAAGATGAATTCTAAAGTTGCCCATTATTGCCTTCCATCTGTTCTTGGACTATAAATATAAGCCAGTACCACACAAAACCAGATTCCTACAGTGCAAAAAAACTTGTCTCCATAATTCCCAAGGCAACAAGTGTGCACTCCAGGATTTCACCCAAATACTCCATGAAAATTAAACAAGTATTAATAAAGAAAAGACAAGTTTTATTATACTTTTATTTTATGCTTTTTAATTTTATAAGTTTTATTAATAAAGACAACATATTTTAAGCTACTTGCAGTCAAAATGCTCATAGATTCTACATACTTTGGTTTTATAAAATATGGATTCTGAAATTTGTTCCTAAACAATTTGTTCCTAGAGACTTTGAAAAGAGCAGTTTCACAGTAGAGCAAGGAGCATGAAAGCCAACCTGCAGGGAATCACAGATTGAGCTAGGTGACAAGAACTGAGGCAGAATGTGCACAAACTTTGGGGTCTAGAGCACAGTGTAAAATCATCTAGGTTTCATTCACTTATTTCTTGTGCTAAGGATTCAGAAATAGTCTAATCTAAGAAGTTTGTTTCTGTACAGAGCCCTCCACCTAAATTGAGCCTTTGAGCCATACAACTTCCTACAAACACAGTCACTACTATTACACCAGAAAAGGTAGATCCTACTGAATTCTGTCATGAGCATCCCTTCCACCCCTGCTTCTTCCCAGCCTGTCCTCCAATTGTGTCCCAATCTGTCAGCATTAACACAAATACACAGAGGTATTTATTTGATGCCTATTCCACCAAGCTGTATTCAGACTAAATCCTCCATGTGTATTTAATAAATCACACTAGTTAGGTGGGCAGGATTAGTTCCAAGTCACCTAATGACTATATCATGAGCTGCAGTATTAAAGGGATTAATATTAATCTTAGCCGTTTCAATTCACCAAGAGAGGCCAGTCCCTGCTCCAACACGAACTGCAGCAGGCAGCACGAGAAATCCTAAACAACAGCAAGAAGATTAACGAGGGTTTCCTCATTCTGCCAGCAGGTCTTCGCCACCAGCGTACAGGGCAGTGAATCCCCAGCAGACAGGCTCGTAAATAAACACACCACCACAAATATGCCGGACAGCTAAGCCCAGCATAGAGTTGTTTTCACTTACTATCTACTTGGTCTGTAACTCACACCTCTGAGCACACACCAAAATTTGAAAGGCCTCCACAATACGTTGGCTTGCTTTTTTTCGCGTACAAGCAAACACCTCATAAATTAAACATTTTTAAATGGTCTTGTTTCTGGAAATAAACTGCTGCAATGAGTAATCAATACTCAGGGAAAGCTACGGGCCCCTGCTTTGAGTGCAGACATTAAACAGAGCTATGGAATGCGTAGGGACACCTGTGAGTGAGGTTCACTGTACACAGGTTAAAATAATGCTCATACTCCAAGTGATCTGATCCATGTTACTCTCTGCAAGTACAAACATTCAGAGGAGGATGAGGTTTTTTAAAAAAACGGTAGCTTTTCCTATGCATTACAGCATCAGAAGGGTAAAACTGCGGCAATTATGAGACTGGCTGTCTATCTGGACAAAGTGTTACTTTTCACTGTAAATTTAGTCCCAGCAAAGCTCCTAGACCAAAGCAAGCTCAGTGATCTGCTAATACCTAATGACATCAGCAGACTGTTTTAGCAGAATTCCTGGTTTATTTACAGACTCAAATATACTCTAGTCTAAGATTATCATACATCCAGGCTTTTCTGGACATGTCCTCTTTTTGGATCCTCCCATCTCTGTCCAGGTGGTTTTTCAAAATATCAACACATGTCCAGGATTTCGCTCTGCTCAGCATGGAAGTTTTTCCCGGCACTTCCTGGCTTGCCCTAGGAAGGAGCTTCTTGGGGCTGAGAGGAGCAGGTAGAGAGCGATTGGAGGGGGCATCACATGCATCTGTGTGCACACATGCATGCGGCTGGCATGCAGCCAGCCAGGATGGTGGGAGCAGCCCCAACAGCTTGATGCAGGTAAGTCTATGGGAGGTGGGGGCTGGAGGGCGAGGGCTGCGACTGTTGGTATGAGGGAGCAGGTGCCTGCCGGCACTAGAGGAAGCTGTTTGGGCTCTGGACTGTAGCAGGGCGGGGGAGGTGGGCAAGCAGCCTGACCCTCCAGTGAGGGAAGAGGGTTGGGGGGCCTTTGGGGCCAGCAGGGAGCTGCGTGGCCAGGAGATACTGCAGGGCTGGGGGGAGCAGGGGGCTGCAGGTTGTGATTGAGGGGCAGGGGCCTGCAGATTGGGAGTGAGGGGCACCGGGGGACGGGGGACGGGACAGGACTGTAGGTCAGGAGCACAGGGCACAGGCAGTGCCAGGGGGCTATGGGCAGGAAGTGAAAGGCACCACTGTGGTCTGGGGGTGGGGTACTGTGGCTTAGGAGTGAGGGGCAGCAGCAGGGCTGGGGGGTTGGCGGGGCTGTGGCTTGGGAGCGAAGGACAGAAGCAGGGCATGGGCATATCACAGCCCACCCCCCATAATCATAATACACCCTGCCTCCCAACAGGTGTCCTCTTTTTAGAAACTGGAAATACGGTAACCCTACTCTAGTCTGGAGGAAGGAGTTAACTTTTAATTCAGTGGGGTAAACTGCAAGAGTTCCTTTGGAAAGACAGGCAGCTGCGTCCTAAGGAAACACTGGGGAAAATTCAGAGACAGGAGTTAAACATACAACATTCCCAGCTTTGACTGCAAAACTCAGGCCCTCAATGAAGTCAGAGATGAGATTAAACTGAAGCACAGGCCCACGAAAATCCATTAACAACTCAACAGGTCTTCTCTGCACACCAGCAACCACAGACACTCAGCATGGATATAATACGAAGGTGAATACAGCATATTCACTTTGCAAACTTGTGGCTTACAGCCAATGGAATAAGAAAAAGACTACTACATTAAATAGGACAGAATAAAGTCTTGAACTTTTGTTACACTAACATGTAAGTGATACGAGGGACTGGTGCCAATTTATCTGAATTTATAAACTAACCACCAGCAAACAGGCTGAGAGTAGAGCTGCATCACACACAGCTGAACAGATGGGAAGGGATCCATTAAGTGCATTATCCAACAGTCCTAGAAACAGAGCAAAGAAGAGATGGAATTGACATTTTCTGTGTTTGTAAACATTCTACTGCACTTTCACATGAGAAATATCTGGCAGCAAGGAAGGGGCATGGCTCAGAAATTTACCCACTCCTCAACTCTTGCCTTAAAATAGAAAAACTGTATTTTCATCTATGATGCTTGCAACTGCATGCACATGTGGCTGTTGCATGTGCACACAACCATACAAGTGCAGTAATATAGTCAATTAGCCTGTGATGATGTAGCTACTTTAATGCTTTTCCTACTGTTATCCC
>NW_005841831.1:3748520-3749730 GCF_000455745.1 Alligator sinensis
GGCCCAGCTGCATGGAGATTTGTGAAACCCAAAGTGCATCTGGTCCAGTCTTGTCAGAGCCATGATCCTGTCTCACTGAGGCAAGGAATATTAGCTAAAGATCAAAATACACCATCCAGGTTCTCTGGTGCTAAGCAACTGAAACAGTTTCAAACATTTGGGATAACTTTTTGCTTAACTGTTCTTAAACCAAGTTCTGTGGATCAGCCATTCCAGTAGTCAATGTAGCATGTTACATTTAGATCGTATGTTATGACATAAGCAGCTCTCAAGAAATTTTCTTCTTTACATAGTCGCAAACTAGGAATAATACAGCTAGCCACAGAAGTAATTTTAACGAGATTCAGCACCACTACCGTTAAGTTAAACAACACAAATCTTGAGGAAGGCCCCAAAAATCACAGGATTATTAATTCTTTTGAATCCCATGATTAAAGATGATGAATGGCACTACCAGGGAGAAGGGGAAGAGGAAAACTAAAGAGAGAGAGAGATAATAGTGGAGAGGGACATGAGAGAGGAGTTGGAAGAAGATACGTACGACCAAAGCTGGTGGAGAGCTAGCATCCGCAACAGCAAGTCCGTTTAGACAACACAAGCAAGGGAAGAAGATGATTGAAGATGACAGTGTCTTGTACTGTCTTCTAGTTAGAGTCTTTATAGAGTTCATTTTAAGCTTTTTCAAAACCATGAGGGCTAGTTCAATAGTAGTATTTTGCCCTCCTCTAATGCCCATTATTTTGCAAGATACTGGAGTGCTTTTCACACTTGTTCATGTAGTTACGCACAAGTATGGGACAGCGAGACAAAGCATTATTAGAGCAGAAGAGGAGGCAACATAGTACATAGTGCAAAGAAGAAAGGAGCTTTGGCCAATGGCTCCAGGGCAGAGTTGTTTATAGCTTCTCTCCATCTCCACATTTACTTTACACAATTCATTCTAGTTCAATTCAAAAACATAAGAAAAAGCTCTACAGTAGAGGATGTTTTGAAATTTATTGATGGGTTCTTTTAAAGGCAAAAAGGTTATAAACCAACAATCTTCATCAGATCTCTCAGAGGAACTGAGTAAAAGACACACACAGTCAAGAGAGTACACTATGCCACTGAGAAAAACTGAACAAGACTAATTATAGTTTCTAATTTTTAAAGACTAAAAATGTGAACTCTTACTTTAGTATTCTTGATCACAACGTTGTACACAATTTCA
>NW_005841831.1:3749740-3757174 GCF_000455745.1 Alligator sinensis
CATTTCCTTTTACCTATTCTATTTCAGTGCATTATGTAAAGATATTTTGTTGTATGGCACTCTACAAGAACAAAATAGATTTAAATACAGTTTCTACACAGTTGACTTTTTGTAATCCTTGTGATGAAGGCACCACAACTCAGTCCCCCTCACTCTCTGTCCTTAACACTCCTGGGAAACAATCAGCAACATTCACTGTCCTGAACATAAACTAGTGGCTCTTGTCCTTTTTAGACTTGAGACACCCCTCAAAAAAATGCCAGCTCTTCATTTTCACTGTTGGTTTTTTTTGGTTACAAAAAAAATAACACAGCAAATCTTCTGTTGCAAAGAAATCAGAAAGATCACAACATTTCAGAATGTTTTTAATACTATGAATTTGTATTTGAAATTTTTGCGTTTTATCTTGTGAATCATGTTTGAACACTAAGAGCGCATCCAGACGAGCACGGATATTTGTTTCCCCAGGGACCTTGTGCCACTGCTACTTGTTCCCAGGGAACGCTCATGCCATGCACACTCCAGCACACAGGAGGTTACCCTGGGTAGAGTAGGGAAGGCTGGGATCAGCAACTGTGCTGGCCCCAGCAGCCTTACCTGGGGTTCTGGGGGGCTTCCGGACCTGCAGCTGTGGCAAGAAGCTTGGCTGGCAACTAGAGTGTGGCTCTGGCCAGCCAGGCTCCTGTTTTGGGCAGCACGGGCTGTCACCACATGTGCCACCCCACTTTTTCTGGTGTGGGATTTTTGACCCCAGGATCTCCCAGGGTCAAAACCCACCCCCATGTTACAAAGCAGCAGTGTGGGGAATGCCTGCATGTGAGACATGTGGTGCCGCAGAGTCTGTGGCACCACATAGCACATGTCTGCGCTCATCTGGACATGCCCTAAGAATGCTAACATTGTGTAGCACCCTGCAAAGGATTTCAAGGCACCCTTGGGTGCCACAGCACCCTGGTTATGAATTACTGCATAAACAATATACCAAAGCCTGCTTACAACTTCAGAAGAGGGGTGGATGGTGGGGGTATTTATAGCATTCTGGCAGAGACAGTTCAGTACCAGACATTCTTGCACTGCTAACAGGCTGCAAAACCCTCATACGAAAGATGCTATTCAGACTGTATAAATATAGGCGTATGTGAGAACTATTTCTGTGCACGATAGCAAATTTTTCCTCCCCATAAAGTGCTCTATAGATGAAACCATTCTGCCTGCTGCTGTGTCCACAGTCCATTCTGCACACAAGGTCAGGCCCATCCAGTGGGGCTGCATCAGTCTCCTGGAATGCTGAAGTCCACATATTTGCCATTCAACGTGAAAACTGCTTTTCAAGTTCAATCAGCTATAAATGTTGCTTTGTTTTAATTTTCCACTGAACTTCCTGGAACCTATTATCAGACTGTCAGTGATGTATATTTAGCAATGGCAACACAGCCTCTTTGCCACTGCCCCACTGCTCATGTCACCTCCAATAAACAGAAAAACAATCCCCCGGCAAATGACTTCTCTCTCTCTCTTTTTTTTTTTTTTTTTTTTTTTTTTGCAGGCTGTTTACGGCCAGCCATGGATATTGTGTGAAATAGGAAATGCAGAAGGGAGCCCTCATTCCCTCTCCTTTCCACTGCCTCCTATGGAAAAGTGCAACAGAAATAGCAAAGTCGCCTTTTCCTCTTCAGTCCTCAACTGACTGGAGCTGAGGTATGACACAGCATCCAGGGACTTTTAGACCTAAAAGTGAAAAACTGTCTCAGGATAGCAAAAGGCATGCTTCTGGCTTCTAAAACACTTCACATCTCAGAGAGTTCCTTATATTGTTTCAAGTGGGAAAAGGCAAAAGGACAATTTTTACTTCTGGCACATGCTTTTGAGAAGACAGACATACATCATGTGTCTACATTTACAGAAGGGATTCCTGCCCCACAGCATAGAACTGTTTCACTGACAGATCTGTTTGAACAAAGGAGTCAGAAAATGATGTATAATGATAGTAAAATGCAACAAAAGTGAGGTGCAAGTTTTTCCCATAGGTATTTTATGCTGCCACAACAGAAAGGTCATTCATGCTCTTGTGAAAGCTTTACCCTGTAGAAATGACTTATTTCTAAACGTAACAGGAAACGTCTATTTGAAAGGATTCTGGTGCGGCATTAGAAAGAAGCCAGTAAACAGTAAGCAGAGTTGACCAGATTCAAGCAAATATAAATGTAACTTTTCCCTCTAAAAAAAAAAAAATAGCAAAGGCAGCTTAAATGATTCAAAATGAAAAAGAAACCTCCCTCTTGCCTCACTTGGGCTAGGAACAGAAGTTACACATAAACCTGTATAAGTGATGAGAAACCAGTTCAAATCTGCAACACAACAGAAGTTCAGTACACATAAACCGCTTTCAAAATGGCCAAAACCAGTTTAAGATGAACCTGGATTCAACTGATTTAGGTTACATCGGTTTATTGAACTTCTGTCCCAGACCCCCTCCAGATTCAAATTAACTCACAGTCCCCCAGCATCCCAAGATGCTTTGCACCTGCTCGCAACCACCACTTCCACCCTGCAGGATGGGTGGGCGGGCTAGCCTTAGCCCAAGCTGCCTGCTCCAACTGAGCAGGGAGGCATGCTCCAGCACTCCCCAGCCTCTGGCCTGGGCAACTGCAGGCATGTGGCTGCATTTCCAGAATCACAAAGTGAATGTCTGTTCACTTGCTTATTAGTTCAATCTATGCAGCTTAGACTAACCTGCAAAGATTGAATCGATTCACCCTCGGGCTTTTTGACTGTCTGTACTTAGCCTTTTAGTCCCAGGTAGCAACTCTCATGCACGTAGGTAGATTGTTGAAAACCCCCATATAACCAGCAACAACACACAACTAACTGGAGTTTGAATCATCAACTTCATGCTTCTTTCTTCTGTTTATGGCAAATATTCATCTTAAGCCCAACAGAAACACTGCCTGAAACTTTTGGAGTTTTAGAAACTCAAGCTTCTGGAACCAGCAGTTTAATTTCTATGCTGCTAGAAATTCCTGTCCTCAGACTTTAAGAAATGTAAAGGACATACAAGCCACCAGCAATTTATGTATAACTCCAAGTTTGCCTGGAAACTATAATCTGAATCAAGGAAAAGGAAATAAAAAAAAAAACCCCAAAAAACTAGAGCCTGACTGAGAAACTCCAACCTCTCTACAAGAAATTAGTATAGTTTGAACAGTGCATTAGTGCACAGATAAATCAAAATCCCTATGGTATTTGGTAAACTTGTTGAATTATGGCTGTAATTGTTGTATTAAGATCCTGAAACAAACTGATTCCTACATAAGTTTATTAATGGAATCTTTCCGAAATAAATTTCCCTCTGACATGCTTTCACTAGTGTTACAAATATTCATGCACTAAAAGGCACATAGCAAGGAGAGGCCATCTGTGCTCAGAAAGAACAAACATGCCCCTCTCATCTCTCTTCCCTCCCTTTCATTTACTGTATATGCCTTCCTCAGGGATCGAGAGTCAGAGAGAGGGGCATTCATTGTCCCTACTGCCCAGGCAAAATAAGAGCTATGTGACAAACTGAAAGAAAAAAAGTTTCAAGTCAAAAGACCAGAGTGAAAAAATGCAAGAGAGAACCAGCTCCCAAGCCTTCAGCCTTCTCAGGAAAAGCCAACTGCAAGAGTTAGCTAGTAGCTGTAGCACAAGGACTAGCAAAAGTTTTCCACTATGATGAACCATAACTAGCTACAAAACTTCTTGTCCCTGCTAGCTGAATAGTAAGCTGTTTTCCTGTTCAGGTTTCCTTCAAACCACAAGACAATTCAATTAGCAAGATAAGGTAGTCATACACAGGAGAGCTTGGTGCAAAATTACGACTTAATGAATTTGAACAGGCATAGCCACTGAATATAGCTTCTGTTCTGTTCTGTTCCTGTGCGCTAGCAGTTCCTAAGGTTGCCTATGAACAATTTGGAGTCAGTCGACACTCCCTATTTGTTAACTAGCTTTTCAAAAGAATGAATGGAAACAGCAAACATGAATTCTTGACAATAAGGAAATCAAGAGGGCTCAGCAATGCAAGAAACTAAACTGATCAAAGAATTAAAAAAGAGCTGCAACTTAAAAAATGTACCAGGTAAACTAAGAAGCCAATTAACACTTAAAGACTGAACAGAAAGCTTCTCTGTTTTAGTAATTTTGAAATCCACCTTACTGGAGGCCCATTTCTGTGACCCCCCTACAAGAAACTACCCAACAAAGTAATTTGTATGTGTTCAGTGGTGTTATCTTCTGATGCAACTGCTTATTTATGCCGAGGGAAGAAACTGAATGCTGTGCCTGTGAAACTGCAACTCCAGCTGAATACTGCTGGGGAAGGTGAGGGCACTGAAGAGTGGAGAGGGATTTAGTACTGAATTTTTTCTTACAAAGTGTGTAACTAACAAGATATGAACCTGTGCCACATCCCCTCTCCTCTACCCTCCACACTAGATAATTTAAAAAGACAGTCCCCATTTCCATTTTTGGAAAATATGCCTAGTACAACAGAACTACCATAATAGTGCACTCATGATTTTGTATAAAGTTGAAGTAACTCAAAAGACAGAAGGTAGCTAGAGGAAGCATCCTGGTATTATTTATTAATTTTGAAAGATTACTCAGGGTTTAGAGTATATCCCATTGACTTCAGTAGAACTAGTCACATGCTTAACATCGAGTATAAACCTTTCATGGCAGGGCCTATGGCTTTCTTTTGTTTATATAGCACCCAGCAAATGGGGCTTTGATTCTGACTGCAGCAGCATTCAGAGATCCCAATTTAAATACTAGATACATCCATCAAAAATATAACCCAGCATGGTGCACAAAGAACCTAGTAAACATTCAGATCTTGTGTAGCCAGATTAGTAAATGGAAATTCTACATGAACTCGGAGTGGAATCTCTTTCCACCTTTCAAATAATTTATAGCTTAATGTCAGCTAAATATAGTAACTAATCCCACTTGTCCACTGAAAGTAAATTCTTGGCTGCTCTTCCAACGTCATTACAGACATTGTTGTCAATCCCCAAAATGTGGTCTGTCCAATCAAAGTGTCAGCACTTACCTGCTGCTCAACACTATGGACACATGGACTGTCATATCATTCAGTGACTGATCAGGCACAGAAATTAGATAGAACCTTCTCTTGACACCCAGATTTGATTAGAGTCCAAGGCATGCATCAGTCTGAAGACTTAAATGCAGCCCACATTAGCAAAAAGCAGCTTGACTGTTTGTACTGTGAGCTGCTATTAACTTTGCAAACAGTTGGGGAAGCCAGACTAGGGAGAACAGAGACAGTCACAGCAGCCTGA
Organism: Alligator sinensis; assembly: GCF_000455745.1. Classification (NCBI taxonomy): domain Eukaryota; kingdom Metazoa; phylum Chordata; order Crocodylia; family Alligatoridae; genus Alligator; species Alligator sinensis. Next base: position 3,755,080 of record NW_005841831.1, read on the forward strand.
AACAGGCTATTAATGCATGTGAAATATGTCCCAGAAACTGAATTCCTCCAAAAATTCACAGAACAGGTAAAAGATAAGCAGAGACTTGTGTGTGAGAAGCTTGCCCATATCCCACTAAGGAGTCCTTTCTGGAATCAGTAAGACAACTGAGTCTTCCTCCCCACTTTAGTCGCTGTGCTAAGAGGCAAAATGGTACATCAGCTGAAAACCTACAACAGAAATGGGATTTATGACTATTCACTCCAGACAGGCCACTAAATAGATGATAGATTAACTTTCAGTAACTTCTGACTTGATCAAGATTCACATCAGAACCTCAGAGCTTAGACTTCACATCTATTTTACAATACCAGCTCCTGAAACCGCTTATTACCAGTTCTTCTTTTTCACATTAGCCGACAGAAAAACAGGCTAAAGGGCAAGGGAGCATGTGCCACTTTCAACTACTCTTTCACTGGTTTCCTTCATATTCAGCATCCCACCTTATATTCCCCAATCTTTACCTGGAGCCACATCCAATAACTTAACGCTATATGTTTAAATATATTCAGCATCATGTGTATTATGTACTCCTTTACATGTGCAAAATGAACACCCCAGGGTAGTCATATATATGATACATCCAGTAGAAAGGAGTCACAGCTCTTTTTTCAATCTTGTTGAAAAACGAACCATTGAATTTCTCACTCTCCCGTAGGCCCAAAAGCCTACATAAATGTAAACTAGAAAGTATTATGTGCAGCCACTGCTGATCTAAACCAATTATAGCAAGCAGCACAGCCTCAAGAACATGGGACAAACCTTATCTGTGTTATGTCAAAGTTTTGCTTCCAAACCTCCTCTTCCTCCCATGAACACAAGCCAATGCCAAGCTGACCTTAGATTTATTTTAGCTTATGAGTCAAGTTTGCCCACTGGTGTCATCTTCTAATACAGCGCATGAGGTTGGCAGCAGGAAATGGCTCTAAAAGCCACAGCTGTTGCAAAGCCCAGTCTTCATCTTCCAGATATGGGAACCACTTTATTTCCTTCTTTGATCAATATGCCCAATGAATCAGAACTAGCCTACTAGGAGCAAAAGGAGTTGCTTACAGCCAACCCCAGGGAGCAGAAAACAAGGAAACCTACCTCCCGTACAGCTAAAACCTCCATAGTTTACACACAGACTATAACGGCAAGGGAGAGTCAACACCTACCCACCCTCCGGAGAACTTCAAGTGCTCAGCTAACCAGATTTCTCTAGAACCACAGATTCACTGAGCACCAGCAAAACATGCCAAGCCATCCAAAATGCTTATGATAGTACAGACAGCACAAACCACCACAATACAGGAAAGAACCGAGACTGTTCTTGAGAGATGAAACACTTCACACAAGTTACCAATGACTCGCTGTGAAAGAACCAACACTGAACATCCACACTGAAAGATTGATCACATTGGTTTCAAGCCTTCATGGCATTTGAAGTAGCAAAGCCTAATGTCTTGCATATGTATGATCTTTTTGCTCAGTATTCCAAAAAGGGGTATTAAATTCCCCAGCCTATCCTCAGTTCCTTTGTCTATGCTAGTAACTCTCAACCAGGGTGCTACAGCCTTTTAAGGGTGCTGCGCAATGTTAGCCCTGTTAGATATGCAAACACCTACAAATGATTCTCACAAGAAACTCAGAGATGTCTCATAGGAATCCATAGTGTTAAAAACATTCTCACCTGCTGTGGCCGTTTGGAGTTCTTTGCCACAGAAGAATAGCTCTATTGTTTTTTCATAGTCAAAAAATGAGTGAAAGCTAAGAGCTGCCATTTCCCAAGAGGAGTCTAAGGGAGTTGAGAACCATGTGTTTATGCAGACAAGAGATCACAAACTCAGGGGCTTTCATGGAGTTAGCATGCACCCCTGAAATTCCTGTAAAAGTCTATGCAAGGAAGAAAGTTAAAACACTGTGGGCAAAAAACAGTGGAGAAATCCTTCTGCAATCTGGAATCCATGTGAAAATATCCACTACAAAATAGTAAAGCTAGTCTCGCAGATATGGCATTGGATTAGACACCAGGAGTCCTGAATGCAATTCCTCTGTGACACAGAGCTCCTGCTGA
>NW_005841831.1:3757205-3772939 GCF_000455745.1 Alligator sinensis
AAGCAGGTTAGTTAACACCTGTACCTTGATTCCCAATCTGCAAACTGGGGGAATAGAATTTCCTCTCTCCTCCCCTTTATCTTGTCTATTAAAAGTTACAACCTTTATGTGTATTTGCTACTTTCAAGCAATGGGCCTCATCCCAAAAAGAACTCTAAGCACTACAAATATTCTTGCATAGCCAATACATTCTCCCTTCTCTAAAAGCAAAATGTGCCGAGGAAGAAATAGTTCTTCAACTATTAACTGACAAATAGTAACCCATGGCCCTTTTTGAGCCCTCAATTCTGGAACCTTGAAGTTAACATAATATGCAAGTGCACACTATGGGCATAAAGGAGAACCTGCAAGCCATAATGTAAGCTAAAATGAATTACATACATGGTACTTGTAATTTAGACACCACAGTTATGGGGGAGATGGTGTGTGTGTTGTTGTTTTGATGCTTCACAACTCTACAGGTCTGGGGACATAAGAAATAAATAGATTTGATGCTACCCGGAACATCTAAGACTACATATCTGCATCAAGTTTTCACAGATCTCCCAGAACACAAACCCATTTTTGGCCAGGTATTCTGTCCAAGACCATTTCAGAGCATACTGGGAAGGGCTTGGCCAATTGGCAATGGGAAAACAGAGGGGTCCTTTTCCCAAGAGAAGCAGAGTCCCAAACAAAAAAGAAGTGACATCCCAGCTAACACAAGCTTTTTTTTTTTTCTTCTTCTCTCCATACAAAAGCTAGGAAACAAGGTCTACTTCCATCTTACTGGAACCACAGGGAAAAACCTCAAGGAGAACCAAGAGATGATCCATATCTTCCCCCCAACCTCCATTGTTGAATGATCTGAATCCCTCCTTCTTGCTGTTGGGGAAAGACTAATTGGACGTTCCCAAATCACTGCACTGAGGGGAGCAGGATGAAAGCAGCACACAACTAGCAAAACCACTGCACTCAATATTAGGCTGTCCAACTAAAACATAATTGCAACAGCCAGTCCTCATTAACTTACCATAGCACTACACCTTAGCAACAATTTTCTCTCAAGGATTTTAAGCACGTAGGAACTTCTTGACTACATAAAAGAGGCAGAACAGATTCAGTTACTACTGTCCCTTCACACCAAAAGAAAGGATATATTTTGGATCCTTCATAAACAGAACAGAAATCAGAAGACAGCATTAAGGCTTAGTTCTGCCAAAAGAGCTATAACAGTGAGGTATGTGAAAAGAGCATGCCCTTCAGCCAACATAGCTATACCAGGAAGTCTTTGCCTGGGCACAGCTCTGCCAGAAGAAGACTTACCAACAGAGTTTCATTTGCCCAGAGGACTGGGCCAAAAAAACTCCTTCTGCTAGCAAAACTGCATCTACACCAGGGGGCGCTGCTACCATGTTATGGTGACAGCTGCCCTGCAATCGAGATTAAGCCAAAAATACATAAATACTGATGCACAGATCCTTTTCTGTGACCACTGTTTTAAGACTAAGAGGGGAAGAGAACAGAATGGAGAATGAACATGAATGGAGACTATAATATCCCTTGGGGCTTGTCCGCTCATGAAGTTATTCAGGAATAACATTCAGAATGGATTAAGGTAGGTTGTAAATTCAGAGCCCAGTAGTTATTCCTGGATAGCTGTTTATGGTAGGTCATATTACAGAATATGAGTTTCTTATTTGTGTAAGAAACTCATAATAAGAAACTCATATTCTGTAATATGACCTACCATAAACAGCTATCCAAGAATAACTACTGGGCTCTGAATTCACAACCTACCTTAATCCAAATTAACGTTCAAATGCAGACAAGCCTTTACACTGACCACAACACTTGCTTGTAGAAGGACAGAGGGTGAAAGGATGAGACTACCAATAATGCTGCAATAGCACAAAGGTGGTAGGAAGCTGAGGCAGTCTGGATTCTGACAATCTAGGAGCTTGTGGAAGGCTTTAAAACTTCTACCCTTAATATGCAACGCCATGGGACTAAAATCAAAACTGCATTCCACTTTTTTTTGCTGCATGCAGGCAAACCCTCAATTTTGCCAGGCAAAAGCAAAATTAGGAAGGCAACCTTAATCAGTTACAGAATTGCTGGCCCCAACCTCTCCTTTCCTCCACTACACTATGGGTATTATCCAACTGAAAAGGAAAGCATTGATCCTAATGGTTTCTGACACCTGACCAAAAAAAGATACACAAAAGGACCTGGTGATGCATTATTTAACGCATGATTGTTTTAATAGGGCTGTCTAACTTTGTGAAGTACAGAGCCCTCATCCAGTGCCTCTCACAGCAACCCATCAGCTATTTGCCACATTCCATTCAACACATCACATGACTGGGTTATTGGCAGTTCCTGAAGGTTAGTTTAATCAGATTTTAATATACAATAGTTTCCTGGGACAGAAAAGGTTAATTAGTAGTATGACAGATCACTTAACAATTTGATTTATAGCAACATTATGATTAGGTTGTTCACAAATAGTTCAACCTGCAGTAGCATTAAGGTTTCAATGAAACTAACACATAGCCCTGGATTGGCACTTTTCATCCACAGATCTCAGAGGAGTTTACAAAGGTGGATAAGCATCTCTGGTCTAATTTTACAGATGCAAAAATTAAGACATGCTTAGAAATGAAGCAACTTATCCCGCTTCCCTGGGCAAGATAACAGAAAATCCTCTAACATCACAAAATGCAGATTTAAGGACATGCCTAAATGAGAAAGTTCTAATTTAAAGCTGTTTGTTTTTAATCATGCTTTCAGTTTAAAAAAATCAGTATAAACTCCTATGTGTGGACATTTATTTTGCTTTAAGAGTGACTTAATTTCAGTTTGACTTTGTTTGCAAAAAAAGGTTACACTTTTCATTAAACATACACATCTTGGTTAGAACACAATGTAAGGCTTTTACATTTTTCTTCATCCACATTCCTAGATATCTGACCATGTTAATGAATGATCTGCCTAATTTTAATACATATGGAAGAAGGAATGAATAGAGGAGCAGAAACATATAGCATAGACCTAAGAAGTCCCTGAATTCTACCCTGTAGTGACATCATGAATGGAAAATAGGAAAAAATAAGTTTTCCAATTTAGGTAGACAAAATCAAATTATTTTAATTGCAGTTGTGTAAGAGTATTGCATGACATCACTGAAGGGTAGAGTTAGGGTTATTGGAATGCTTTAACTCGTCTGGATTTCTTTAAGTGTAACTAGAATTTCCTCAATCTGTAATACTTAGTTTAGGAATAGTTACTTGTTAAATTTACCTTTCAGTTACTGACACACACTGTCAAGTTCCACTGTCTTAATTCAGCTTGTTCAAGAATTTCTTTGGAGATTTCATGTACAACTATAATGTTTAAAGACTGAATACAAATCCCAAGACCCTAGGATATTTCAAATTATTTGAAGATATGCATTATCAACTTCAAAATCTTGTTTAATTTTAACTGATAAGAAAAGATTCATCAGCACACATGTGCAAGGTAAAGCAGCTTAAGGGTACCGGCGAGTCATGCATTTAATTTCTAGTCAATGTATTTGTTTGCAGCATTGTTACAAAAATTAATTTGATCTTAAAGAGAGCATAGGGACCCCACAGGGCAGTGGCAGCCAAACTCTTTGGCAGAAGTGCCACAAACTAAGCCTTGCAGCCTCCCTAAAGTGCCCCTCCAATCCCCTTCCCCTGCTCAATCTGCTGCTCTGCTTTCTGCTCCCTGCCCCATTTGCCACTGTGTTCCCTGCCCCCTCCCAAACTGCTGAGTGCCCCATGCAGAGGCTGCCTGTGCTATTTGTGGCGCTCAGACTGCAGGTTAGCCACCTCTGCCACAGGATGTAGGAACCCCTGTGTTCAAGTCTCAAAGCCTGTGCACTTCAAAAGCTCCTGCTTCAGATCCTCCAGAAATGCTGTGCAATGAAGCAGAGACTGCAGTGTTAAAATACCAGTACGTGTCTCAGCCAGAACACAGTAAGAAAGCAATGTATGAGAAAACACAGACTGAATCTCACCTTTTGCGTGAAGTCTGCCCTTATTTAAGGAGTCATAACTGGCACCACCATCATTAAAAACTGAAATTGTAGTTATAGCTGTTTACATGAAAAATCTAGTGAGTCCAAGTCAGGACCAAAACCCGAGGGCAAGAACTTAGAGATGCTGTCATGGCTACTGTCCTTGTCCTGTAGCAAAGGAACTGATTCTGGTTTTAGGGCAGTCAATTTGGCACCTCACATCACCATTAAGTTCACCTCTGACCTACCCTCAAGCCATCTTAATTCAGCCATCTAGTAACATGGCCAGTAGACAGCACCTGTGCTATTACAATCTCAGACCTCTCAAGCAGAGACTATGATGAATTGCCTGGTAGTTTCCAGGGAAAAATCAAAGCATCCCATGGGGACCAGGGCTAGCCCAAGATTTTTCAGCATTGTGGCCCTGCCTTTTTGCTGAAATCCCACATGGTAATCCTGCAGTCTCAGTTTCTCTAGACATTCCTTTCCTGAGGATGAGGAAGAAGAAACAAGACTAACACTAACAGCTGGGAGGTTGCTGTTCCACCAGTATGCCAACACCTATCTCCTTTTTAAGTAGAGGGATTACTTTATCTTGAATGTCATACATAGGACAGCTAAAGTGTGCTACAAGAAAACACAATCCCTATTTCACCATTGCCTCATCTGCCCAAGCATGGATTATGACCATTTTTATAAAAATGACCAAGCTAATTGTCAAGTGCCTGGTGCTCACCCTTTGCAAGCCCTACTGGTCAAGTTAATCCAGAGATACGTGGCTGCAGTTGAGCTTGGTTTTGTAAGCGTCTTACACAATGTTTCTGTCAGCACATCAGAGACCCCGAGCTGATTAATTACACTTGTCTGGGACCCACCATGCACTCAGCACATTGTTGAAAGCTGTTGAAGCAGGGCAACAGTTGCACCCTTCTTCACACCAGGCGTAAGCCAAAGCTGTCATTCCCCATTTAAAGCACCATTAACTGGCCAGATTTACAGCTCCTAACCAGCAGCTCATTGTAATGGTTTCTATTAATCACTACAATTCACCCCCAAGCCAGGTGGAGACTTGCATTCTCTTGCTCCTTCCAGTCAGCACTCCTACTGGGTGATGCACACATCAGGACCTTTCCTCCCTGAAGCCAAGTTCACTGCCTAGCCACAAGGTGCCTTAGAGGCCACACAGGCACCAGCACTTGAACATTTGTCTCTGCTTCTAGTAATATGAGCAGCAACAGGAATTCCACTACAATTCCAACCACTTGATTTACACATAGATACACAATATTCGGGCATGTACAAAACTGCACAGACCAATTTTGACAGTGTGACCTTCAACATTACACCAGCAGCTTTCCATTTCAAAGAAACCTCACTACTACCCCTCTTTTACAAAATAATTTCCCTGTTCTGGAAGCCAGAAGCATCACCCTTTTAAAGCTGCACATCATATAGTGAGAATCTGCTAAATTCTTCTTGTTCACAGGAACTTATTTCTACCAGTAGATGTAGTGACCAAACATAATAAAATGAATAAGCCAGGATGTTCTTCAACTCCTTCCACTGTAGATCAGCTACAGAGAGCGCCATGAGAATGGAATAGGATGAAGCTGATGTGGTAGGCAAGAAATACTCCTCAGCCACTGCCAGTACACCGTTGTGTCAGAACTCCCAGAAAGATATAGCTCGCCTTTCACAAGGTCATACCAACCTGTTATCATTGAGCAATGAACAGCCAAATTGATTTATGAGAGATAAATCAAGTGCATGCAATATTCAAATAATCCCATCCCACTTTTTACTGAAGTAAGAGGCTAATCCCTCATGCTTTCACCTAGCAAGATCTCCACGCAGTGATCTCTGTCACAGTTTACTTCAGCCAACATCTGGCCTGCATTTTCAGCACAATCAGGATTCGTCAGACCAGGTTACACACACAAAAGGCAATTACCCCTTGTTTTGTTTTAATTTTATTCATGTTTTTTTGGTTAGCTGTTACCTCTGTGCCCTCAAAATGCCCTCCTCCACCAGTTGTCTGTCTCCAGGAAGTTGGGTGGAACACATTTAAACTGATCATTCAAAAGGAAAAGAGCAACTAAGATACAAAAGTCTCTTAATGCAATCACCAAAAAGGACAAACTCTGTACGCTTTACTTCCCTTCTCTCTCCAGTTCTGACTGATTAGCCACGACCTTATGTTTAAAATTGCCACGCGGGTCAAACCGTTCTGAAGGCCTGGCTCGTCTAAAAAGCACCAAGGTTAATCTTCAACAGATTCCATTACAGCCCATTCAGCTATTCCAGCAATGCTGTTTGAATGCACTTCCTCCACAAAGCAGGTCTTTTTCCAAGATGGTGTTAGCTGTCTTGTTATTTTGAGAAAGCAGACTGTGTTCTTCACTCCAGCCCCCCTATCCACCCCTGTTGTCCTGGACAATATGGAGCCCAAGGCAGGTTTTCCCACCCCAATAATGAAGAGTATAAACACAGGCGGTACAGTTACTCAGCACAATGACAAGCAAGCTTCCTTTTGCTGGCGTCAAGCTCAATCTGTCCTTGACTACCGCATTTTTTCGCTCTGCAACTACAAACCTGTTTGCACAGGAGAGGCGATGAGTAACACATTAATACAAGTGGTTGTCAAAATGGAACTTCATTATCCAGCCTTCAAAAGGACCTAATTTGGCGGGCACAGAGAAGACTAAAATAAACCTCATCTTGGGACCACTGCATTTCTATTTCAGAGCATCAAGTTTGAAAGTGGAATTGTATTCCAGCCTTTTGGGGCCAGCAGAATCAAAACCCATGATTTGTTTTGCTAAACAGAAGCCATCAGCCGTGGATCAAGGCCTCACCTTTCTTCAGTCAGTCAACACAAGGTTTGCAAGCAACAGTTGGTCAGTTTGACTGCATGGGCAAGAAGTTTTCTGAGAGTTCACCAACAAACCTTCAGTCTTGTTAGCCAATTCCAGCCTAAAATCAGGAAATCTGAATGACAGGAACATTTGGTAGTTCCAGAATATCTCCAGAAGTCTCTCTGTGACAGCAAAAACTGAAGGGACACATTCCACTTTTAACTTGCTTTAAAAATAAATATTTACTTGCTCACTTAAAAAAAAAATTCACATTAGCATTAGTGCTGGTTCAGCTAAATTTCTTAGCTCTGGCAGTAGCCATGCTGCAGACAGAATTCCAGCTGCTTCTGATACTTAGCAGAGTTAAACCTTGTAAACTGGACAAGCAGCATAGATGTTCCCCAACAATGTGCAGTATATGCTGCCCTAGACGGGGGCATAAATCTGTAGTATAAAGCCTTGGTCCAGTGATTCTCAACCTGGGCGTTACTACACTCTGAGGTGCTTTAAGATTCTTTCCACAAAGGTGCTGTGGGGTGCTATGCAACATAAGCACTGTTAGGTGTGCAAACATGGTTCACAAGATAAACTCAAGATATTTCGTATAGGAATCCATAGCATTAAAAACATTTCTGACCTGCTGTGACCTTTCCAAGTTCTTTACAACAAAATAATTGCTCTATTTTTCTGTAGTTAAAAAACTGACTGAAAGCTAAGAGCTAGTATTTTCCTAGGGGTGCCTCAAGTCTATCAAGTAGTGCCTGGAGTCTAAAAAGGTCTTTAAAAAGGCAATTTTGTACAAAAACAGTCTGAAGGAAGCAAAACAGAAGACGTCCTCACAGAAAATCACAATTTCAGGGTTTAATCCTGAATGAAGTCTATCAGCCTCCCCTCCTATAATCTTCAATGGGAAGGGAGGGGTGTCACCACCCAGCCCTAAGAACAGGCAAGTCTTCAGGCGCTTACCAAAGGTCAAGCTGCACTCCATGTTGCAGAGTAACAGACGCATATAATTGCATTAAGCCAAAATAAAAAAAGTCTACTACAAAATGTGCTGCTTGGAAACTCTTTACTTCACTGACTGGACACAAACAGGCGAGAGGATCAAAAGAAAGTAGCTTGCTGTTTCACAGTGAAGGATCAGAGTTAGAGGAGAGAATGTGTTATACCCAGCTAGGACAACTTGTCTAGCTTGAGTCCTAGCCAGTGAGCCTTCAGACAATATTCAGACTATGCCTATAACTTTTTGGTACTATTTGAATGTCCATTGCTCTGCTAAGCAAACCAACAAATGCATACATGGGAAGGGGTTAATTCTGCTTATTATCCACATCACTCACAAGAGATACCTGCTACCCACCCCTTCCCAGGTACAGTCAATAGTTAAAATTCAGATGGCAGATTCAGCCCCGAAGAGATGTGCCTCTGAACTGAATTTAAGTTCACAAGGCCTGTGTTGAAGTTGATCTCCCCCTGAATCCTGGAGTGACTCTTGCTCACTAAACGCCGATATTTGTATGAATAAAAATGAAGGGATTTAGCAAATCTTGTTCCTGCACACAGTTGTCAAAAAATCTGACCTTTACAACAGGAAAAAGAGGGGAGATTTAAAGCTTTAAAGAAGAGGCAGTGACTGCCTGATGTATAACAAACCTTTGAAAAATTATGAAGCAGTGAAAATCCCCTACAGGTCCCAACAAAATGTGTCCAATTTGCATTCCGGCAAGTCTTCCATACACACCACTCGGCTCTTGTGTGTACACAGTCAAATAAATCCCTAGGAATAATACAACTGGGACCTGAATCTGATCTCCGATATATTACTGCTCCAGAGCTCCATTCCTGCCTTCACAAACTGCCTTTTTTGTTCCAGATAACTAAATCAAAGCAGTCCTGATAAGCTTTCAAAGCAGGGAATGTGAGGAATGGTTTAATGAATGTTACAACTCAACCTATTATAGGCTACAAAGTATTACAGGAGAAGGGAGTAAAAAAAACAAAAAAACAAAAAAAAAAACCCTTAAGAAAACCACAAAACACTCCATGGCTGAAAGACTGCTAAGTTCAAATTCGGAAGTACCTGCTTCTTCATATAAAGTTCAGCAAAAACTCAGTGCTGACTATGCACAAGAATGCTTAGGATGGGATGAGGCAAGAACCATGTTAGAAAGAAACACAACAACATTTGCAACTGAAGAAAATGTCCATGGCTTGGCTGAGTTTAAGCATGAAGGATAGTGAATGAGAACTCATTTCCAAAAAAAATTAGGGAGAGATCAGAAGAGAATTAAGGTTATAGGATACAAAATAGCCAAGAAACAAATTTCTAGGAAAGACCTTCCCTTTTGTGAAGCAAGCTCCATGGAGCTAACAAAGCATGAGCATACTGAGTCTTCCAAATTGGACCATAAATGCTGTACAATCTATAAAAGAAGTTGAGGCAATTTTGCAATGACTTAAATGTAGAAGTCTGCTCTACATTTTAGAAGAATGGTCTTTCCCCCAATTTCTGAGCTTTTCCTTAGCCTGCTTTGTTTCCCAGCAACCCCCTCTGCATTTCCTGAGGAAAAAAAAAAAAAGTATGTCGCATTTTCCTATAGCCAGGAACTTTAACCATAGATGGCTTCAATGAACTCAGACTGCAAAACTGTATTAAGAAAATATCCCAAGTGTTTTTCACAAACAGAATGTAACTGTAATTTGAAAGCAGCAGATATTGTTGAAAAGACTAATGTGACTATCTACTGACTCTGGTATGTCCCCTCTCTGACAGCTACTGCCCAGAATTATACCAATAAAAATGATAAGGGATAAAAAATGAACTGGCTGAACCAGACAAATGGAATTTCAACAAGCTGTTCTTCCTTGTGCTGAGCTCTACCTTAAAGTCTGCTGTTCCAATGTCTGTCCCAGAATTAGTGTTACAGTTATTCTTTTCACTGTAGGCTAAAGCCAAGTCTACATAACAGCATACCAACACAGTTTGACCAGAACAAGCTACTTTTCTCTATGACATCTGGACAGCTTCTTCATATGGACCAGGGTCAGGCAAAATGCAGCCCGTGGGCCAGATGCAGCCCGCCAGGCCATTCTATTTGTCCCACGGGGCCCCTACAAAATTTAGAAAATTAATATTTATCTGCCCCTGGCTGCCTGTCATGTGGCCCTCGATGACCTGCCATAACTCAGTAAGCAGCCCTCCGCACAAAATAATTGTCCATCCCTGATATGGACAGTATCACAGCATATCAGGTTACTTTTACTCTGGAATAAATGTCCACACAGAGACCTATTCTAGAACAATTGTAGCAGAATAACTTATTCCACTCTGCTGTTCACCTGATAAACAAGACCTAAGAAAACTAAATCTGTTCCAGAACAACTGTACTCTTTATGCTTTTTTTTTTTTTTTTTTTTTTTTTTTTTTTTTTTTAATTAAGTAAATTCCCCCAACCCATCCCTGTTGGAAGGTACATAGCTATACTCCCCCTCTCATCTCACATAGTAAAAATGATCCCCTTTTGCCCACTGCTGAAGCCCTGGCTCCAATGTTTTTCAGCCTCTGATCTATTCAGCTATTATAGAAGAACAAAGGAGCCAACTTTTTTGGCAGGTGTGCCACAAATTAGCCCCATACTCTCCCCAAGTGCCACTCCAACCACCTTTCCCTGCTCAATCTGCTTCTCTCCTTTTTGCTTCATGCCCATGCTCCCTACCCAATCTGCTGCTCTTCTTCCTGCCCCATCTGCTGCCGTACTGCCTGTCCTGTCCTTGGTCTGCTACATACCACACACAGAGGCTTCCAATGTCACTTGTAGCACACACACGCGCCACAAATTTGCATTACATGTAATAGAATAAGCCAGGTAAGCACAGTTTTAAATCATGGCATACCTTCTATATTTACTGCCCCTTTTACACATCCACTCATCTTGTTGGTTAACAAATTAAAGATGGATGCCTAATTGTACAGTCAATGGCTGCTTGGCCATTCTTCTCATCAGTCATGTTCAGAGTCCATTAGTGTTTCTGGGAAATTTAGACTTTGCTAATGTACTGACCTCAGCTGATACAGGTTAGCAACCCCCAAGACTATTTACTGTAGAAAAACTAAAATATATACCATTTAGACAGTATATAAAATGGGGAAAGCCTGACTGCCTGTAATATTTCATATATTCTACTGGATTTTGGTTGTGTCAACAATTATTTCAAAAGGGTTAATTCCAGCAGAAGTTGCAGAAAATACATAGGAAAACACAAGTATAGTTAATGACAGGTGAGCAGCAGAGATGGCCAAGAAGCAGACTGAACCTCAGTCCCCAGAGGCTGAGACATACGAGATAAACTAGGCCTGCCTAAGCCATTAGTAAATGAAATGAGTAGACATTGTGTCATGTTGTATTAATGCTACACATTATTCGTACTGTAGGCATTCAACAATCATGTTTGGAAGAGTCTGCTCCTATTTCAAAGGGAAAGAAATGCAGGTGGCCCAACCAGGTCAAAGCTGCTGAGCATTTAAGGTTGGTATACTGGGCACTGAAACCTGCATTTGGTCTAGGAGTAGATGAAGTATGAGATACCTCCAGGACAGGGTTACCATCCAGAGATGGCACTCTGGACTCCGAAGATGACCAGATGTGCAGTGAGCCCTAATGTGAGAAAAGCTAAGAAGCTCTGCCAGTCCTTCAAGGTTTTTGTAAGTTTTTACACCTGAGGTTTAGATTTTTGGAGTTCCTAGATGACATAAGCCTGTTACAGCTGTGTACTGTTCCTAGGTAATCACCAGTCCAATTCTGCCTCACTCTTTAGCTTGTTATAACTATTCCCCCTCCCATGGGCGTGTCCAGACAAGCACATACGTGCCTCTTTCCCAGTCTCAAACCCCTTTGAGGCACGTGCGGGAATGAAAAACTGTTCCCCGCACTGTGACACTGAGGTGTCAAACTCATCTGATTCCACTGACCAGGAACAGTATACGGCTGTAACAGGCAGATGGGCCAGTCTGTGGGGTGGACCAGGACCAGCCCCCTGTGCCATGTTCATGGTGCTGGATCCAGCCAGCATACCGCACGCAGCACATGCTGACTTCAGGGCCTGCTGTGCACGTCAGGCCAGCACAGAGAGTGCACTGCCCACACGGCATGCATGGGCTGGACCCAGCACTGCAGGCAGCACAGGTGGTTGGTCACGGGTGCCATATACACCCTGCACTCCAGGCCCCTATGCCAGGTGCAGGACTGGGTCCAGCACACACACCACGGGTAGCAGATGCCCCATGCTGGTGATGCCAGCCCCAAGGCCAGCACATGTTGCACTTAGCACAAGGGAATGGACTGGCTGCATGCGCTGCAAGCAGCACATGGGGCCAGCATGGCGTGATCTGGACCAGCCCTGGAGACAGCGGACAGGACTGGTCCAACGGGACACTGTAGGCAGCATGCACCCAGGACCAAACCTGTGCTGTGTGTAACGCATACAGCGCTGGGTCCAGGCCGTGCACCACATGCAGCACACAGAGCCCGTGCCAGGGCTGGCATGTGGGGTCAGGCCAGTGACCCAAGAGCTATATATTTGACACCAATGGTAACACATGACAATGTTCAACACTTTCTTATGTGGGGGGGAGGTAGAGCCAACCATTACTGGTACTGAAGCACACTTATTAGCTTCATTTATCTCCAGGTTTTATTGCTCCACCAGTCAGCAGTATATTGTTACTTTGCTTTCTGTGGCTCACACCTATTAGACTTCACCTTATCATTACAAATTAGAAGCCTATTTTAAAAAACTAAAATTGGAAGTAGGCTTTTAAATGTCATTTGTTTGGTTGGTAGGATGAACTTGCATTAGGTTTCAAGTTTCTTTCTGTAATTATGATGGCTAAAAACTTAATCTGTTTTCAACAAAAGTGGAAAATTCTCACATATTCCCATAATTCCACATGCTGGAGCTTTGGGAAACAAAAATATTTGGAGGTTCACAATACATGTTAGTAACGCATGATTTTATGATCTCACCAATTAACACTGTCTATGTCAGTGGTGTCGAACCTTCTGGCCCCGCAGGCCAGATGACTGGTATAGGGTTAGTCTGTGGGCTAGATGGAGCCCTACACACCAGGATTAGGCTCTGGATCCAGGCACTACTTCCTTCCTGCCCCACAAGACAGGATTGGGCCCCAGAAGCCTACCATTACCCCTCCCACCGCCAAATGCTTGGATTGAGCCCCAGGGGCCTGGCGTTACCCCGCCCATGCCTGCATGCCAGGATCAGGCACCCAATCCACCATGCAGGATCCAAGGCTCCCCGCAGGTCCAGAAAGTTGGCAGCAGGTAGGTAGTGCCACCACTTCCCTGCCACCAAATTTCCAGACCTGTGGGGAGCATCATGGGCCAGATGACGTGCCACAGGCCAGATCTGGCCTGCAGACTGAGGATTGAGCACTTGTGGTCGATGCGATTAACCTATTCAAGACAATAATGCATCACTACTATCCCCACATCTTAGCTTAGCTTAATCAAAGGATCTCAACAATTCATTAAACACAGCATGAGTCTTCCTCAGACTCCCGATTTCCTCCCACCCTATCAGCTCTCAAACACTTATTGCATACCACTGATTCACCATTTGACACTTTCTTATATCAGCTTTGCAATAATGTTCCCATTATCTTGTTTAATTTTATTGTTTTTCCCCATTTGTTCACCCAGCAAGAGCTGCTTTCGTCTTCTTTCAATTAAATGCAAACTAGAATGAAATAACATCAGCATTAATTAAATACCATGGAGTTTTCCAATGCCAGTCCACTTTATCTTAGATCATTCCTACCATATTGAAACGCTCTTATTGATTCCACTACCAATCCCAATCACAGTGGCAAACAGCAACACGTAGAATGTGGTGAGTATGCCAGCCCCTGCCAACTCCTTTTTCATATCAAAAGAAAGAGAAAGTCCCAGAAGTGTAGGAAATTGTTATTTGGATGAGACAGACAACACTTCCTTTCCCAGAACAATCTGTCTCCAGCTCCGACATCCTGTTCCTGCTATATTTACCCAGCCAAAATTTGCCAGTGCTATGCTTCCAGCTGCACTCCAGACACATGTCCCTGTCAATCAGCCTGAGCACAGAGGAATCTGAATAGAGAACAGCTCCTAGCAGTCATTACGTGCTAATCCATTCTTCCTTTGCTGCTTGCCTTTGGAGTAAAAGGAGATAAAATGTGTAAAGCCTTACTCCCTGTTGACTTTGAAAGCAGTTGTGGGGACAAGAGACACTTCATCTGATACAGCTGTTTAGTTCAACTGCTTTCTTGGTGGCCAAAAGGGACACCTGAACAATGAAAAATCTGAAGTATGCACTTAAAAATAACTGGCTGCCCAAATTCATTAATACTAGTTGTCTAGAAAGCATCTCATTCCCCACTACCCAAACCAAGGAGGCTGGACACTCCTGCATTATTCTGTCAAGACAGGACCAACTCTAAAGGCCACTGAGACCCCTGGCACACATTATAGTTATGGTGTGATTAATGGATTAATAGTAAGTGCCTCATAGCACCATATGTAGTAAGCACTACATGTTCAACCAGTTTATGGCATCATAAAGTGGCAAACCAGACACAAAGCTATTCCCCACTCCCATCCCTCCACAAAAAACCTCACCAAAAAACAAACTTTGGAACATCTCTGTGGCTCATCTGTATGACACCATAAACTGAACGTCCATTTTCCCCATGACAATGCTAACAATCAGCTGATTGTCACCATCAGCATAGGAATATGGGGTCAACATCAGAACCAGGACAGCTGTGGTCCCGATGCCAAAAAATCAGCTGCTAGGAGAGTGGGTTGCAAATTATCCAAATTGCACCATTGTTTGAATGCCTGCCAGAGGCCTGAGAAACATATTCAGAAAGTTGCCACCCTAACTGGTGAGGAGCACAGGCCAAACTACAAAGAGCTCTACATGTTAGGCAGTTTGAGTTAAACATACTGAGCAGATAAATTTTGAAGTGATGAATCTGATCATGCTGCTGCACTTGGTTTTTCTTGTAGTTATTCTCCCTCTAGTTCATCTCCCTCACTGTAGTCAAGATATAACTCTTGCTCTTATTCTGAAAAGTTATTTTAGAAAACAGCAGTAACCTTGGCTTACTGCTACAAGCCAGCAATAACTATGGTATTCCATCCTGTTAAATTTTTCCCCCTCATTATGTTTTAAAAGATGCTCTGTAGAAAGGCCTGCCACTGTGGGGCTCCATTCCTGACCTAGATCTTTGGACAGAGCTGCAACTTTTTTTTTTTAAAGTTAAAACTTTGATATTTCTCTGGGTCCTACTAGGAAGAGGATCACCTTTAGATCCCACTGGAAACTGGTCTAGGGTAGGGATGTGTAAGGTTAAATGATTCATCATTTAACGGGTTGTACTCAAACTGGCGACATGTGAGCAGTGGGGCTCGGTCCTCAGGCCCGCATTGTTTAACATCTTCATCAGCGACTTGGATGAGGGGGTGGAAAGCACGCTGTCCAAGTTTCCTGATGACACTAAGATGTGGGGCGAGGTGGACACACTTGAAGGGAGAGAAAGGCTGCAACTAGATTTAGACGGACTACAAAAGTGGGCAAATGAGAATAGGATGGGGTTCAACGTAGACAAATGCAGGGTGCTGCACCTTGGGAGAAGGAATCCACAGCATACATACAGGCTGGGGAGTTCCCTTCTTGAAAGCACAGAGGCGGAAAGGGATCTTGGAGTCTTCACTGACTCCAAGATCAACATCAGCCGCCAATGTCAGACTGCAGCCAGCAAGGCCAGCCATACCTTGTCATGCATCCAAAGGCGCATC
>NW_005841831.1:3773427-3780532 GCF_000455745.1 Alligator sinensis
AAGCCCCAGCAAAAACCAGAAGGCAGCAAGGCAGGCAGGAGGGAGGGAGGAGGGGGACTAGTACTCATAGCCTAAGAGGAAAACAGCTAAGCAATTTGCTGCTCCTTCACAGGTGATCCCTCCCTCCTAGGGCAGGGCTTCATGTGGACTGCGCTGTCTGGCTGTGCTTGCCTCCTCCACCCCGCCCTCAGTCAAAGGACCCCAGAAGCCTGAAGCAGCTCCTAGCAGCAGCTATGTGTGAGCTGCTGCATTACCCCTTAATTGTTTAACCGGTATCATTGGAGGAGGTTAAATGAATATTTTTTTAACAATACCTGTATCCCTAGTCTAGAGGACCCAAAAAAGGTCTTTCCAGTCACCATGAGAGGTGGGAGAGTGATGCATCAGAAAAGAAAGGCAGAAGGAAAAAGAAACAGGAAAAATGGCAAAGAAAAGGAAGGGTTTTCAATTCTAACCTTTCTTCCTTTGGCTCCCTCCTGCCTTCTCCAGCAGACAGGCAGTTTCAACCTTTCTAGTTTATTTAACAAGCTTAACTGAGAGGTCCACTTTTTATTTAAAAAGCTTAATTGTGAGCTGTAAGAAGTTGAAATCAGCTGTGGGTAAATAAAATTAAGGAAAAAAAACCCACTCACTGCTAGACAAATTTTATTATTCAAGATGGAGTTAAAAGTCATTGCAACCTTCTTGTAATAGCCTATTGGTCTAACATGGCATCTCCTGTTACATAGCTGCAAGTGAGTGGCACAGAAGGCCATTCTTAACTGTCCTTTGTAATAAAGGACATTCTACTTTTTAAACAAAAATGTTCTTCTGGACCAGAAACATAGTATTTTTAGATTTTAAGTTACCTGCATCATTGTTAAGTCAAGAAAAACAACTGAGGTTAATGCTAAAGAAATTATTCCCTTTTCCTTAAAACCTCCTGCACCATTAGTTTTTCTGGTGTTCTTTTTGGCTTTGTCCCACACTAGAACACTAGGCTCACATCTGATTTCTGTAAACCTGAAAACTGCATCATGTGTGGGGAGGCTGGAGTCCACCTCATACTGGTGCTGAGGAGGGTCAGGCAAAATGTGGTGCAAATTATGAACTGCGTTGCATTTTATAATTTCATAGTGGTCTCCTACAGCTGCTCAAATTCAGGCATCTACTACAGAGATCTGAACAGCTGGTATCGTCACCTGCTGTTCCTATGAAGGGAGAGCTAGCATGCACTGCAGTGGAAGGTTACACAGCACTGGTGTATGCGAACAAGTACCAAGATGGGTTGTGAAACCCAGTACGATTAACAGCAGCTACACAAAAGACAAACTGTAAAACTGAAGGCAGCTGACAGGAGTCTCAAAGTAAAGGTTTTTCAAATGGATTATTAGTAGCATATGAAGGAAAAAAATAACTTGCGACTGTAGTTGATGGTGCCTCTAACGCACAAGAAGTTAATGGTCAATTTCTAAATGACTGCAATAAACATCCCAGAATACCAGGATAATAGTTGCCCACCATTATGAAATTGGGGACCTGTATCCCTAGTCTAGAGGACCCAAAAAAGGTCTTTCCAGTCACCATGAGAGGTGGGAGAGTGATGCATCAGAAAAGAAAGGCAGAAGGAAAAAGAAACAGGAAAAATGGCAAAGAAAAGGAAGGGTTTTCAATTCTAACCTTTCTTCCTTTGGCTCCCTCCTGCCTTCTCCAGCAGACAGGCAGTTTCAACCTTTCTAGTTTATTTAACAAGCTTAACTGAGAGGTCCACTTTTTATTTAAAAAGCTTAATTGTGAGCTGTAAGAAGTTGAAATCAGCTGTGGGTAAATAAAATTAAGGAAAAAAAACCCACTCACTGCTAGACAAATTTTATTATTCAAGATGGAGTTAAAAGTCATTGCAACCTTCTTGTAATAGCCTATTGGTCTAACATGGCATCTCCTGTTACATAGCTGCAAGTGAGTGGCACAGAAGGCCATTCTTAACTGTCCTTTGTAATAAAGGACATTCTACTTTTTAAACAAAAATGTTCTTCTGGACCAGAAACATAGTATTTTTAGATTTTAAGTTACCTGCATCATTGTTAAGTCAAGAAAAACAACTGAGGTTAATGCTAAAGAAATTATTCCCTTTTCCTTAAAACCTCCTGCACCATTAGTTTTTCTGGTGTTCTTTTTGGCTTTGTCCCACACTAGAACACTAGGCTCACATCTGATTTCTGTAAACCTGAAAACTGCATCATGTGTGGGGAGGCTGGAGTCCACCTCATACTGGTGCTGAGGAGGGTCAGGCAAAATGTGGTGCAAATTATGAACTGCGTTGCATTTTATAATTTCATAGTGGTCTCCTACAGCTGCTCAAATTCAGGCATCTACTACAGAGATCTGAACAGCTGGTATCGTCACCTGCTGTTCCTATGAAGGGAGAGCTAGCATGCACTGCAGTGGAAGGTTACACAGCACTGGTGTATGCGAACAAGTACCAAGATGGGTTGTGAAACCCAGTACGATTAACAGCAGCTACACAAAAGACAAACTGTAAAACTGAAGGCAGCTGACAGGAGTCTCAAAGTAAAGGTTTTTCAAATGGATTATTAGTAGCATATGAAGGAAAAAAATAACTTGCGACTGTAGTTGATGGTGCCTCTAACGCACAAGAAGTTAATGGTCAATTTCTAAATGACTGCAATAAACATCCCAGAATACCAGGATAATAGTTGCCCACCATTATGAAATTGGGGGTGCAGGGGGAGTTGTCCAATTATCTATTCCAGTGTAATCTATGTTTCCTGGGCAAATTTCACCTGGCTTTTTAGACAATTTAAAAATATTTTTCATGAACTTCCACAAGATTTGTGTAAGTTAACTTGAATGAACTCCTAAGTAATTCAATTCAAGTAAGAACAGGATCATATTAACTCCAGAGTGACTGCCTTGCCAGCTGATCGGCTGAGCTAACTTTAGCTGTAGCCTATATTCCATTGTGCCCCACTAACAAGCCAGTCAACGTGAAAGCAGCATCATGTTTAAGATGGAGAAGAGGGAGGTGGAAGGTATTAGGGGCAACATACATTATAGCTGAATTTAACTCTGTAGTGAAGGCAAGTCTTTAGAGACCTATTAAAGGCACATTCCAGATGGATACGCTTTAATTCATTGATGTAGGCTCCAAATGCCCTGCTGTCAGGACATGTTATTGCAGCACATGTAGACATACCCCAAGTTAGCTTCAATCCAGTTGATCTAGGTACCAATAGTAGCATAACTGTGACAGTGTAGTAGGGGCTGCTGCACAGGCATACCCAGGACCCTGGATAAGTACTCAGGTATCTAGCTCAGGTTAAATTCTGTTCTAGGACTGTAGGTATATAGGTATACTCCCTAGACAGGTCAGTCACAGGTTATCTTGGGCAGTAAACTCCAACTGCTGACTGTAAAAAAGAAGGCAGGGTATATTAGCACCTTATAAACTAGCTAGTCTGCGAGATACAAATCTACCCTGTCTTCCGACTGACTTTAGCCTAAAACAGCTAACCACGTCTCTCTGAGTATAAGAAAGCCATAGAACAATTTGTTTAGTTCTGAGAGGGGAAAAAAAACCTGGCACGACAGAAGTGTTTGGAAGTTCTCATGGTTTTCCATTTCCTTTCAACGAACAGACAGATGCAAGAGAAGCTAGGTTTATTTTGCCTGACTGTAGCAATTTCAGTACCTAGCAACTACCTTCTAAGTCAAGTAATTTTACTGAATGGTGCTTCTGAATTTTCATAGGTTCATAGATGTAGGGTCAAAAGGGACCTAAGCAGATCATTAAGTCCGACCCTCTGCCCTGGGCAGGAATGAATACTGGGTTCATATGACCCCTGGTAAGCTTAAGCTCATATGACCCCAGCTATGTAATCATCAAGCCTCCTTTTAAAGACTCCTAAGGTAAGAGCCAGCATCACTTCCCTTGGAAGTTGGTTCCAGATCCTGGCTTCCCTGACTGTGAAGTAGTGCCTCCTGATGTCTAGCCTGAACCTACTCTCAAATCAACTTGTGGCCATTATTCCTTTTTATTCCAGGAGGTGCTCGGGGGAACAGGGTCTCACCCATTCCCCCCTCTGGTCCCCCCTGGTAAGTTTATAGATGGCCACTAGATCCACTCTCAGCCTTCTCTTGTGAAGGCTGAACAGGTTCAGGTCCCGTAGCCTCTCTTCGTAGGGTCTGCCCTGCTGCCTTCTGATCATGCGAGTGGCCTTCCTCTGGACCCTCTCACTGCTGGCCACATCCTTCCTGAAGTGCAGCGCCCAGAACTGGATGCAGTACTCCAACTGTGGCCTGACCAGTGTCGCAAAGAGGGGGAGAATCACCTCCTTGGACCTGCTCATGATGCGTCTGTGGATACATGACAAGGTGCAGTTAGCCTTACTGACCGCATCCTAACACTGGCAGCCCATGTTCATTTTAGAATCGATAATGACTCCAAGATCTCTTTCTGCCACTGTGTTTTCAAGAAGAGCGTTCCCCAGCCTATAGGTATGCTTCTGGTTCTTTCTGACCAAGTGCAGTACCCTGCACTTGTCGGTATTGAATCCCATCCTATTCACATTCGCCCAACCCTGTAACCTGTTCAGGTCCAGTTGCATCCTGTCCCTCCCTTCTAGCGTGCCCACCTCGCCCCAAATCTTGGTGTCATCAGCAAATCTGAACAGGGTGCTAGTCACCCCCTCATCCTAGTCGCTAATAAAGAAATTGAACAGTACGGGCCTAAGGACACACATGCTTGCATGAAGCTTTTAAACCCACTTCAATAATAGCTAAGACTTTATTCTGGAGTACTTGTGACCAGTTGCATTTGATGTGCTGCCCTCAGTTTGCATAATATTGCTCACAAAGGCCCCAAGCTTGTGCTGAAATCTGCCCAAGCAGACCCCTGCACACCTGTGGGGACCCCTGGCTCAGCTTAGCCTTGTGTTGCATCTTCCCTGTTATTAACCCAGTTGATTGTGCCTTAAGCTAAACATCATGCTAGCCTATCCTGGGTTCAAACACTCTCACTGGAAAACAGCTGCCAGCATTACATCTTTACTGTTTCCATACTCTCCTATATCTGCCTGGAATCATACCCTGGCTTTCTTTCTGCTGAAATACTCTACAATTCTTTCTCAGTAATCTTAGGACAACCTGTCTGCCCTCTGGGGATAACTGAAAAGAGTACTAGATAACTATTAGCACAGGTGGCTTAACTTGGGTCCTCAAAGCAAAGGGGATAGGTTCTAGCCCAACAGCCAAGTAAACTATCCAGAGTTTAAAGCATATACAAACATATACCTGGGTTTGGGTTTTTTTGCAGACAGCAGTGGGAGTTGGGGCTCAAACCCAGGTACCCATCATTAACCCATTAGCCTAAGTTAATGATGCAGCAAAAGACACTCTTGTGCCAGTACAGCCACATCAATAGTGCGGATGACAATCGCAGTCATAGCTGTGCCCCTACTCCCCCAAAATGCCATTAAGTAGATAACTAAAACAGTCCTTTAACGAGTCGTGTTTACAACATTTGTATCACTGGTATACACTATACTCATACATGCAATGCTTTGCCAGTGTAGACTACATCTCCATTTCAGGATTAGGTCTATATTCCTAGACCAATAACTCCGTTTCAGTGTAGCCAACACCCCAGCAATTTCAAAGGGGCAGTAACTGAGCCAGAAGAGGTCTTCACACAGATTAAATTAAGAAGAGTCCAAGTTATCAACTTTCTCACCATCCTTTCCTAGAAGCCATTAAAAAGCCACAGTCTTGTCGGTCCTCGCAATAATTGCTGGTAAGGGTGGGGAAGAGAGAGAGACCAAGAGAGGAAAAGCATCACAAATTACATATGAAAGCATCACTAAAGCATCCAGCATGAGATAGATTAGGAGGGACAATTCACTTAAAAAAAAAAAAAAAAAAAAAAAAAAAAAAAAAAAAAAAAAGTATTTCATTTGAAATGGCAGAAAAAAGGGAACAGAGAGAAATGGCTAGTAATCTTGCATTTTGTTTTAACATTTTCTTACATCTTCCAAGTTTGGAAGTCTCACTTTGAGGGACCAAAATAATAGCCATGTCTTTTATTATGTTATTCTGTTTTTTTATTATGTTATTCCAGTGTTGCTGGCATCCTCTGAAGAATAAAGAGGCAACATCCATTTCCCTATCAAGATGCTCCTTTTCCATTTAGCAAACATTGATATTTCTTCCCCTGTGTTACTAATGGAGCAGAAGCCAACAAGACAGGTTTTGCTTAGTTCTCCATTTGTGTAGAGCATCACTGACTAAGTCAACAGAAGCAAGTATGGCTCCAGGGAAAGTGATGTTCCACAGTCCGACTCCTGTTCTACAATGAAAGATTTCCTTGTTATTGGAAATCCTCAAAAAAGGTGTTTTTTCTTCGGTTTAAGTGGGACTAGAATCTCTTTAAAAAAACCCAGCTAACTCCTAAATTTAGCTATCTACTCTTTTAATGCTACTAAATAGCTGAATAAGTTTATTAAATAGTGTCCCTACTACTAAGCATCAATGTCACTGGAATGGGCAATTCCCAGGATCATCATTTCACTTTTCCTCAGATAAAGTGATGATTTTAGATCTGAAGCATGAATTAACTTTGTGACAAGTTATTCCACTCAGCAAAGGCAAGGCACTTTTGAAGAGAGAAGTGCATTAGAGAGAATTTTTGGAATATTTGCTGCATCCCAGTGCTGAGTAAACATATCTGCACCTCAGACCAAGAAATCTCAGCTGTCTTGTATGCAAGTTGTTAAGTGTTACCAGAAAAAAACAGACTACCCATAAATGACTAATGTAAGAATCTCAGACCAGAGTAGATAATCAACCAGGGATGTCTCCTCCCTTGGTGCCACTGCACCCAGTTCATTTCTAACAGAGTTGAATAATCATAGGCCAATATAAACTGTCTAATCCAGCCCTGAAGAATAGCCAGTCTGGTAAGTGCGGTTAATGAAGCTGCTTACATAAACACTTCTTGTATGATCTAAATGCAGTCAGCTGGGTATTGCCACCACCACTCCTTCAATTTCCAGAGGAAAGCTCCTCCCAGTGCCATACCCAAACCTAGAGGACTCCACACTTTCAGCAG
>NW_005841831.1:3780542-3803954 GCF_000455745.1 Alligator sinensis
CAGGAGTGGGTTAGCCCTCGGGGACAGAACCAGCCATACCTCTGAACTCCATATTCTGTGGTTTAAGAACTTTGTAAACATGAGATATTGTTTAAATATTAGCCACTTAAGTTCTTTAAATACGCTAATAAAACAAAAGAATGAGAGCTAAATGGAACCTAGTTTTACAGCTTTTTGACAAGCTTCCCCTTGTTATGTGTGTCACAAAAAAGACGTTTTCCTGTAACTTCCTAGGACACGCACAAAAGTAGCAAACTTCAAAAGATAAACTCCAATGGGATCAAAGGTGAGAAGCACTGGTTTGATAAAGGAAGATACTGTACAGTTTATTTCTTAAGAAGTGTTTAGGATTATGCGAGTGCTTGCACTGCTATGCTGAGCAAAGCAGACAGCTTCTGAAGACTGTTCTGTTTTGTTACTATATCCTAGCAATGTTGACACTGTGGCCTAGGCACAGCACTGGGAACCAGGACCTCTCAAGTGTTAATTTATACTCTGATATATTTCTTGATTACTTTAGGGCTTCAGAGTGAGAGTTAGTTACTTCTACACTAAAAGCAAAGTGTCTAAGCATATGGAATAATATTAGATACCCCTGCTGGTCTCTGACCTTCTGAGGAAAAAATACCTTTTTTCTGAAATAACTGTTCCAATGACAGTACACTCCACTTATGTGTGTACCAGAGAAGTGCCTAATTCACTAAACTGCTACCACAACTCCAATCCTAATTCATGGCCTCGTTCTTACATTGTAATACATTCCACTTATGTATCTGTGGAGGGGTTAAATGCATAAATTGCTTATGTAGCATCTTTCAGCCCCGCTGACTACTTTGTAATTTAAATTTCAGTCTGCTTAACACTACAGTAACTAACTCTGCCTAGCACAATAGTAACTAACTGTAACTCTTTTTTTGTAACCAATTATACTCCCTTTAACTACACCAGAAATGCATACAAGGGAAGAAAGGGTCACAGGACTGCCATTAGAAGCCTTCAAAATGGCTGAAGCCAGTCAGTTTCAGGGCTGGTATCTCCCCTCATTCTTAAGGCTTCTAAAAGCCAAAAACCAAGTATTAGAAGCCTTAAAAAGGAAAAGTGCTAGTCAGCTTCAGATCTGCTAATACCACAGCACCGACAAGGCTGGAAACTGCTTGTTCAGTATGCAGCACTGTAGCACTAACATATCCGAGAGTGACTAGCTCCCCTTATTTTCAATTTCTAACAGTAATCTTAGGGGCAGCTATTAAAAGTCTTGCACAGTTTCAGGGATGCTAAAACCACAAGCATCGATAACCCTGCTGACTTACTGATTAGTTACATTAAGTTGAAATACGCATGTACTGTGGGTAAGGCATTCATGGTCTTTGTTCAGTCCCAAGGTTCTGCAGTTTAAACTCAAAAAATGTATATCAAGTGCTCAGGTAGAAATGTATTTTATTCCATGCACTTTTCCATTTCAGTGTATTTACCTACTGCATGGATGTCAAGCTCAACTGGCACACCTCCCCCCGCCCCAACCTCCAGCCAGATCCAGACCACAGGTCTCCATGCATCCCCAACAGGGTTCTGTACACAGGAATTTGGTGGTGGGCCCTGACCCCACTTGCCCTCCTCTGAATTCCTACCCCTTCCAGGAGCCTACTGGTTCATGTGAAACAGTTACATGGATCTTTAACATCCCTCATCTAGGGCCCCTATGTTAGTTACATGCAGCATCTAATTCAAGGCTTACTGCTCCTTACCGTATTAACACAGCCACAGACTGTGTGTGTATTCCCTAATGCCATTTCCCAACAGATATCTGTAGGAGCACTGGAAAAATATCAATGTACCTCCCATTTGTCTGCCCTAATGCTGCACTGCCCATCAGAATTGCCTCTCTTCCACCAATAGTCACCCCTATCATACTGCACCGTATCAGTCCCCACCTTTAAACCACATTACAAAGTGCAAGATGTGCCCAAGACCTGCCATTCTGTGCACCACTTGGAACTCCTACAAGAGAGGCAGTTTGTTGGAGATACAAGTTATCCTTTCACCAGCTGGGATGCAGTTAGAAAATCATCATCCAGCTGCCTGCTTCCTAGACACAACTCAGGCGGGTTCCTTGTGATCTGTGGCCTGAAAATTATGCAAATGAAATAGACAATCAAGCCGGAAAGTGTTTACAAACTCATCCTGAGGAGGTCTGGTATTCTCTGGAAAGAAATCTCTTTGGGCCCTGCCATTCCTAGGCTTTAACTGCAGACTTGGACAACAGACGGGCAAAAAGTCTTGTGAAAGTCTACTTTCATCTGTTTAATTAATGATCTCTTGGCTCTTTACATCCAGCTGGCTTTCAACTCACCTCTGAGTCTTTTCCCATTTCTGCCCTCCCTGCTAGCTTGCTCTTGTCTTAGGTAATACATTAGTAGTGATGTAGGGACAACATCCTATCTCAACACTTTCTTTCAGGCTGCCTTTGAACATGGATCACTCTCCTTGGACTGGTCATTAATCCCCTTACCTTTTCCTTTCAAATCCCTCCTCCAAACCCACTTCCTGCTTCAGTCCATGTTAGGGATGAGGCAATGACAGCTAAGTTTAGGGGCTAATAGGATTAACCATTACAAATTCTGAGCATGTATAAGAATTTCATGTATTCAACCATTTCTCTCTCCTTCCATCTTTAAGCTATGACCTCTGTATGTTGGTATGGAATGTGGCACAAACAGGGAAAAAATCTTGACTACAACTTCTGGGCTGTATTGAATATACTATGTCCATTTCTGTTAATACAGAGATGTACCTGCAAAAATCCTTACCTGTGTTACCTGACAGAAGTGTTTCTTCTCAAACTAGTTATCTCTGAATATTGAGGGAAGGGCGGGGGGAGGAGGCAGAGTTGAAATTACAAGGGGAGAGTTATGTATTCAATGAACCCCTATTCAAATATTAGGCAATTTCATTAATGTTTCTACTTCTAGAGCATCACAGGTTTCCCCCTGAAGCCTCCTAATCAACCCAAGTCCCATTTAACATCAGCCTCAAGTGATCAAGACAAAGACAGAATGGTCAGAAACACCTGAAATAAACCCTCCACTGATGATCTGAGAGGAACCTTTACTTCAGCAGCACATCTGGCACTGCCTTTCTACCAAATCAAACTGCAATTTATTGCCTTCTAATGTACTGTACATTAGGCCATTTCCTTTATGGCCCCCCTTCACAAAGAAGCAGTAACTGAAGGAAATAATGGAGTGCCCAACAAGTGGGCAAGTAATCGCTCAACAAGCGTGGAACAAGGGAGGGTCAGTTGCTTGCTGTGCACATGTGGCAGCTCTTCAGAGGCCAGTCCTATCATGGTAACAGAAGGCTGGTGTTACAGAACAAGCACACTGTGGGAACGCTGCCAAGAAACAGGCAGGAGTGCTTGTCCATCTAAATCCAGAGGGCCCCTAGGGACTAGACGGCAGGAAGCAACCCCCTTCCAACAGCACCACCTCCTGCCTATACCTGCCAGACATTAGGCATGCTTAGATGGAGAAGCAAGAGACAGCAGGGTTAACCCACAGCCACCACTCTTAATTACATCAAATAAAAACCTACATTAAAATAACGACAGACTGGCAAGTCAAAAGCACAAGTTAGAAAAGGCCCAGTGGAAGGCAGCCCGTACAACCTGAGTTCACCTCTTTGTACAATCATTCTTTGTTTACATAATCTTGCACTGTTTAAACTATTTTTCCCAGAGGAGTCCTACCTCAGTGCATAGGATAGAAGCACTAAATGAGCTGCAACCCAATGGATCTGTTTATCTGCATCATTTGATATGGCTCATGCCACATGCCTTTCAAATTCTGCACTAAGGACCAAGTGTTTTTCTTAAGGAGCTTTTTCTTTTTGGTGCTCACTATAGCTTAGAGAGCTTCAATAGCATTAAGGTAGATAAATTCATAATGCCTTCATGAGGTAGGAAGGGAATTCTCCATCTGAAAGATGGGGAGAAAACAGTGGACACTTGACAAGTGTGACGTAAGTTTTGGGTACCCTACCTGTGACACTCAAGATCTTGTGTTCCCAAAAGGACTTAGCAGTTGAATGGCTTTTCACACGTTCAAGCAGTCTTTACTGACCTCAGGTGGAACTGCAAGTGCTCAACATTTCTAAAAGCCAGACCCCAGGTGTTTCAGGTTGGCTACTCAGAAAACAAGGAATACAGTTAGGGCCCCCTGTGAAGAGTCTGTTCTGCAATTTGCTCACATAGGAGGTCAGAGACACAGGCAGGGACAGAATGCAATTCCCCAGTGCGATATACTATTGCTTTAACCACACCACCATTCTGTCCTGCTGCAACCATTGGCATTATTCATTACAGTAACTGCACCTTTGCAAAAAATGATACAGGGATCACCCAGACAACAGCCTGCTTCACTTTGCAACCCTCATTTGTATTCTGAGCTACATCCATCCTGTATAGCAAAGAAGGAAGAAGGGAGTGTAATGTGGTCAAGTAATTAAGAACACTGAAAAGTATTTCCTTCTCAGGGGAGAGGGCACCATGAATTACTAGCATTGCTCCCACTTTTCCTGTAAGTAGGGTACTCTCATCTGGATGTTACAGAAGTGACACTATCAAACAGTGAAATCTTTCCACAGACCCACGCCATAAAGCAGAGAGTGATTCAGCTGCAAGCCTGCAATCCACAGAATATTTACAATGTAGCACAAGGATTAACACCCACACATTTTACATCTATTAACTTCTCTGGATCTGTCTCTAACTCTTCTACATCAAAATTGTCAAACTCCTTTGGTAGATGGAACAAAATTCCACTTTTCATTATGCTCTGTGGGCTGGCAGATTAGATTAGTTTAGATTACTCTACTGTATTCACAGCAAAATATTCACTGACAGCAGTGGGATGTTTGCCAAAAAAAAAAAAAAGAGAGAGAGAGAGAGAGAGAGTCAGGAGGGAAATAAATGGGCTTTACACAGTATGCAAACTTTGACTTACCATTAAGTACTTTGTCTCATTCAATATCACTGAGCAAGAAGATATGCACCACCTTTGGGCCATCACTTTGTTACTCCCCCCCACTCCTTTTCCTTTACCATTATTTTCTTCCTTCTTTGCATTTTTTTTTCTTTCCTACAACAGTTTCCAGAAGCGTCTTTTCCAGGCTCATCCCCATTCCATTTGCTAGCTGATGCTTGCTCCACGAGTTTGCTCCATGGCGACATGGGAGCTCAGATCTCTTCAAGACATTCTTGGACTAAACTGAATGGGTATTTAGACAATTATTTCTAACCGTTTGGACTAGAAACATATTTTTAAATGTAAGCAACTACTGCTAACTACATCAAGTAATATCATATGGGCTGGACCCAGCTTGTAGCAGGTACATGTGACAACCCTGAATGATATATTTTCAATTACAAGGTAACCCAAAAATATGTAGAAACACATGAAAGAACCACCCCTCTCTGCTGTACTGCAGGGACTTAGTAACAGACTAAACTGTACTACCATCCAAAGTGGGCAGAATTAAGAGAACGTATTACCTGACTTTCAAGTACTTATCTTTACATTCTTAGCATTCCCTTTAAAATTTCTACACAAAATATAAAACAAAGCAAAGGACTAACCAGGGCCCCTTTTCAAAATGGCTTTTCATCTTCCATCTTCCAGGGTTAACATGTCTTATCCCCTACTACTCAAAAAAGCAAGTCAGTTTTCACTTGAGGAAAAACCTCAATAGCTAAATGACTGCACTCATCAACAAACCACTCTAATGGAGCTTCCCTCCTGAAATGGACATAAAAAAAAGTAAATGGCTGGGGCTTCACTGGTACTTTAGAACCCATACTCCAAATACTCTAGTACAGAAGTTTAATACAAATAAAGAGAAAAGCACCCCAGCTCACAGGTTAACAGAGACCTGTCATCCAGAAAGAAGTCCAGTCACCTTCAGTGGAAGGTCAAGCTTTAAAACAGTAACAGAATGAGAACTCGCTTGTAACTACAGACTGAAGCCACAACATCAAAAACGCAGCAAGGCCCTAGGAGAGACCATTCATGTAGTCATGTGACCTAATTGCCTAACTCCTACCAGGGTCTCTCTTGCCAATACCTATCACTTCCAACATGCTACAGGTAGCTGCCCATTTTTTGTTTTACAATCCTCCTGCTGTATCAGATATAAAAATAATTTATGGCACAGATCCACATACCCTACTTTTACTGAAGCTGACATTATAGAAAGCATTGTGAAATTCATTCTGAAGCAAAATAAGATTCCTACATTGTTTGACATGTACCTCTCTGATCTTCCCCTCACATGTAGGCATTTATGAGTTGCAATGAGAAATGAGCATGCAGTCAATTTTCAGAACCAGAAAACTGAGGGTTATGACCACAAATCTACTAGATTAGCACAATATACTGGGCAAAGGGTTTTTATGGTTACAGTCCTTTGACTTTTCAACAGCTCTTAACTGCACCCAGCTAAACCTCTGAAAATAGATATTTTTCAATACCTTCCCTGAAATAAGCCATTAAGTGATTCTTCTGAACTCAGACACGCATTCGTTTAAAATGTCATGAATGTGCATGAAGGCAAGAGTGTTTCTTATAGTTTATTTACTGCCTCTGTTTGAATCCCCAGAGAATAACTCACACCTCCCACCACAACACTCCTGGACCTAAAATCCACACAAGCACCTCTTCACAGGTGTGTTTACCCAGTAAAAATATGATGTAAATAGACTCTTGACATACACACTTTCTATAGGCACCTGCTTCTCTCACTTTAGTGCTGACATGCGCACAGTTCTTCAGGGCAGCGGAGGTGCAGGCAGTCAATTTCTCTCCTAAAGGCATCATCCACTCCATTAGTGTTCCCAGTGCCATAGCAATTAACACTGCCACCGCTCCCCCATGGGGAACCTCATGGTTCAGATAACATGACCTCATGCATTGAATATCGACAGCAAGCAGGGTGAGATCTAATCCAAAGGGCCAGGCTGGGATGCCAGATCTGACCCATTGACCAACCACATGTGCAGACCCTGGGCTGGATCAAACCCACAAACCAACCTTACATGTGGGATTGGGCCTGAGGTACCAAAAATGCTGATCAGTGGTGCTCAACCATGGGCAGCAAGTCAGGTCATGAAGATCTTGGCTTACTTTGATTTTGGAGGGGCTAAACAAAGCCTAGGGACAAGCAAAGCTTTAACATTCAATTTTCCTTGAAGGCCTATAGCTACTCCTGTAGATCAAAGACAATACCATTACTAGGGGAAATCATGCTTCATTTAAACAGAGAAAACATAATACAGAAGCTCCTGCTCTGACTCTGCACAGATGTCACACCTATCACAAGAGTCAACAACTTCAACATACACAGAAGTTGCAGAATAATTAAAATCTTGCTAAAAGAAATTGTACACAAATCTAAGGATGTGTTTTAACGATTCCATTTCCAACTCACTGCAGTTGTGAAAAACCTTTTCATACAGACAACCCTGAATCAACCCAGTGACAAATACTGGCAGCTGGACACCACAGTTCTTAAGTGAGTGCACTGTTCTACTCAGCTCAGGGTTTTAATTTTTACGTCTCCCCAAAGCAGACAAGACCTTAAGTTGTCTTTGGGATTTCAAAGAAAAGCCTCCACTAGCTGAGCTGAACCCATGTTAGAATATGCAAGAACCATAGTGTAACCAAGGGTTCAGAATCTGGACACAAAATTTACCAAGGCAGATCTAATTTCAGTTGTGGTACAGCACTCAGAAGCCTTGTCAATACCAGGGCTGACATGCACTCTAACACTCTTCTAGCGCATAGCTTGCTTTTAATTTTGTTAGCATGAAGCAGCCATATGTCACTGTTTACATGATTACTGGTTCAGGACAGAGACCTTGATTATGGCTGCAGTACCTAGAAAACTCAAGGTTCTAACACAGACAAGGATTTATATGAGCATTAATATTTTGTTGGCAATTTTAGTAGAAATATTTAGCTGATTTATCTTACAGTGAACTGCCACTCACGTTTCCTCACATGTCAAAAGCCCTGAATGACACTTTCCCACACTTC
This sequence comes from Alligator sinensis, assembly GCF_000455745.1. Classification (NCBI taxonomy): domain Eukaryota; kingdom Metazoa; phylum Chordata; order Crocodylia; family Alligatoridae; genus Alligator; species Alligator sinensis. The sequence continues at coordinate 3,788,630 of NW_005841831.1, forward strand.
CAAAACCATTAGTTTCCCTCCCACTTCTTTTGATAGACTTGGGCACCACCACAAAAATCTGACACACCAAACACCAAAAATTAAAACTGAAGCACAAGAACAGCATAAAATGGAATAGTGCAAACACCTCAGGTTCTCTTTTATTCTCTCTCAAATATTAACATTTAAATGAAGCTTTTCGAAAACATAAATGAAATTACCAGAGAATTCATGTTTCAGCACCAGAGCGCTGACCACAGAGAATCAGTCCAAAGAGCATGCAGATCCTTCACAGAGGAACTTACAGACTTCAGGGGAACAACACCCCCCCCCCCCCGCCAACACCAACAAATTCTATTTTCCATTTCACAAATGATCAAGGAGGACTTCTAGAGATGCTGCCACCTAAAGTCTACCTAGACATTGTTCCATCTGAAACTGGTCACCTCAGGAACAGATGGGCTACCACAAATAAGACAGGCAAGGATTTAACTATTTTTGTTGACTTAATGTTATTATGCATTTTACTTACCCCTGAAGGGCAACCCTTTGAAATGAAAATCTTTAGCTGTAGGAGGCAGTACGGTGCATCTTTATACCCCTGACCAGGGTACTTAAGCATTACAGTCATGACAGAGTTAAATACCCACCAGCTCAGAGGAGAACAAAAGGTACTCCACTGCAACACGCCTAACATTTACATTGCCTCTCTCTGCTCATTAAACAGGTTTTGGTTAAATAATGAACAAACTGTATTACAGACTCCGATGAGAATTCCAAAATTATAAATCAACTGGTAAAGCCCAGAGGAGATCGAAGGGAGTGGGAGGGAAGGAAGGATAATATTGACTAATATAAAGGGCGCAGCTTGACAGTGGATATTCCTGCCACACCTGATCAAACATGTTCCATGGGGGGGGAGGGGAAGGAGAGAGAAAGAAGGGAGATGGGACAAGGCAGCCTGAAATTTGCATCCGGAACAGATTAAAATGGATTCTTGGGGGATTGAGAAAATACATAATATATATTACTATAAATGCAAAACTGTACTAAAAGCTAACTCAAATGTCAAAGATTACAGCTTGAATAAATTTAAATACAAAAGCTATGTGCTTCCATGAGTTAATGAAAGAGACATGAAAGCAAGGTTTAGGCAAGAACTAAGCTCAGGCCTCACACTGGAAGGTGGAGGGCTCAGCAGAGTGGACATCGTCCAGCAGGCTCCACAATGTTACAAGATATTGCTTGGGTATCCTTGCATGCCCAAAGCTAAAAGATTAGGCACCTCATCTGCCTCCTATTCCAAGAACTTAATTTATAAAGAGCAGTCACAGGGATGAAATTGCCTGCTTACAACAGCACCATGCTTTGGAAACAATGCTCTCCTGTCACACACAACACGGACAACCACTAGGCCATATTCACATAATGATCCTGGAGTTCACAGGGAGCTCCTGGATTGCTCAGCACATGGAATTTTCTATGCCATGAGCAGATGGTTTGGTTGCAGTCATTCCAGAGAGATCTAACCGTAAGTGCTCATTGGCTAGTAAGCTAATGAGCATGCTTACACTGTGTTACTTGAAAGTAGAATCATGAACCTCCAATTGACTTGCTATTGCTTAACACATTTATTTGTCTATATCTTTCACCCTGCCAAGTTCAGGGAAGACCTTCTGGAGGCCCACTGCAGAAGGAATCCCAGTCTCCTTCAAGAGAAAACCACAGCATTAATAAGGTCCAATAAGAGACAATACCTTAAAAAAATATGCTTGCCTCTCACATATTTCCTTGACCATGACAGCTACAACACCACTCCAACAGCTTGGTTCTTACAACCAAGGGATGCCTGAAGCAAGCCTGTCCTTTCAGATGCTAGGCATAAAGAAATCCAGGGAATAGTCCCTCCCAAGGCACTTCAAAGGTAGGGCACATGTACTCTGGGCAAAGAATAACATAGAGGTAGAAACCCCTAAAACACAATCTCCTAAGGATCTTGGGGCCAGAGATAGTGCCCAGAAGTATACTGTGAAAAAACTACCTATCTAGAGAGAAAGTACTATAATCTGATATGAGATTCCCATTTAAAGCCAAGGAACATTCCCTTGGCATGGAGAAGAGCCTGCAGCTAGATAGGAAAAAAGGAAGGAATTACGGCTCTTGGCTGCCATACACTCCAATAACCTCTCTCCAGCGCCAGCAGATAGTGCTCCTGGGGTTTTAACAAACACTACTGTTACATAATTCCCAGCTCAGCACCTGTAGGGCAGTGGGCATGGCCAACAAGTGGGATAGTATAGAGATGACCTTAAATGAGCTGAACTGCTTGTGCTGTTGAACAGTTAGTGCTGGTGCACAGGAATTCAAGGAGCATCATTGCATAATATATAAAAGTGTGTTTCCCTGTGTTCTGTTCAGCCATGAAACACTGAGATCTCATAGGATCTAGCAATGCAACACAGACTTTGGCACAAGGCTTTCCCTCTAACACATGTCCAGCATAGAGTAAGTAGGGTTTGGAGTGTTGTTGTTGCCATAAAGACATGAAAAAGGATGCTTTGTCTAACATCTGTTCTAACTATACTGTTGATCCAACAAGAGATACCACCAAAACAAAAAACAAAAAAACCCTTGCTTCCAGAACAGAGTAAAACAGCCACACCCAATGTACCAGAGAAGGCTTCTTTTTTTTTGGAGGAAATTATCAAGGGTCCATACTACACAAGGGTGCTGGACAATTTAGTGTGTGCGTAAGATGTGATATTAAATTCAAACCAATCATAATAGGCTATGATTTCTACATAGCATAGTAACATACAGGTCCCCTCATAAACTAAGGGGAAAAATACTCCATGTAACTTCACATCTAAAAAGTGTGTTGAACAACAGTGAAGGCCTACCAATCATTGCAAGAACATCTGTCACAGCTGCTGCCCTAGAAGACAAGCCTGCCTCCCTTCAGCACAGCCTTGGCACCTAACAAAGAGTTTCATTTCTGAGCCCAAGAGATTTGTATGGAAATTGCAGGCTGGTTTTCATTAGTATCTGACAGCAGGTGACCAAACTGACAAGTCAAAGAGATGGGAGAAAGGAGAAATAAGATAGTAGGAGGCTGCTTTCCAAACAGTATTTTCCCATCATTCATGACCCTGATGACATAAACAAAATACATACTGGAGCTTGAACAGAAGGCTGAAATTTCTCCATGCATTGATTCAATGTAGTACTACAAACTGTGTTACACTGTAGAGAGAAATCAGGCTGAAAGCAGAGACAGGAAAGGTTTTAATAGAATGCAAAAGTAAGTATAAAGTGTTATGAAAACTATGGACAGAGGCAAAGTTATGGGCCAGAGGTTCAGAGTATACAAGACAACATTTCCCAGGGACTGTGCAGCCAATGTTAAAGTGTAAAAACAATACCAGTGCTTAGGACAAGCAAATACACAATTCACCAACATTTTTCAGATAGATGAAAATCTAACAATATAGACAGGATGTTTATGTGACTGGTAGAAGCAGATCAATGGCATGCAGTTGTACGGGGAATGGCACATGCATGTGTATAGACAAAAGTCATTACTTCCACTTATGCACTGAATAAGTATGTACATTACTTGTGCTTTCACACATAGTATATGTTCTTTACATAAAAAGCATGTGACCAAAAAATGTCACTTCATGCATGGGCACCAAGATACACCACATTTACACATTCTGTTGGATATACATGTGAGCTTACCTGTTATATTATTTAGGACTTCTTTCAAGAGGCTAAAGCTGTGCAGCAGGGGATCCCGTTCTTCATCCTACATGTTTGCACACACAAAGAATGTCATTAATGAGTTCTGTAAATTCCTAAAGGCATACACTAAAAAAAAGGGTCCACAAAGGTTTTACCTTTTCAATAGAAACTAAAGAGGGGATGGTAAGTAGGTTAAATTAATTTATTTTAGTCCCCCTCAAGTCCATCAAGAACAAAAGGATGCATTTATACTGCAAACTTTCTCTGGTCATTCTCTTTGGGGCTATCTATCCTTAGAAGTACTTCTGGCTTGCCTTCCACTGCTCCATAAAATTCAGAGTAGATCTATTTTATGCCACATTTAACACCCATAACAAATCCTTATAAACCAATTTAATCTTCAGAACAATTTAAAGCAGGAAGAGAACTACAAGTGATAGTTGGCACTATTACAATAACTTGAAGAAAGACCCAGTGTGACAAAATTATAAGATTCACTGCACTCTTTATTTTTTGTCTATTTCCAATTCATCACAAACAGTGTTTCCTCAGAGCTGTGTGCATATGTAGTCACACCTCCCACTGGGAGGCACCCCACACTAATGAAGGAATGCTTGTTAGAAGGGAAAAGAGCCCTGCCCTTTGACAGATTGAAGCCATTTGTGTTGGATTAGAGCCATCTGTGTTTCATGTGCCATTTTGCAGTGTGCCACAGATACACATTAATTACACTGTTGTATGGATAAACCATCCAAGCTGGCTGAGACATCATATGACCTACAAATGTTGCATTAGTGCCTTTAACAAATCAGATTTGACCTATTATCTTGTTTCAGCCAACAGAATAGTTTACAGGCACATGACAGCCCTAAAACAGCCCCTGTACCACAAAGAGTGAAAGATACCCTGTACATTAGCTTACTCAGTTCCCCAAACTTTCCCTTCCTGGCTTTTCAGATTGTATGACTATCACAGGCAGTAAGACAAAAATGCATATAAAACTCATGCTGAAATGAAAGAGACAACACTTTCCAACTCCCTGTGACATCCAAGGTTATTCCCAGACAGGCCTGAATAAAGTGGTAAGGTGAATGCGAGGGTATTTAATAATATCCCCAGGTCAGTTGCTTCTTAACTCAGGGGGGCAACAGATTTCCAACTTCAAATCTCAACACCAGCTAATATTACACATTTGCTTACAAGAGCACACAGTTAAAAGGTCAAAGCTGCTTAGAATAATATACCATGGCAAATTATTCCAATGTTACCTAGAAAGCTATTATAGGGTGCCTTGTTATGAAGGAAGGGAACAGATTGAGTCTCCTGAAGGGAACAGTTTCTGCAATCACAATGCCACACACAGATCTTGCCTATTCAAGCACACTTACCAAATGAGTATGGGTGCTCCATCGGGCATTGCGCTTTATGGCACCCACCACTGTATTGATTTCACCTTGGACAATGTAAACATTCTTATCCACCATCCTGACAGTCCTAAGAAGAAAGAGAATCCATTAATAATCAGTTGTCCAAAATAAGTACTTTCAATCTGGCCCAGGTCAGGGAAGGAGCCTGTAGCAACAAATATTTTTAGACCATATGTTAGCTAAAGGAGACTTCCCAGTAGAACCATTTAGGAATATTATCTTGTTTTGTGCGTGAAAACATAGACAACTCTACCATGAGATAAAGGCTGCACTTTTCCATAAGAAAAGCATTCAAAAGCAACTACTTATTGAATGTATGTCATGTTATAACAAACAGAAGAAGGGAGCCCCATGCTTTCTCTTCTTTCCCTGGCCATTTAAGCAAGAAAACAAAGTATTACAGCAGAATCCAAGGTATTTGTATGAACAAGTGTACCAACTGTACACAGTGGGAGGAAGAGTGAGAGCAGATAAAAGCAGAGATGAAGACCAGATTAGCCTGATGCAGTACAGGGCACTGAATGCAAAAGCATTCAATTCAAAGCTATGATTCAATGTACTGAGATAGAAAGCAGAAGAGGGAAAGTATTATGTATATGGTTGGAGCAGCAGCACTTTAAGGCTGTAGCAACAGACAGAAACAAAGCAGCAGGGAGCAGGCAGGGCAGTCTTATAGATATCAGTGCTAGAGGTGACCCAGACCTTGACAAAAATAGAGAAACAGGCATGGAAAGGAACAAGCAAACTGATTATGCCTATGAAAAACAAGAACAGGTAGACTAATATCAGAGAACATCATGTAAGAAAACAAGGAAGACTAGAAAGTGTGATGGTAACAATGAAAACTTACAGAAAAACTGAAAGGAAAAAAGAGAGAGGAGTTATGTTTGAAATCAGTTGAGTTTGAGATGGCAGCAGAACTTCTACAACAGGATGAGACTCTGAGAAGAGAAGTAAATCTGAGCATTAACAAAGAAACAGAGGAGAAATAGAGGCAGCACTGAACATGAGAACATCAATGGAGGTGTAACTAGCTACCAAAGGAAGAGGTGAAAGCAGTTTTGGTATAGTCATCCAAAGTTTCAGTCACATTCACACATGTGTAAACTTGGAACAAGAATCCTGTAGACACTAAACCACACTAAGTAACTAAACATGCAAAGGCACTCATATTCAGGAGTCAGGAAAAGCCTATCTTGCTTTAGAGAGACATAATTTTGCAAAAGTAAAATACTGTCATAATCTGCCCAATTAGAAGAAAGTGACAAATTCCATGAGTTTAGTGTGTCTGCAATTTGATGAACTCTATAATTAGCTATACCACTGACAGATAAGGGATAATTAAATATATTGAGTGACTTCCTAAATGTTATAGAACAAGTTAATAGCAGAGCTATGAATACAGGGGCATTGCCATATCAGATTAGGCAGATCAACAGTTTATCATACTCAGCATCTTATGTGAAAGTGACTGGTACTAGATATTCCAGAAAAACACGCACCAAAACTCAGGTTTTGCTTATGTCCTGAAGTACAAAGCTTCATACCCTTATTTGATCTTACACTATGTACTTGTGGATGTTCTACTTATCCATATGCATAATCTTTTAAGTTCTTCCAGTCTTCTTCAGTACCTTAGGGCAATAAAATCCACGTTAGCCCCGAGTTACTAAATAATTCTTTTTACCGCAATTTTGAGTATATCATGAGTTCATCATGCTTGCTTTGTCCTGATATTACAAGAGGTAAACTACCAGTTTACCATTTGTTATTCTGAGAGTCTATCATATTCCCATCTTGCTAATCTCTTTTCTCAGAAATCCCAATCTTTTCAATTTCTCTACACTGGAAGTCCGAGGTTCCAAGTATATGGTCTATCTGATGCACTTTTGGAGACAGCATGGTATATACAAGTTGTGCAGAACCTAAACTTTCCTTTTTTAGAAGTTTTATTTTTGCTGTTATCATTACAAGGATCACCTTGAGGCTGTAAACTAATGTAGTAATGTCTCAGTCTGCCAAAAACCTGAAATGACAACTAATGTAGAAATACCAAAACACACAGCACACAGATCAAACATGTGGAAGACAAGTAATCACATGATATATACCATGAACCAATGGCTCGGACAACTTTTAAAGCAGGGTGGTCCAACTTTGAAGCAGCCGGGGCCGCACACCAGGCAGACTGCATGCCTTGTAGACAAGCCCCTGCTACACCATGTGCCCTTGCCCCCAGCGCCCTGCTGCACTACATACCCATGCAGATACCCTGCCCCCACACCGCTGTACAGTACAGCCATGACACCCCCCACCTCCCCACCCACTGCCCCCAGGCTCACCCCATGAACTCAATGTTTTACCTCATTGCATCACACTGTCCCCTCAGGCAGGCCTGGAGAAAAACAGCCTGAGGAGGGAGAGGAAGACCAGAGACTCTGGGGAAGAGCAATGAGTGAGTGTGTGTGTGTGTGTGGGGGGGGGGGGGTGGGGGGGGCAGGGGGCTATTGCAGCCCTTGCAGGACACATGTGGCCCATGGGCTGCCATTTGGACAGCTCTGTTTTAAATCATTGCCTGGGTTCAGCCACCAGGGGCACAGCTATAAGCTGTGTAGGACAATAGTTTTCAACCTTTGTCATTTGCAGACCCCTATAGAAAGCTTGAATGGAGGTGCGGACCCCTTTGAATTGTAAGTCTGGGTAGTCATATACTTTTAATTGATCACAGTCATCTTTCACAGAGCCCTCAGACAATCTGCAGACCCCCAGAGGTCTGCAGACCACAGGTTGAAAACCACTGGTCTAGGAGTATCTCCAGATCATATTACCTAACATGTTGAGCTAATAGCCAACTGCTCCACATAAGTAATATGATCAAAAGATTCTGGTGTGGTAGGGCTAGTGTGGTGCTGGGTGGGGCCAAGACCAGCTGTTTGCTGGCCTCAGTCCCAGCACCACGTCAGAGCCATGAATGGCTCCTATGCTGCAGGGTCTGGGACCAACAAACAGTTGTCACCCACAGTCCCCGCAAGACACAAGGGCCATTCAAGGCTCTTGTGCAATGTTGGGGCTGTTTCTCTGTCCCAGACCCACCCCCACCACCCATCCTCTCCCCACCGGAGTCTCCCAATTGTATTATTTTCATGGAGCCCCTGTTAGCTCAATACGTGTTAAGTAATACAAAGTGGCGATACTGGTCACTAGAAAAGTCCTAACTTTGCTACACTAGAATGGCACTTAGCAGATGTTTTACTGCTTGAATGCTCAGATGCTAGCATTTTAAGTGCAGTTAATGCATCCTACCAAACTCAAGCCCACTAGGTGCAGGCATTCAAGCTCAAGAGCACTGGTGAAAAGGGGGTCCAGGAAGGGTGGTCGTTCCTCGAGGGAGCAATACTATGGGCACAGAAGGAGACAATCCCATTGTGCATAAAAGGGGGCAAAGGGGCCAAGAAGCCCTCTTGGCTGAACGGGGAAGTCCAGGAAAGCCTAAGAGCAAAGAAAGAGGTTTACAGGCTGTGGAAACAGGGAGTAGCTACCAAGGAGGAGTACACCTCCCTGACTCGCACTTGCAGGGAAGCGGTTAGGAAGACAAACCAGGATTAGCACTTAGGCTGGTGACAAAAAGTAAGGGCAACAAAAAGTCTTTCTTCAGGTATATAGGGAGCAAAAGGAAGACACCGGGGTAGCCTAGGACCCCTACAGGACAAACTAGGGCAACTGGTGACAGAGAGCGGGGGCAAAGCAAAGCTCTGCATCTTTGTATCTGTATTCCTAGACACAGACCAAGACAAGTCTCCGAGTTGGATCATAGACAGACACAAGAGGGACACCAGCCCACCAACTGTTAGTGCAGACTTAGTGAAGGGGCACTTGGAAGGGCTAGATGTGTTCAAATCAGCGGGCTCAGATGAACTTCATCCAAGGGTGCTGAAGGAATTGGCCAGTGTCATAGCAGAGCCACTATCACAGCTGTTCAAGCACTCATGGTGCTCTGGTCAGGTCCCAGAGGACTGGAAAAAGGCCAATATGGTCCCTATTTTCAAGAAAGGGAGGAGGGAGGAACCTGGAAACTATAAGCCAGTTAGACTCGCCTCTATCCTTGGGAAAACTCTGGAAAAAATCATTAAGGATCACATTTGTGGGAGCCCAGCAAAGGAAATAATGCTGAAAGGAAATCAGCATGGATTCATTGCAGGTAGATCCTGCCTGACTAATCTTGTTTCTTTTTATGACCAGGTCACAAAGTGCTTAGGCTCAGGAGTCAAGTTAGATGCCATCTACCTAGACTTTAAGAAGGCTTTTGATACAGTATCTCGTTCTCTTCTCATAAATAAACTGACAAGCTGTGATGTAGATGATTACAGTCAGGTGGGTGGCAAACTGGCTTAAGGATCACACCCAGAGAGTAGTGATGGCCGGGTCGATATTGACCTGGAAAGACGTGGGCAATGGAGTCCTGCAAGACTCAGTCCTTGGACTGGTGCTATTCAATGTCTTCATCAGTGACTTGGGAGACGGCATGGAGAGCACCTTGTCCAAATTCGAGATAATTCCAAATTATGGGGCAAAGTTAACACACTACAGGGTAGGGAACAGATCCAGGCAGATATGGACAGGTAGGAAAAACGGGCAGAATGAAATAGGATGCAGTTCAACAAAGACAAGTGCGAAGTGCTGCACCTGGGCAAAAAGAACCACCAACACACTTACAGGCTGGGGGATGACCTTCTCAGCAGCACAGCAGCAGAAAGGGATCTTGTAATCATAGCTGACTCCAAAATGAACATGAGTCATCAGCATAACGAAGTGATCAACAAGGCTAACTGCACTTTATCATGCATTAGCAGGTACATGATGAATAGGTACAGGGAGGTGATGCTTCCCCTGTATGCAGCACTGGTTAGGCCACAGCAGGAGTACTGCGTCCAGTTTGGGGCACTGCACTTCAAGAGGGATGTGGAGAATCTTGAGAGGGTTCAGACGAGGGCCACTTGTATGGTCAGAGGCCTGCAGGCAAGGCCCTACGAGGAGAGACTGAGGGACCTAGATCTCTTTAACTTTCACAAGAGTAGTTTGAGGTGATCCTGTGGCTGCCTATAAATTCATCAGGGGAGGGCAGAAGCAAATAGGAGATGCTCTATTTACTAGGGCACCTCCTGGAGTAACTAGGAATGGTGGTCACAAATTGACGGAGAGCAGATTCGGATTGGACATTAGAAAGAACTTCTTCACAGTAAGGGTTGTTAGAACCTGGAATGGGCTTCCAAGGGAGGTGGTGCTCTCCCCTACATTGGGGGTCTTCAAGAGGAGACTGGACAAGCACCTAGCTGGGGTTGTCTGACCCCAGCGCTCTTTCCTGCCCAAGGCAGGGGGTTGAGCTCAATGACCTACTGAGGTCCCTTCCGACCCAAACATCTATGAATCTATGAGAGTCCCCAGTGCTCAGCCTTTCCAACAAGGATGGCTCCATTCATTTAGCAATACAAGAAAGGGGCAGGCACAGAAACCTGAGACACCTGGTTGTATTCCGCCAGGCTGAAATCTGAACTAGAGGACCCATTAAGGCCATGGTGCAAAACATCCACCCTGGTTTATTCAAACCATGCAGAATCTAAGCTTCCCTTTCTTAAGTAAGTTTTCTAGTTTCTAGCATGATTAGCCATTTCATATCTGGAGAGTTCACAATTCAAATGTTTCTTTCCAAGTCTACAGACAACCTTACCCAGTAAGAAAGGGGAACTCCTCTGCCACACAGTATCTTTGAGATGCCAAGGATAAAACTTAAGGAAAAGACATAAGCAATGACCATTTCACTCACTATGATTTATTCTAGCAGACTTATTGAGATTGTTCATTTTCACCTTGTCCAGTCCCCATAGGACAGGAGTGGGCAATTATCTGGGCCTGGGAGCCACATGGGGAATTTTGATGAGTTATCATAGGCTGGGTCAGCACCCACACAACTCACTAAAACTCCCTATGTGGGATGGGGCTGTGGGTGGGCAGGAAGCAGTGTTTAGGAGCAGGATGGGTGGGCAAGGCCAGGATCACAGGGCAGGGTCGTGGGGTGTTGACAGTGTGGGGCCCAGGCCCGGACCAGAGCCACAATCTAATGCCCAGACGCCCCTGCAATAGGAGGAGGTTCCGCAGGCAGGGGCATACAAGAAGTGGATCATGGCTCTGCCCTGACCCTGTGCTGTCACTACCTCAAGATCCCAGACCCCGGCCCTGGAGGCAGCTCCCCACCCAGCAATGCACCGTTCTTGTGGCTCGCAGCTGGTCTTCACGGAAACCTCAGGATCATGGGGTGGGGACAGCATGGGGCTAGGATTGGGATAGAGCCCTGGTTCCATGGGTAGGGATGTGCAGGGCTGGACCAAGGGCCTGGAGCAGAGTTGCAATCCACTCCCTGCATGCTCCTGGCCAGGGCAGGGGGAGGAAGGGCGGGGGAATATGCATGTTGAGTGGGGCAACTGCCTGGGTGCTAGGTCCTGGGAGCCAGCTGTGGGGTAGGGAAGGGAGGAGAGGACAGGAAGCACATGCAACAGAGCTTGCCCAGACAGTGCAGTCTATGGCTGCCCCTGTGGTGCTCAACATGGTGTCAAGCCCCTCCTACTCTCCCCAGTTTCCCTCATTTGCATTCCCTGCAACCTACCCCACTGAATAGATTTTCCACTTGCATACCTTCAACTCTGTTTGGAGTGCAAAACAGACAACTGTTTACACTTCTGATCTTGGTCTAGCTCAGTAGTTCTAAATTGGGTACACATGCCACAGGTGCCACACTGGCTGCACTGTCTCAGGGTAACAGTGGCCCGCATGCCTCTTTTCAGGAGGCAAGTCAGACACGTACTGAGAAGCAGCTGCAGCAGAAAGGCACACCTGTCTGCATTACATTATAAAGGCAGGCACACTGTTTCTGTTTCAGCCATCCCAGTTTTGCACCTCTGTTTTCAGGAGACACTGGGCAGGCTCAGACTGGGAAGGGCTGCAGCAAGAGCACACACTCCCACCACAGCCATTTCCTGATCTGGCTCTGGAAGCAGTGTGTGACAGTTGCATCTGGCCACCACAGTGGTAGCAGTGGGATGAATATAATATATTGATCTAAGCTATTAATGACTAATTAATAATATAATTATAAGGTTTGTATCATAATGTTCTTAATACGTTTATAATAGTTTTGAAATGGGATATCACTAAATTTTGAAAAGTTTTGAAGGGGTTCCCTGAGTCTCAAAAGGTTGAGAAACACTGGTCTAGCTGCTTCTGTGTAGCAGAAAAAGCTAGTACAAGAACTACAGTAATGTTTGGAAGTTGCAGTGAACAAGTAGTTTAAAAATCTAGAAACACTGTCAGATCAACTGTTAGGTGACACAAGAGGCAATTAAAGAGTTTAATAGACTGGCCAGGATTGGCAGTCAAGTCAAAATGTGAAAGATTTGTCCTACTGAAAAATGGTTGAAGTTACACCGTCTGAGGTTACAAGAGTACAAATGTTGTATTCTTCTGGAGACACCTCCAAGACTCGGTAGCTGTAGGAAAAGTTTGCAGAACTTGTAACAGTGGACACTGGAACAAGCTATTATAGTGGAGCCACAGTTTCTTAAAGGTTCTGAATCAAGACTGATGCCTTTCTGAAAAATATGCTTTAGTCCAACACATGTTTTAGAGTTTACTCTAAAACACATGTTTTAGAGTTTACTACAGGAATGACTGAGTGAAATTCAATGTTCTGTGCTATACAGAATGTCAGACTAGAAATCTAATGGTTCTTCCTGTACTTACAAATCTAGGAAACCACAAACATTTCATCTGTTTATTTTCAGTTATGTTTAAGCAGCCAAGTTCCTTGTACACAAAGTTAATCCTGCACAAACACATGTATTTCTTTCTGATGAAGGGTTTAGCTGCCTGCTTGAATCTGCAGCCCACTCCACTGTTCCTGCTCCTTCCACAAGCAGCACATTAAAACTTTTCAGAACCCTATAGACAACAGCAAAACTGTTAAGACTCATAACCATATAGAAGAACTCAACATTGAGGAAAAGTAGAAAGAAGCATAAGACTGCCTAAGTCAATAAGCTAGGAAGTGGGCTGGGAGGAAAAGATGGAAAAATCCATCCAACTGTTCATACATTGTCTGTATCACTGCAGTACCTGAGTATCAAACTAGATGCTAATTAAATATGTAAAAGAAAGGCTTTGTGTAAAGTACAAGAACAACCTAGCAAAAGTCTCCCCCCATACTCCACAACAAGTAATTTGCTTTCCTTCCCAGGATGCCACCCTATGTTTTAATCATGCTCTTTACTTTCTTTTTGTATCAACTTCTGGCTACTATATTTAAGTGCCATAGTTTGAATAGAGCTGAAATTTTCCACAGGTTTAATGTTACATATTCTTGTCTGTCAAATCCTTACACCAATGGGAAACTTCAGCAACATTCTGTAGCTGCCAACAATCACAAGCCCCAATATGTTGAAAACACTTCAATGACGTGAAATCAAACATATATGCCATCATCTCACACCTAGACACAACCCTATGCTGCTCAGCAGGGAAGAAGAGCTGCCCAACAGGATATGCAAGTGCACACACAACTACCTATTCCCCGTGAACAGGCATCAAGAGTCATGGGTACTATTATGAGAAATAGCTGTGAATCATTTTGGGAAACTAACTAGCTTTGGAATGTAAAGAGCTAATACCAACCTCTTCTAAGCTTTCAGACAGACTCCAAATGAGCTGCTTTTTTTCCAACATCATTTTTGGCCTTCAGCAAATACTAATGACCACCACAGACCCAATCCCAAATGAACCTATCAGACCCAAGAGAAATCATGAAAAGGGACATATTCACTATTCAAGCTGCACTCAAAGAAGGAGATCTAGTTTGAAAGACAGAATGCTGCTGAGCAGGGCCATCCCTAGTGGGGGAGCGAATCGGGGCAACTGCTCTGGGCCCACACTGTTGGAGGCCCCACAGAGCCAGGTAGAGAGGCCACACAGCTGCAGTTTAGTCCAGCCGCCCACCTGGTGGGGTGGACAGCTCTACTTGTTCTGGCCAGAAGTTCCAGCTGCATCTGGTGTGCCAGGACTTTCACTCCCTGGTTAAATGTGCTGTGGGAAGGGGAGGGGGGTCCCGCACCCTGCTGGGATTGTCTCTGCTGCTGAGACAGATCTGCAGCATTCACAAGAAAGGAGCAATGTGAAAAGTTTCTGAACTAGATAGCATCATACAAGTTCTACTGCAGCTACATTGACATCAGCATATGGGGCCTCTCGGTCCACAGACCTCAACAAGAACTGCCTTCTTCACAATCAGCCAAGCTACCAAAAAACTTAGTTACTAGTGATAACTCCTGTGCTTGCCTTTCAGTCACCACGGAGGAAGCACGTGAACCTTGATTCCGAGGTGTGATCTGCTTGGACACGTTACATAAATACAACTGAACTGTCGCAAGCACATGAAACAGGAAGCTGAAAGAACTCCTCTAAAGGTGAGTTCCCTAAGGACAGACAAAATAAACCAGAAAAATAACCTTATTATGAATCCAAAAAAGCACTGGTTATTATTAATCCAGTTTGACACTACCACCTGCGGCAGTTACATTCCCGAGGCAGCTTTGGGGAGCTCTCAGATGCAAGCAGCAGTCGCACACTATGGTGCAGCCCAGACACCAGAGAGGGAAGACTCCTCCGCAGAGATGGGCAGCATCTGAGAAGCAGGAATTTAAGCCGACTCCCACCAGATTCAACTGTCTACTCTGAATAAAATGGACAACTCGCAACACGGCCTGAATATGGGGAAGGAACTTTTTCCCCCCCATCTATTAAAACTGAAACACCGGATGTGTTGATGTGCCGCTCTTAATAAGGCCGCAGCATTGGATGCCTCCCCCTCCAGCGCTGGCTCTGGATGCGGGCAGTGCTCTTCACTCCCGTTTTCCCTCCCTGTTACCGGGAAATGCCAGAAGCTGCGGGCCCCTGGGAGCCCGGTCCCACCCGACTTAGCCAACGCCCCCCGCCACGTGGCTCGCACGGGCTTTCCTAGGGGCAACCTCTGCAATCGCGTAGGCGAGGGGGCACGGGAACGGGACAGGAACCGGCCCACGGTCGCCCTGCGTCCTCCCTCCCCTGAGCGCCCCCCGCCCGCTCCCAGCCGGGCT
>NW_005841831.1:3804045-3814265 GCF_000455745.1 Alligator sinensis
AGGCGCGGTGCGGGTGCAAGGCCGGGACAGCCGCGTCCGGCCGGGAGTGGGCAACAGAAACCGGCTCCACTCCGCTCCCACTGACGTGGAGACAGCCTCACCTGAACACGCTGCCTGGTTACTGTGCTGACGGGCATGCCCGAGAGCCAACCAGAACACAGCCTGAAGTGACACGGGCGGAGCTACCCAATGAGAACTCGGCGCTGGACAGAGAGGCGGTGCAGCAGGCGGGCCCCCAGTGACAGATGAAAAAGAACCAATCGTATGAAAGAAAATCGGATTGGCAGGACTGTTGACCAATAGAAAAAGGGAAGTTTAGAGGCGGGGGGGAGGCGCACCGGGGGGGCGGGTCCTACGCGGGGGGGGGCGGGGCGACCCAGCAAAACGCCTAGTGCAGACAGCCCTAGTGGCTGTAGTAGGCGGGGCAATTCCGCGTAGCGCAACCGCAGTACTTTACACTACAGTACAGTACAGTACAGTACAGTACGTGACGTCTGTGATGTGCTTGTTCGCGCATCTTCTTTCCGGGGAGAAACGTGTGTGGTGGAGTGTCTTGTTTCAGGAGACTTACCTTTGCTTCTCGAGGAGGCTTGAAGCAGGCTTAGCTTGCTTGTGCCTTGCATCTGAGGCAGAAGGTGGAGAGGTTCGTATTGGTTTTTAATTCCCGGGAAAATCCATGCCAGAGCATAACCCAAGGCTTCAAGAAGGCCCCATCCCCTCCACCTGGGTTACCCTTTGGGCATGCCCAGATGGAAAAATTCTCCTGAGTTGAAAGGATGGGGATGGATTTGATAAGCATCAGCTGCTCCTTGGTCACTACACCATGTGTCTGCTCCTACAATGTGGTAAATGGAAGCAAAACCCTGGTGGCCTTGCCCTGTTTCTATCCCGGTTCACCAGCAGTCCTGCCAGCTCTCCTCTCCCCTCCATTCCCTGCACTCTGCACCCTCATAGGTCTTTGATAATTATGGTGATTTAAAGGCACAAGGTACAAACTTGTGCTTGTACGTACAAATGTTGATACCTTTGTAATTATTTTTAAAAAATCACCTATATTTTCCTTTTTTCATCGCCTTTCCCTCTACCTTCCAGCTATCTCTATTGCTTGTATGTCTTATTTTTCCTGTTGTCCCACTTTTTCCCCACCTCATTCGGTGAGCTCTCATCTCTTCCTCCCTCCCAACCCAGGACCACAATGTTTTTTTCAGTTCTTCTCAATGAGCTTTTATTCTATTTAAGATCTCCTCTCCAGGCTGCCTTTCCCTGACAAACCAGTACCTTTTAACCCTGCTATTCTTTTGCTTTCACAAGAACTTTCTGCACTTGGCTCCATACATTCCAGGTCCCAGAATCCTGACAGTGCTAGTCCCCATGCCCACATGCCCATACTTCCTTCTTTATGTACATACCTCCTCTCTCTCTCATCTTCAGAGATGGCCAGAAGAGGGCAAGAAACAGGTATGCAGAAAGAGCAGAGTTTGCTGCTGGCTGCAAAGATAAGATGGAAAATTAAGGTTTTAAAAACATGCCTTAGTACTGGCAACCTGCCTCATGGAAGTGGCATGAGTGGGACAGGGAACAGTACCAAATTTTACCACCTTGTAACATCCAGCTGTCATGCTTACAGGGCAGATTGGGCCTTATACACATTTAGTTCCTCTTGAGTGCATGTGCACTTTGCTTTAAGGGGCACTTTACCAATGACGCTGTTACCATTTCCTTCTGAGCCCAAATGCCACTTTTCCCAAAACACTTTGGATATCACCTGCTGAGGAATTAAAGAGAGAACTTAAAAGCTGTTGAACATATACCTGGAACCTAAACTTTTGAAAATATTCAGGTTCTGGAAACTCAGAGCCAGAGAACCAGTCTCAGCGTAGACTCCTCTGCTAATACAGAGCATCTCCAAAATGTGTAATGTGTATTGCCCTGTTGTTCAACTCTGTGATGGGTCCCTGGATGTCAGTGGTAGGAATTCTGACCTTTCACTGGTGTCCACTGAAAGTTCTGTTTCTTGCTTTCTAAGGAAATGAGTCAGCTCTGATAATCAGTATAGCACTCTGTTCCTGATAGCTAAAGTACGTACACATTTTGAGAGGCACCCTGTATGTAAACGCCTGCAGAGCTACAAGTATCAGACTCTCAGCTATTACTGCAACAAGCAAGAAGATAATTTGTTTTAAGAAGGTTGCAGAGGCAGCATTTTCTAGCATCTTCTTATGCATGGGCCAGGGAGCCAGGAGCTCCTACTCCTGCTGCCTATATCAATTCCTTCCTTGGCTTTGGCAAGTCACATAGTTTTCTGTATCTCTGGTTCCTGTTCCATGAAACAGACATTAGAACACAGACCTATCTCAAAGGGATGCACAAGTTAATAAGGCAATAAATGATGCTTGCAAGGACATAGGGACAAATCCTGGGTTTTGCTCCTTTCCTTTTGCACCGCTCAAGCAGCACAAAAAGACACCCAGGAACATTCTTTAAGAAGCCAGCTTGGGATCCCCCCAGCCCCATGGGAATTCCCAGATGACAAGGCTAGCATGGCCACTTTTTTGCCCTCTGCTTCTACCTTCACCCACCCCCTGTAAGGAGGACATGGGAGGGATGCAGCACTCTGCAGTTGTGGCTAGTCTGTTCCAGGAAGCACAAGTTAACATGAGGTGACTGAAGCACCCAGGATCACTGAGCAGGGACTAAAAAAATATTCATGCCCCTCAGCCCTTCAGGGGTAAGCAGCACAGCTCAGATGTAAATGAAGATGTCCTGTGAAGTGCTGAATTGTTGTTTATGGAAGCCTGTCACGGAGCCTGAGACTGAGCCAGCCAGGAGTCTTCAGCATGCACCCAAATACATCTCAAGGCATTAATAAAGAACAAACATTGCAATGTGCTTTGCATTTCTACTTACAATCCAGCACTGCATTGTCTGGAAAGAAAAACAATATAATATGGCACCGTGCTGTCTAGGTAGAAGAAAGTTCACTCACAATATGGTATGGTGTTACCCAGACTGAAGAGTCTTCAGGCATGACCCATCACTGTGCTGTCCTGACAGAAAATTGGGCTGATACAATTGTGCAGCATCTGAAAAAATTCAGCCCTGCACCACCCTCTGAACCTCATCTCAACCTTAGATATCTGACAGTTAGTTTATCACACTGATCTCAAGCTTTATGGAGGGCTAGAGCATGACATTCTGCACTGTAGTCTTTGGGCGCTGTTTCCCAAATTGCAAGACACAGACTCTTCAAGTTAGAGCAGCTTCTCAACCAGTGTGCCATGGCTGTCAGGGTGTTATGGGGTGCCACACAATGTTTGCACTGTTAGGTATGCAAACATGATTCACAAGATAAACACAGAATTTTCAAAAGGAATCTGTAGTGTTAAAAATATTGACCTGTTGTAGCCTGTCCAATTTTTTTGCAACAGAAGAGGTGCTCCTGTCTTTTATTGTAGTCCATAAAAAAGTTAAAACTAAGAATTGGTATTTTCTGAGGGGTGTCTCAAGTCTATTGAGGGATGCCTAGAATCTATCAAGGATTGCCTTGGGTCTAAAAAGGTTGATAGTAATTGAGTCAGATCATTGCTGTCTCCACAGATCACACCTCTACAATAGGTGACTGCAAGTTGTTATTTGCCATAGTGGTCATCATTTAGGCCACAATGTCCTGTTTCTCCCTTCTCCACCACTTGGCTCCACCTTACCCCCAACCAGCATAAGACCTGCCCCCCTCAAAGTCTTTGCTAGTAATGTTTGTTATACCTCAAATCTACAGCCAGCCATCTCTGCGCCTGTAGCCTGCAATGACAGACAGGACCAACTTTGCAAGTTCCGTTATCCTTGGCAAACAAGCAAATGTCCACCACCTGCCAGTCCATGGACACCCTACAAAGAGGTATTGAATGCTTTGCTGCCTTAGTGAACTGCTGCCCTGTCCTACAGCCAATCCTGCTGATGGATAATTACACATGGGTAAGTCATGACTCACCACACTGGCATTATTTAGTTACCAGTTTATTTTGCCATTCAGGAAAAACCTTCAACATAACTTTGTCAGCAGGGCAATGAAGAGGACCATGATGACTAATCAGATGGAGAGTGTGCATAGTCTGTAGTATGGACACTGCTGTCACTTAGCCAGATGTCACTTTCTAGCAATTCTAAACTGAAGTGACAAGGAGGAACTGCTCCTTAAGAAAGACTAGCCTAGGGGACCACCTTCAGCAGTTGACAAAGTCACAAAAAACCCTACAGTATGTCTAGGATGCAAGAAGCATGTGCGTCTCCTCAAACTACATGCATAACTGTTGTCTCTTATGACATGCTCTCTGCCATTACGCAGTGACACAAGCACAATCTCTGCCATGCTAACACCAGAGGGAACACCATGGACTGTAAAAATTGTTCTTCAGTAAACAGTGACTAAGCAGACTTTGTGAACAGTACAGTCTTCTAAAAAGGACAGTCTTGAGCCCATGGTCATGTGTGCCATAGATATGCCACAGCCAGTTAAAAAGTCTGGGATGCCTTGGAACTTTGAGTCATAATCTTCACTTGAAAGTTTTTGATAATCCCCAGAGGGAAAAGCTAGATACTTTGCCTAGGAGTCAACAGGTACCCAGGAAAAGGGCAGCATTCAGGAAATCTCTGTCACAGGTCACCAATCCTTGTACTACCTAGGAACTAACTGTATTCATACATGCCATTTACCTAAGTATCTGAAGAAACCCATCCTGGAAACACTGGTTTCATCCAACTATTCCCTTTCTGAGCAAGTTTCATAGTTTCATAGTTGTTAGGGTCAGAAGGGACCTGAACAGATCATCAACTCCGACCCTCTGTCATGAGTAGGAAAGAATGCTGGGGTCAAACGACCCCAGCTAGGTGATTATCAAGCCTCATTTTAAAGACCCCCAGGGTAGGAGCAAGCACCACTTCCCTTGGAAGTTGGGTCCAGATCCTAGCTGCCCTGACTGCAAAGTAGTGCTTCCTGATGTCCAGCCTGAACCTACTGTCAGTCAACTTATGGCTGTTATTCCTAGTTACTCCCTGCTCGGGAGAACAGGGACTCTCCCATTCCCCGCTGGTCCCCCTTGGTAAGTTTATAGGCAGCCACCAGATCCCCTCTCAGCCTTCTCTTGTGGAGGCTGAACAGGTTCAGGTCCCTTAGCCTCTCCTTGTAGTGTCTGCCCTGCTGCCCCCTGACCATGCGAGTGGCCCTCCTTTGGACCCTCTTGATGCTGTCCACATCCCTCCTGAAGTGCAGCGCCCAGAATTGGACACAGTACTCCAACTGCGGCCTGACCAATATCGCATAGAGGGGAAGGATCACCTCCTTGGACCTGCTTGTGATGCATCTGTGGATGCATGACAAGGTGCAGTTAGCCTTCCTGACCGCATCCCCACATTGGCGGCCCATGTTCATTTTGGAATCAATAATGACTCCAAGATCCTTTTTTGCCTCTGTGCTGACGAGAAGGGAGTTCCCCAGCCTGTAGGTATGCTGCTGGTTCTTCCTCCCCAGGTGCAGTACCTTGCACTTGTCTGTATTAAAACCCATCCTATTCTCATCCACCCACCCTTGTAACCAGTCCAGGTCTAGTTGTAACCTGTCCCTCCCTTCTAACGTGTCCACTTCTCTCTATATCTTAGTGTCATCCGCAAACTTGAACAAGGTGCTTTTCACCCCCTTGTCCAAGTCGCTGATGAAGATGTTGAACAGTGCAGGCCCAACGACCGAGCCCTGGGGAACCCCACTGCCCACATCCCTCCAGGTCGAAAATGACCCATCCACCACCACTCTCTGGATGCGGCCCTCCAGCCAATTTGTGACCCATCTGACTGTGTAGGCATCGACACCAGTTGCCTAATTTTTTCACAGAGAACAAATGGCAGTTACAAGCTAGTTTAAGGAAATCTGATACTGTACACCTGGTACAATCTACATGAAGGCCAGGACATGAAATGGCAATTGCTTTTTGATGAATGATCACCTGTCAATAGAAAAAAAAGCAATCATTCATTATCACGTTCCTGGACTTCCCTTCAGCATGTGATACTGTAATCCAGGAGATGGTGCTTTCTCACCTGAAAGAGATATAAAAAATCACAAAGAATGTATAAAAATGGTTTGATTTCTTTGTAGCAGAATGCACCAGATGAGTAATGATAGGAAACTCTGCCTTCAAATACAGGACACCTCACAGAGTCACATGAAGATTGTCTTGTGTCCTTTCTAACATCCACATGCAGCCTCTAGGTCAAGGGTAGGCAACCCCCAGCATGGGTGCCAGAGTGTGGCACTCAAACGCATTTTGCTCGGTACACATGCCTTTGGGTGGATATCGGGGAAGGGTCCAGGGCTACACAGCAACAGCAAGGATCGGGCCCCTCATGGCTCCCCCATCATCCACCCCTGGCACACCAACATCTTACAAGTTGAAGTTGTGGGTGTTTTTGGCACTGCACAAAAATGCTGTTGATCCCTGCTCTAGGTGAACTGACCAAATAATGTGGATTCAAGTGCCAGCTGATGCAGACAACATCAGCTCTACGTACCCTTCCTTCCCTGTATATGATTGCCACCAAGTTGACTCAGTGCTTAGATGAAATCAGCTCCCCAGTGCTGATCAACTAGTTGAACCTGAACCTCAGCCAGGCATAGGTGATGCTGGTAGGCAAAATAAAGTAGTCTGTCAAATTGCCAAACATCTCACTGTCTCCTTTGTTTGAAGTTGCACATCTATAGATGATCAGTTCAGTCCATATATTAGGAGAGCTCTGAGATTCCTTGATGTCAATAAAGTCTCACAAAGCAACATCTACAGATTATGCTTGCTATCATCTTTGGATGACTAGAAGACACCATCCCAACCTAGTAGATGATAAGCTGCCTCAGTTATTTATGTTTCTATCTTCTCTTGACTGGAATATGGCAGTGTGACATACATGGGCATAAAGCCCATGGGGCATAAGTAACCACTACAAAATGCTGCAGCAGGCCTCCTCAGCGACACAGCCTACTGCAGGTGCCTCACACCTGTTGTCCATTCCCTGCTCTGGCTTTCCATACAATACTGAATCACATGCAAGGTTGCAGGCGCTCCGGGTCTTGGGCCCAGGATATCTAAAAGACGAACTACAACTATGGGATGAAGATGATGGTTTCTGGTACAATGGAACTCTTCACCAAGATAGAAAGCTCTTCTGTTAAAGTGGCTTGTTTGGAGCCAGTCTGAAACTGCTACAAGGTATTTTCAAATCAGTGGCAAAGGACACACCATGAAACATTCCAGAGAAACTCCTACCAGACCCAGTCCTGCAGTTACTTAGAGTTTGGACCAATTCAGGTCTGAGGATCATCTCATCCAACGGTTCTCAAAATGATGGTCTACAAAGCACTTACCAGTGGTCTATCAAGCTGTGATGCTGGTTCCTAGTTCTAGCTACTAAATTTAAATAGCCAAAATACCATTGTTCCTTTAGTTTTTGGGGTTTTTTTTCATTTGTTACTGTGTTTTCTGCAGGGGCACAATTCCATTACAAAAAAGGAAGTGACTGGTTGTCCTGTGGACAGTTCCTTTTTTCTACTATCTCCAGTGCCAGTGTGGTCCACACATTTTAAAAAGTGCAGAAGTGGTGCAAGCACTTACTTTTCATACCTTTAAGAAATGTTTGGAGGCTTATCTTCCTGGAGTGATTTGAGCCCAGCTGACTTCCTGTCCCTTGGGCAGGGGGCTGGAGCTGATGATCTCACGAGGTCCCTTCCAGCCCTAATGTCTATGAAATCTATGTCTATGTATGAGTCCCCAGTCTAGCTCATCTCCATGCACCAAGCAGAATACCTCCCCCAAGGGAGAAGATGTATAGTTCATTAATTATCCCAAATGTGGGCACACCAAAGGTGTCTCTTACCTATGAATTTCCCTCTGTTACCTCAAACCTTATGTATGAAATTGAGTTTTCCCATGAGATATAGTAACAAAGTATCACAGATACAGTGGCAGTGCTACTGTTCTTCTCAAAACTGGGGCTGGTATATGTAAAGATAAGTTGGTGTTTGAGAAGAAAAAGAGTGATTCAGTGTATTGCTATTCCTATTGGTTCTTGTTTTGAATTCTGCAAAGGGCAAAAAATTGAACCGAGGGCTCAGGTTTACATTAACAACACATGCTTCCAAAGATAAAGTCAATTTGATGATAATTTCCTGGGTTGCCCACTATCATGTGTGGGATACACCTGTTTCTGCATGGTATTGAATTTAACCCCTAAAATCTAAGTCCTTTTAGCACACCTGCTCTTGGCATATTCATATTCCAATACATATCCATATGTCACATTATACATTTAACAGACTCTCTAAATACAACTCATAAATCACACAATGTTAAATTCATTCCTATTCTCACAATACTACTTCCTAATCTCTAAAACATATCAGTGAGAGAGCTTGAGGGTGACCTTTGCCATCATAAATCTCAGGAAAGGTTGACATAGAAGTGACCTCAAGGAAATCTGAATGGAAAAATAAGTATTTGACCCATCTAGGCCCACAGACACCTTCCAGTGATAAACCCTACCAGGCAATACACTCCAGACTGGAACATAACAAAAACACTACTCTGTACCACTTACCCACATGCTTGATTCTATGCATTTGAGTTAGTGGGACTACTGCTATGACAAAAGTTACACACTGATATGTAAACATTTGCAGGATTGGGGCCTAACAGTGCACTTCTGGACAGGAAATGGAGAGCAATACAGTACCACACTCGAGTAAGGGTCTGATTGTGCAACACTAAAGTGAATGGAAGCTTGACCACGGAGTTTAGTGGGAGAAGAATTTGTTCCTAAAGCAACAGAGG
The DNA here is from genome assembly GCF_000455745.1 of Alligator sinensis. NCBI lineage: Eukaryota > Metazoa > Chordata > Crocodylia > Alligatoridae > Alligator > Alligator sinensis. Next base: position 3,812,913 of record NW_005841831.1, read on the forward strand.
GTATTAGGTTGGCAGATGTACATGACTAAACTAGACTATATCCTATATACTGGAATAACTGGCTCTAGCCTTGGAAAGGTGACATGTATTAACAGAAGTACAGTATTATTGTACTATTAACCTCCAGTTTGGCAATCAAAAACATGCCACCTGTACAACCAACAGATTGCTCACTGTGTCACTTGCTTTCCCCAGCAGCTATGCCTTGTGTCCCTGTCTGAAAGATGGAAATAAAAATACTCAACACAGGTGCTAGGGTAGATGAACTCTCTGTCACTAGATCTCAAAGCTCTTTATAAACTATCATTGAAGTGAATGCCTAAGGGGGAAAGGAGAGAGACAAAGGCAGAGGCAAAGATCAAAGTGTAAATGATAATCTAGAAACTAGATTGGTAGGGCACCATGCTAGTGGGATCTCACTATGATGAGGGCACTTGTCAACTGAAGTGAGACTTGTGTTAGGTTGTGCAGCATGGAATCCGTCCTGGCTTCCCAAGGTATTCATAAAGCTGCACACACTGCAGTATCTCACCTGCTGAATCATCAGAGTACCCCAAAGGCCCAAGAAGGAGAATGGCTTGTTTAGCAGAGGGGCCTGCTAACCAGCTGACCAACAGGGCCTTATCACTGCTAAGGCCCTGGGGGTGGAATGGAAAGGTACCATCTGCACTGGGGCACCGGCTGGTAGGAGGAAGCAGAGTGGGGGAGAGGTGCGGCTTCCCATGTGCTAAGCTGCCTGGCTGGAGGCGGGCACCAGCCCAGCTCTGGGCGGCCTAACACCGCCCCGAACGCCTCCGAGAGCTGAAGCTTGAGCAGCTGTAATAGGCGGAGAGAAAAGGAGAGGGGCAGGGGTTTGACCACCCTAACAGGCAAGTGCATGGGGAGGGCCTCGGGATGCAAATCGGCCGGGCGAAGAGCGGGCCCTGTGCCGGCGGGGCGGCGCCGAGGGGCTCACAGCTGGAGCGGGGTGGGGCCAGCCCTGGGAAGCGCAGCTGGGCAGAGGGCGGGCTGAGTGTGCGGAGCCGGGGAGCAGCTGGCTGGGGGCGCCGGCTGCCTTCCATAAAGTGAATGGCCGCAGTGAATAGGAGTCAGTCGGCGGGGATCGGCCTCCTGCTCCCTCTCCATGTGGCGCAGGCGAGCAGAGAGGCACAGAGCGGCCGGGGAACCAGGGGGACTTACTTTGTGACGGGAGCCCAGGAGCCCGGGCGCAGGGGTGGGGGCAGACATCTCTCCCGCGCCCAGGATTAAGGCCGCCCGGCAGAGCCGGCATCAAGACTTGCTGTAAGTGCTCGCCCCGCGCCGCCGGCTCCTTCCCCCCCCGCCCCCCCGCCCGTCCACCAGGGGGCAGAGGCC
>NW_005841831.1:3815212-3832241 GCF_000455745.1 Alligator sinensis
TGCCCGCTCGGCACGAGCGCCAGGCAGCCTCGCCGTCCTGCCCCGGAGCAGCCGCCCGACCAATGCCGCGCGGCCCGCGCCACCCTCCGCGCTGCGGTCCTCGCTGCGCCCCGCTCCGGGACAGCCCCTGCTCCCCCGAGGAGCGCGGAGCCGAGAGCAACTGCGGGTTGCAGAAGGGCGAGTCGCGGCTCGCGGCCACGCAGGGTCTTTCCGCCACGGCCGCCTATACAAGCTTCCCCCCTGCACCTAATCACGTTAGGAGCGGGTAGGACTTGAGACCCGGGGCAGTTCGTACGAACAGGGTGTGAAAATGATGCAGTAAGGCAAAGCCCCGTTAATCCCCGTTCTAGTCCTCCCTAAACTACCGCGTGCGTCTCAGCCACTTGACTAGGAAACGAGTGCAGCCACGCCGGAGTCTAAAGCCATTGACTTTATGCCTTTAGCTGATTCACGTGACACGTGTGGCCAGGCTGGGTAAGCCCCGACGGTGGCTTTTTATATGGGTGTAACGGGGGAAAGACACTCAGACGGGTCTGTAGGGTCTTATCGATTTAGCTCAAGCTGATCTATCTGCGAAACTGTTGTCTATGCCTAGCTGCAATCAGGCTCCGCCGGACCTCGGAGGGAGCCAGCGCCTCTTACTAACCCGAGTGGTAACTCATCGGATCCTTGAGCTGGCAGACCTAAGCTCGAAGCGCGTTGCTCCCTCGAGACTGAGAAAATCGGACTGTTTTAGTAATTGTCAAAGTCCCTGCCCCAGGCTCCAGGAGGAAGCTGTTTGAATGAAGCCAGAGCCTTTAAGTGTAAATGCAAGAAGTACAAGGAGGGAGGGTGGCATCAGGGAAAGTTATCCCCACATGGTCCTGTCAGTCCTCTAAAGAGGGAATTCAGCCTCCATACCCCATTGATCTCTAGATCTTTCTACATTAAGGGGTAGGGGACTACTTAATAATTTAGAGTTTTGTAAGAGCATTTTGGTGGGTTGGACACATGAGCAGTGGGAACAGAAGAGAAGTTCAGAGGCCGTGGCACCCATCAGACAGCAGCAGCATTTGGACACTACAACCTGGGGGTTTCTACTAGATACTGCATGATCAGTTCCCAATATTCCTCAAAAAGCATCTCTTTCACATAGAAATCCAACAGGAAAGTTTTAACTGGGGTGGCTTTCTCCTGCCACCCACAACCCCCCCTGAGGCTGGGCTGAAGACCATAAAATTGCTACAGCCTAGTCTCCACAAGACCTCATTTACAGGCCTCTACCAGAATTGTTTTTTTGGGGGGGGGTTGTTGTTGTTGTTGTTTTTTAATCTTAGGGCACTGATTTCAAACAAGTGCCTTTTCATCTGTCAAAAATAATTGCAAAAAATCTCCCTTACTACTACTACTACATATTGCACTTCTATAGGACTCAGTTTGGGTAGTGGGTTTATGCATTTAAAAATGCTGAATACATTTCATGAGGGAAGATAAAAGAAACTTCTGTTTTGCTAAAGGATGCTGAAGAATATAAGAGAGGGGTGAGCCTGTGTTCAAAGACTGCTTAGGAGAGAGGGAAAAAATAGGAAGCTTCTCCTAGAGGAAGATGGAGTCCCAGTCCTGACTCGCAGGAAGAAATACAGACAGATGTACCTGGGGCACAACATGAATCCTGCCTATTCAGCTATGCGAAACAGAGCTAGAATGTTGATCCAGGAGCAGCAGGACAGGACAACGGCCTGTCCAGGGCAACAGTCAGGAATATAGGAAAGGGAGACCCAAAGTACCAAGTAGTGTAGAAAAGCATGGCAGAGCTGAGAAGGTTCTGAAATTGTCTCTCTTTTCAAGAGGGAGATCAATAGTAGCTTATTTAGTGGTGGTGAGAAGGACACAAGCCCTGGGCTTTCCATATGGTGGGGAGGGACTGGAACAGAATGGGGTGCCTCACCCTGCCCCCAGCATCTTGCACCTTCTGTACAGTAGCTCCCGCGCTGGCTCTGGCACAGCTGGGGAACATGGAGCAGTGACGGGCTTAGCAGTGCCTGGGTGGGGGTAGCAAATAATTCAGGGGCAGCAGTAGACAGAAGCGGGAGGGAGGAGGGGGAATCCAAGAGGGTTAACCTTGACTTCATTTTTGATGCTGAAAAATTGGTGCTTAAATGGCTGTTCAAGAAGTGTATTGGCAGCAAAAAAGGGAGGCAACATCTGCTGCAGCTGTGAAACCCCAGCTACTGCCCCTGCATTGTGCACTGCCCCTTCAGGGCACAGAACTGGCCCATGACACCTTTGGAGATCAATAATGTTAGTTACTTGGGGCCTGCTTCAAAAGGGTGCCAGGTACCTTTCCCAGGTAGCGGTTTCTGCAGGAGCAGAGGGTGCTTAGCACTCCACAGGACCAAGCCCTTGAGCTGGGCTCAGTGTAGAGAAAAGGTAGAGAACATATCTGGCAAACCATTGCATCTTTTCCCTCATTCAGCCCTCCTGTGCCCTGTTTACAAATTGGAGTAGAAGTTAATGCCGAGGCTATTTAGGGACACTCCCCTGTCAACAGGGTGCTCAAATTAGTTGTTTTTCAAGCCGACTGTAAGAGAGGATTCTTGATGACACCAGCTTGGTGCTGGTTTCCCCTCTTCCTCTCTGTGCTCCCCCTCCCCCAGTACCCTTGCCCTCCCTCCCATTTCACCTCTGAATATTAATGCATCTGGCAGATTGGATAATAATGTGACTGGGAATTGAATGAAGCTGGTTATTAGCTGCTGGACTTCTTGGTGCATTTAAGGGAGCCTGTGAACTGTCACAGGAGGATCAATAGCATTCGGGCCAAGATGAGGCCTGAGGAGTTATGGGGTAGCAACTATCTGCTCTAGAGAAGATGTTGCCTGATATCCGTTTGACCTAAGGGAAATCCTTCTGCAAGGGGATAATATAATGTACCCAGAACAAGTTCCTGTTATATCTTCATATATAGAGCTATCATTCTACAGTATGTATAGCAATTAAATATTTAAAAGTTGCCTTTCAGTGAGGAAATAGGAGATTAATTTTTCGGAGTTAATCAGAACTGATCCCGTTGTTGTTAGGCTGTGCACAGAATCCCTGTGTTTGGGGAAGTCTCCCCTTCATTCTTACCTCACCAAGTGTTCACTGCTTGCATTTCATTTTCCTGCAAATTCCCTGCGCTTCAGTGGAAGAGTAAGAATTTTGCCGCTAGTATTAATGGGAATAGGTTTTGTCTTGGACACATTCATTATAACTTGCACTTAAATGCTTCTCTCTCAATCATACTATTTAACTTTTTGTCAGCTTTTCATCATTAAGTCTCAGGATGCTTTCCCAAGGAGGACAGCAGCAGCATCTCCACCTGGCAGATGGAAAAATAGAGCCACAGAGAGATGAAGTGGCTTGCCCAACCGATCAATAGCAGAACCTGAAACAGGTTTCTCGAGCCTTAGTTCAGTGCTCTATTCACTATCTCCAAGTGCTCTGCAGACAATTAAGTTTCACAGCCCATCTCTGAGGTAGACAAGTATATTACCCTTTTCTTGAGGGTGGAGAAAAGTCAGAGATACGGAGGTCAACATTTTCATAAGCAGCCATTTTCTGTAGCCAGGTTTAGACCTCTTGGGCCTGATATAGTCCTGTGTTGCTGAACACTCCGCATTTCCCATTGACCTTGGCTGTGTTGGGGGGTACTCAGTATGTAAGACAATTAGGCTTTGTCTGGTCTCAAACTTGACTCCCCAGATCAGTAGCGGAGACTTTCTGAATGAAAGAAACACAAGCTTAAAGCGTGCATCTGTCTGAAAATGTTTACCTAATCCTTTGATCCCAAAAACTGATAGAGCTGTTTCTCCCATCCAGGTTGTTTAACTTCATGTATTCAGTACTGTAGAACGCTTTGTGGACAGAGTGCGTTTTATACCTTCCCTGCAAGACCCTGATCCAACAAACTACTCCATGCAAGCAGACCCTCACATAAATGAGTCTTCACATAAACACAAGTATTTGCTTGCAGCACTGGGGCTACGGTCAGTCTGTTTCTCCAATTTGCGTGGACTTATAGAGCAAGGAGGCTGATATTTAAAAATAGGGATGAGCAAGTCTAAAAACAAACACATTTGCTGGGAGCCAGCACGCAGCCTACAACTGTTGTTTTTTTTTTTTTAATTTTCTCCCCAATCACATTTCCAACTGAATGTGCTGCCTGTTTATGGCTATGCTTCAGCTACTCCTTCCGTCTCGGGTAATGGTGCCCTTTATACAGTAACAATTGTATTTTTAAGGAGTCCTGATATATGGAAATAAAGTAAAGTGATTCAACCACAAATGGAGATTACCTGCCTTTTGTGGCTACAGAAAATATCAATTTAATTTTATATTTTAAAACACAATTATTTATCCATCTTTCTAAAATAATGTTGAGATTAGAACATTTTAAAAATCCTTTTTATTTTGTCATTTTTTTTTCCAATTTGTTTCTGAGTTCAGACAACGGGGGGAGGGGGAAACAAACACACTACTTTTCTTTTTTTGTGTCATCTGTTTTATTTGTGATGCTGCTAAATTTGAGCCTTGGTTACTACAAGGAAAGATTTCTTTTGCTAATTGTTTAATTTTTTGAGGGGCGGTTAATTCTAGAAATGTTTCTGTATGGATTTGATGCTGGCTCTGAAGTCGTATCAAAATGGTAGTTTTAGAAAAGTGGAGTATTGGATCAAATCTTAAATGCAATTTCGGGTTTAAGTTAAATTCACAGTACTGCATCATACCCCTGATTGGAGTATAGAATCCACGCTAAAACAGAAGAAAATTTCACATACACAGTACAGGACTGCACCTTTGTGTCACGTTTAAACGGATACTGTGACTTAAATTTTTGTTGGCAGGTTTATAGACTTGAAAAGCCCTCAGACTCTGATTTAGAGCTCTTCAGTGTATTGGCTCAGATGTGTGTTAACACTAGAACAAACTAGGATTATGCACCCAAGCAAGTGAATGCAGGGTACAAATCCTTAGGAATCTCTACTCTGTGCCACTAAGTTGCATGTTACGTTTAATGGCAGGCAATTACGCTGTCCTGATTTTGATGAGGCCAAAGAATTTCTCACTGTAAAGATTTCAGGCCAAGAAGCAGGAGAAATCACTAAATATTTTGAAGTGTGTGATCTAACCAGACCTGTCTCCTTGCCAATTTATTTGAGACTTTTCACGAGCCTCTTTCCTGACCTTTTCTTTTTCACTGGGATTGTTTTAGTGACAAATTATATATGATGAACTATGGAGCTGAATCTGCATGTCTTGTTCATCCAAAATTCCTCACCAGTTTACTTCCACTGCGTGATGCAACGGAAACTAGACCCAAGAGGAACAAAAAAAAAATATTCATGCTGCATTTTGAAGTGTACTGTGTGTGCGTGCATACCAAAACTTTAGGGCACTGGTTTCATGATTATTTCTGGTGTTAAGTTTACTACCAAATTTGTGAATAGAAAGCTGTCTATTTTTGGCACTAAAAAAATATTTTTTAAAAAATCAGACATTTAGGAAAGATTCACCCTAAACTCCCTCTTCAACCTATGGACTAAAGGATTGAGCTCTATTAGCATATTTTGCATTGGCAGGAAATCTCAGTACATTTTAAGTCTCCCCTTTCTCCTGTGCAGTTTATAAATGTGCCTGAAGGTTTTTTATGATGGGAGCAAACTATGTACTATGTCAGCCAACCAATGGGCTCCATTCTGCAAGCCCTGGGTGTGCTGATCTCCATTGGAAGTCAGCAGGACTGCTGTTCACAGAGGACTTGAAGGATCTGGCCCAACATCAGCTCCTCCCTATTACAAACAATAATCCCCCCCTTGGCCCCTTCAGACAATGCCTGGGTAAACAGACTGACCTTCAGGGCATGTTGCAAGGTCCATAAATGCCAACTCTGTCAGACTGAGAAGTGGGGGAAGCAAGTTCTAGCATCAATCACAGAGACGCCCTACCCCCAGCCATTCAAATCTAGGGACTGTCAGCTGGCGTATATTCCGTCTCCTTTTCCTCCGTACACTATGGTCTGAGATCATCTGCTTGTTTTACTCTTAGACGATCTGTAAAATGCAAAGGCTTTATTTCTAAAGGGGGGGGGTGATTTTTATTTATTTTTTAATCCTAAATTCTCTTTAAAAAAATCCTCAAGAACGCTTGCTGCCAGACAACTGACATAACCCTCTCCATCATTGTGGGTTTGCACTTTAAGGCAATACATCTCCTACAAAGGAAACCAACCTCTTTTGGAATCTTGATTTAACCATTGAAGCCACTCTTTGGCGAGAGGAGTATACAAGGGAATCAAAATTCCAGTGGCGTTTTTCCTTTTTCTCTCTTCTGAACACTACAAGCAGGACCGTTCCACAGGGGGTTTTTTTTGTGCTTTTGGGGGTTTTTTGTTTTGTTTTGTTTTTTTTGGGGGGGGGGGGGGGGTGTAACATCCACCGGGGGGTTATAACATCCACCCCAACCAAGCTTCTTTCAGGCTGCTCTTGCCTTTGCCAAGTTTCTTCACAGAACAAATGTTTACCATCAAGTCAAACTTCTCCAGAAAAGATTTATAACAGAAATGCTGACAGTCTGTAAACTATAGCAGCTCTATAGCAGTCACTACACCAAGGCTAGAGATATGGAAAGTGCATTACAGACAAATGACATGGCTGATTCTTTCTGACCTTCTCTGCTGTGCATCACTCTTGATTAGGGCTATCTCAAGCTTGTTTACTAATCATAAGGATTCTTTAAGTCTTTGGTAATGTCTGAGTCATATACTGCCCTTCATTTTGCATACAAAACTTGCTGACATCAGCAGAGATTGCACAGCTATAACTAGGGTAATATATGTCCTACCTCAAGGTGCGCCTCCACAGAACCTTAATTTGCAGGTATTAACCAGATCAATATAAATATCTTTTACAGTGACTACCATTACATTGATATAGAGCTGGAGCCATTCAGTTATTTCAGTATTAAATTCAAACTTCTTTGCAGAATAGTAATATTAGAATAACGGCATCCTTGTTTAGTCCAGGCCTGTCTCTCTGGAGCCAGTGTGTGGCCCTAAATCTTGGTTCCTTGAGTGGAAGATACAGTTTGTGTCATTCAAGTGAAAACAGGATGCTGGCTCTCTATTCCATGCATGGTTCTGTCTGCAATCTTCCTGTTTGGCTCCACCTCTACAAGGGGGTCACAGTTCCTTGCACATTTTAGCTTCCTCCTTGGTGATTCTTCTATGTAGATACAGCCTTGGGTCCTGAACTTGCATGAGAGTTTTTTTCCAAATCAATACGGAAGAGCTATAGGCTTAGATGAACCATAGGGATACAGAGGTCAGTATGATCTGCACATACAGATCAAACACTGAATCTCTCCATACTCTGAAGTCATTTTAAGTCTCAAGATTTTATCTTGAGAATCATCTTTCCCCCCACTCCCAAACTGAAAGTGACTAAGCCCCTCTAGTTTCCCCGTTGTACCCATTCCTTATCCCAGGTTGACCTCTGCGGCACTTTGCCACTGCAGGTATATGGATACATGATGTCAGCAAAGCACTTCCACCATGGACACAACTTCTGCTGGTAGAACAGCACTTTTGCTGGTGCACCTGAACCCAGCTTTTCACCTGCCTTACAATTCGTTTTGCTTAGCATCTGGGAAAACCCATAAAACTACAGCTACCCTATGGTGTGGTGGGATGGCTAAGTCAGTGAGAGGTTTCATCCTTGATGGAGATGGCTGTATTGGCAAATACCTGTACCATAGATAAGGGCCAAAGTATCCAAGTATCAAACAGGAAAAGTATTTTGAATGTAGCAAGACTTATTTTAAGAATCTATAAAGCCTGTTTATAATATAACAACATTTAGGGTAGAAGAGAAGCAGGGGGTTCAGGTTTCTATTGGCTGTTTAATATGGATTTCCTTCCATATTGTAATGAACTCTGCATTTCCTGCTTTTGTTGAATTCAGTGCGTGTTAAAATATGTAAAGCCAAATTAACAGCAGCGTGAAAGAGCCTAATGATGGCACTTTACCTTGAGATATCTATCATGTCCCATACAAGGGCTGTCTCCTCAGGCCTATGTGGTTCAAAGATTCTTTTATACCCAATACACTTAGCAGTGGATCTGGGATGGTCAGTCCCCTGGAACACCTGACACATCAGTTTGGGAGGAAGATAGTGTGGATGACCTCTTACGCATGAGCCATTATTACATCACAGTTCATCCCTAGGGGCATAAGAGACAAAGTGCACCACAGTTCTTCACCCTGGACACAGAACTGTCAATCCTTGTGATATTTCCTATGCAGCCATTAAAATCTACCATAGTGTAGCATTAACCTGTTGTTTGCCTTGAACAGAGATATCAAGTTTAGACCTTCTCCCCAAATATATGCTTGTTCTGAAGGGTAAGTAGTAAGATTACCTACTGTCAGCCTAATGATGCAATATCCAGTGACACCAGACATTTCCCTAGTACTTGTTTAAGAACCTGAAAGTCCTTAAGTGACTTTAGCCTTAGTGTCCCTGCCAAATAGATCAGGATCATTAACATTATTTTAGAGATGAGAAATGGAGGCTCAGAACAGTTAAGTCATTTACAGAAATCATAAACTAAGACAGTGGCAGGTTCATATCTCCTGACCCCTCTGGTGTAATGATCACTTTCAGACAGCTTTGAGTAGGACATTATAAACAGAATGCAAACTCATTTCTGGACATGCCTTTTCTGTCCTTCTAGCTCTTGAAGGTGCAAGTTTCCTTTGCCAGGGCCCACCGGGTTCCAGTTTAGACGGTGTTTTATGTTCCCAGTGTCAACTCAAAGTGGTGGGGAAATACCTCTGCAAGTGTGAGGAAATCGGCTAGCACTATAACCAGGCAGTTTTTAAACAACATCCACTGTCACAGAGGGGTTTTGCAGCCCTTACTGAGGACAAGGGGGAAAAAAATAACTATGTTTTAAAAAGAGCTGTCAAAAAAACCAAACACCCAATGGCCACCAAAAACATCATATCACCAGTGGAGAAGCTCAGAAGCTAGTGCCAAATTGCAGCTGGGAATGCAAGAACTAAATCAAGGAAGAGGGTTTATTATAAACTGTGACTCAGCCTCAACTCTGGGGTGGTGATCCATTTAACAGCATGCGCCTGCACATGCTGCTCATCCAGCCCAGTGCTGTGCAGAACCTTATATCTTTGGAGGAAGGTATATTACTCTCCCGTCCTGTAATGGACTTGTACTCTGGGTAACTGGTTTACTGCTGCTGTTTATCTTGCAGTGATTAATGGTCTCTCTTAGTTCCTGTTGCAATTCCATTAAGATTAGAAACTTAGGGAAGTTAAACTGAGAGGTTTTGCAGCAGACAACCCTAGGTCTCTTCTTATTTGTATTCCTATATTTTGGAGAAAATGGAGATCAGGATAGGGGCTTATGTCCCTGCCTTTTATTTTCAGTTGGCATGCAACTATAAGAGACTCTAGTATGAAAAGTGCATACTTGCATGAGCTCACATGCAAGACTTTCCTGTTCATGTGTGTTTCTAAGCTGTAGCCAGAGACATTTTAAATCCAGACCTACAGTGCTCTGAACAGTAAAGTCCCAGTCTGAGAATTTGGCTAACTAGCCACTCCTCCTGGAGAAGACTGACAGGAACCTTGGTCCCCCTGTACAGCCCCAGCCTACTTCCCCCCCCAACACACACACTTTAACCTGCCAGAGGTGGCAGAGTGAGTGCTATTTTGCCTTGGACCAGGCCCCTCTCTCAGGGACCAAAGTGAAGAGAAACACATTGTCCTCATGAAACTGTGCAATTAAATAAAACCCCAGAATGTTTATCTCTGCTAAAAATAAGCCTGCCCACAGGAGAGAGGTGAATGTGAGTGCAAGGGGGAGTAGAGTCTCTTAGGAGAGAGAGAGAAACTAATCAAGTAAGTTCCATCAGGAGAAGAGCTATTCCCAGCAGCTTGGTTTCTTGTATGTATTGATGGAGTGAAGGAAGAATAGGAAATCTAATGGGATAACTCACTTGTACCTTGACCCCAGAAGATAACCAAAAGGTGAAACACAGCCACTTTGGGAGCAAGTTTCAGCCTCTACCTAAAAGGCAACTCAAGAGGCAACCTGTAGGTAAAAATCTGCCTAGCTTTGCACTATGGAATTGTTTTTTAATTGCCTGATGGTAGCACATGAAAGTATGTGACATGTTTATCAGTCTCAAGTCTACTGTCCTCATTGCAAGAGCCACCATTACGATTAGCTGCAGTTAATTTTGGCTTCAGGTTCTGAGTTTAACCCAAGCAGCCATGGTATATTTGCCATTGTATGACTGAGCGGAGTCACTAGGAATGCAAGTTTTGTGTGTGTGTGTGTGTGTGTGTGTGTGTGTGTTTTAAAGAAGGAAAAAGTAAAAGCAAAGACCACACCAAATAAGGCTGGTTCTTCCTGTTTATTTGCTAGGGACTGGAACCCTTGGAGAAGAAGTGAACCTCTTCCCACTATCCAGTCTCAGAGAGGAGGACAATCCAACTTTGAGGGGAAGGAAAAAAAGTCTAAAGAATTAGAATAAGAATGCAAAACACTTTGAAAGAGTTAATCCTTACTGGGAAACTAGTCAGAACCCAGCAGACTTAGTTATGTACCACAATGGGAAAAGGAAATCCGGCCTTCCAATGTAAAGCATGCTGGGAAAGAAATGGAAAGAATTTGAACTCCTTTATGATGCCGGCTTTCACTCCATTTGGTACATGGCTAATACCAGGGCTGGCAAAAGGATTGTGGAAGAAAAAAAACAACAACAGAAAACCCCACAAAGCATGTAGGCAGTGGCTTGAATGAAGAGAAGCAGAAGGCATGGTAGATCTACCTTGCCTTCTACTAGAAGGAAAGAGCCTATATATGGAGACTTATATATCTCAAAGCTCTGTGGATTGCTTATCCCAGCTATATCTGCTGGAGAGGTATAAGAACTAGAGTATGTGTTTAAATGTTGTTTCCTTTAGCCGAATGCTCCTGGGATGGGTTAAGAGTCTTGCCTCCACTTATTTTGTCGTATGAGAGTTCATAAACCCCAGCTCCTGGAGTCATGTGATAACACGAGAATCTTAGTGTTTACCAAGTCGGTCTTTAGTCCTCATGGTTGTGCAGAAAAGCTTGTAAATGTGAAAGACGCAAGCTCAGAAGCCAGAAGACAAACAAAACTGAAGATACTTTTATGAAAGTTCATTATTTCAGTTAGTTTTATGATAGTTTGGAGCTTGAATCCTGTAGGTTTTGAAAGATTGGAGCAGGCAATGCCAGACAAAGCCCAGGCTGCCCTAGGCTTAGTCAAACCAGCTCTTTCCAACAGTACTAAAATTCAAACAAATGCCAAAGGGACCCCCCACCCCCTCCATAAATAGGGCCCAGCAGCCCTACAGAATAACTTGGAGAAAGGACTTCAGTTTGCCCACATGGAAAAATTATGAGGAAATAGGTTTACTTATTTGTTGTTTTGCTCCCTCTGCTCAGTAAAGATTACAGTACCAATTATTCTGAGGGATCCCAATTTCCAGGGTATGACAAGTTGTTTTCCTCAAGCAACTAGCTTTCAAAGTTTCTATGCTTTTTTCCCTCCTATTTAGCAGTACAAGCAGGTGAGTGTGATTGTGGCTCTCAGGTAGAGACATTTTGCCTTAAAATGGATGCTATTTGGTAGACAAGGTCATGTCAGATGCAGCTGTACAATACCTGCCCAAGTGACACATGCTGTAATAACAAACTTACCCAAGAAGAGATAAATTACAAAAGAATCAAAAGCTTGTCTGAGCCTCATGGTCCATTACAAAAAACACATACACCAGTTTCTGTAAGTAGTTGTACCAAGGGAAGGATGAGACTAACATCACATCTGGCCACTTTTGATTTCTTCACCTGAATGAGCAGGCAGTTGTGTACAGCTAGGGCAATAGAGGGAAGCCTCTAGTCTGTCTCAAACTCATGAACTGTCTTTTTGTGATCTCTTCACCTAAGATGAAATCCACATGAAATTCAAGTAATTCAACTTTATGGTGGTAAAGAATAGCTATAGCCCCTCTTCTCCAGTTGCGTGAGGTTGTGTTGGGGCAACTACATCAACAAAATCAGCTTATACTTGCCACACGCACATTCTTTTTGCAACAGGGCTGGGGAATGTATGCAGACACACCCTAGCCCAATAGTTTGCTTACCTAAAATGCACGTGATTTGGTGCATTTCAGTGGTCTGAAAAGGTTTCCATTGCCCTACAAGCAGTTGATTTTTCTTTCTTTCAAACTCTCCAAGCTGCAAACTGAATTAAAACAAAAAACAAAACAAAACAAAACAAACTTGCCCGTAAAAATGGTTTCAGTCAAACAGGTTTCTCACAATTTGGTAGTAAATGGACCTACTTTTTTTTTTTCTTCAAATGGGATTAGTCCAGGTACCTTGCTAAGCATTTTAGTAATTTAAACTGGTTGTACTGCATCTATATAGTCGATTTACCCTTGCTATTGTTAACCTGGAACTGAGTGTGGTTTTAAGCCAGTGAACTGGATTCTCCCCCATCTCATCATTTACATCTGTTCACAGTGGATGGGAAATGCCCCCCTTGCGGCTTGTTAGTGTTTGCACACATTTAAGATGACCACATACACTGCAGAACAGAAGAGGGTGAGGCTGCAGTGCAAGTAGGACCCAATAGGATGGACGTGTCTTTTAGCTACAGACAGGCAGGAGGCTGAATTCCTCCTTAAATCTGGTCCAGTGTGGAGTCAAGCCCTAGAAGAGAGGAAATTGTGCTTGACAGATGCAATCATATGCAAATGGCTGTAGAAGAGGGGAAATTATCATCTACAAACATTGGGCAGAAATTCCATCTGCCGCCTTCTCAAGAAGGGCTCTTAATAAATTCTGAGACAGCAAAGTGACACACATCTTAATCAAGACTTAATCCAAGGAATTAATTCACTGCGCGTTTCTGCATAATTCCAAGAGTAATGCTAAAAGCCATGGCAATATCAGCAGCAGATGGACTCCCCCCTTCTCCATGCAAAGGTATTAAAGAAAACACAGCCCCTGTCACATCGCTCCATGTACATACACATGGTGAAAAGCAACAGGGCTATGCCCTGCTGCTGTCAAGGAGCTTACGCAGTCTGCAGACATCAAAGGCCAGGACTGCAATGAGGTGGAAGTAAGAACCAGCCTCCCAGTGAACAAGTAGCTCCTGCCTCTTCTCCCTGCATAAGGGAACAGAAGCCTTGTGACTTGAAAAAGGGGCACTGGGGCAACTATGACTATTTTTTAAACAGAAGCCTTACAAAGAAAGAGGAGAGTAAATTCAGAACAATGTCAAGACAAATTTATCAGTACCTAGGAAAGAGAGAGGGGGCAAGGTGTTAAGAAAAAGTGAGAACCGAGGTAGCATGTAGCAAGCATAAAGATGCCTTTGGTTTCATGACTAAGATCTGTCACAAAATATTAAATAAGAATTATCAGAATTAATAAGGCATCCCCCTTCATCTTGCCATGTCTTATATCTTTCACTTTATAGATATTAAAATTGGCTTTTTAAAGATACTCATCTTACCTCTGCCAATTGTACGCAGTGGGAGAGTTTCTTTTTCCCCCAGACCTCAGCTGACTTTGGCTGGGACAGAATAAAGCCAATAATACATTTTCAGAAGTGATCTATGAGGCATCTCACAAGAGTTATAATCCTTTATTTCCACAGGCTAGTCCAAGCCAATAGCCCAATTAGAAGTCCTAATCTCTAATGCACTGAATTTTGGATGTGTAGGAGAGCTTTCAAAGCATCTACATTTCACAATTGATCTAGATTTGTAATGTGCCAAAACTCCGTATGCAAGCAGCCAAGTCTCTGAAATCCTAACCTGGATCTCAATTTATTGCTTTAGGCCAGTCACTACTACATTTTAGCAAAGCTTGGTTGCTGGCTGTAGAGTAGAAATAATCAGCACACATAAAGGATACTTAAAAATTTGCTGCATGTTACTCTTTATGAAATAAGCAGGTCTATGGAACACATCCTCCTCCATGAATGCATCTATATAAAGATCTAGCACTGAGTGACAGCATGGTCACTGATTAAAACCTGAGACCTTACTATATATCCAAGGTAATTCCCCTTTCTAGCAACACATGGCAGGGCACTTAACTCTTAGGGATAGATCCAAAACTGTCTACTTTGTACTTCAGATACCCATAATCAGAATCAAAGCCTCTTTTCCTCCAATTTGACTATTCTTTAATATGCAATATCTGTAGGACATTGATATCCTCTAGGAAAAATGTGACAGAACTGACTTCTGCAGCCTCAGGCTAAGAGGTGGAAGGGAATCTTTAAGGTTTCTATAATCACTGAACAATGCTGACTGCACTCCAGCTTGGTTGATTTAGGCAATGAGTGGCACAACATGGACCTTTGGGGTCCCTGGAGAGGCACCTGGGAGCTGAAGGCAAAACCCAAAATGTGGATTTGTTTAGAAGTGATCTGCTATTTCACTCAAGATTGTGTGGCCCCCAAGCACCCAAAGACTTTTGTTTAGTGTAGGATTCATCATGGTCATAATGAGTCTATCTTGTTGCTGAAAAAACTGCATTAATTTGCAATATTCTAGGTCAACTTGTATTTTGATAATATTTTGGTGTATGTGTTTCTTGCCTTCCTGTTTGTAACCCTGGTTTCTGTGTACATATATGCTTGTGTATCTGAGCCTATGTTTATACCACTGAAAATCTCTGGTCCTGTCTTTGTCTATCTAACATTATTTATACTCGACCAGCTTGTTAAGAAGCAAAAGGAGAAAGGGGAGGGAAAATATTGCAGGGAAAGATGGGGAGAGCTGGATGTTTGGGGAAGGTGCTAACTACACTTGGCTAGCTGCAGGGCCACTTCCTCAGATCTCCATTACACAGCCTGCTCCTGATGTTGCTATTTAAGTCTGAATGTCACCTATAAATCGGAGGCTGTATCTCTGAAGGCTGCAAATAGAAGCACTGCTAGATGATCTTTGATTTATAGGGTAGCTGAGCACAGAGTTTGGTAAGAACTGCAGCCAGCCTGTCCCCTTTCAGCCAGGAAATTCAGCCTCAGCTGGGGATCTATGCCCACAGGTTGCCTTTACTTTTCCTAGTTCCTCTGTCCCTACTCGGGGTGATGAAGAGAGGAAACAATTTTAGCTTTTCCACCCTACTCACCCTATGCCTGTTTCCACAGATTCCTCCTCCTCCTACATCACCATCCCTCATTTCTACAAAATGGATTTCAACCTGCTGACGGACTCAGAGGCTCGCAGCCCAGCTCTGTCCCTCTCCGATTCTGGGACACCCCAACATGAACACAGCTGCAAGGGGCAAGACCACAGTGGTAAGTACAGTCTCCTCTCTCTAGAGACCGTTTCCTTATTTCTAACATTACTGCACAGCATTACTACCTTTTATGTGCATACACACACAGTGGACTTTTCTACTTCACTAGAGGGTAGGCATGGGCCCTTCTCAGGTGGCAGTGCCAGGAGTCTCTGATAAGGAGGATTGCTGAGCCAGTGCACCAAATCTCTGTACAAAGTGACTATCAGCTCTGGTTATACAGACACTAGTCTGATTACACAGGTTCTGCTCAGAAGCCCTGATTTCTGAGCTGGGGCCACATTATGCTAAATGTTGTGTAAGCATGTTATAAATGCAATAGACCTGACAAGCATCTCTCGAATTTAACATTGATTTGGACTTAGAATCCGGACTGAGCTCTTTCTTATAAAGAAGTATCCCCCTTCTTCCATGTCCTCAGGGAACTCAGCAACTGACACATCAAGGGGCCACCATCCAGCCTTCATTAGTATCTACAGATGGTCCAAGGCCTCCTGGAGCTGGGTATGACTGCAACTTCCAAACAGGCAACTGGGAGGAATTAAAGCAGGTTGGAGGGACGCAGGCATCTTAGTGGGTGGATAAGGGCTGTTTGTTTTAGATGAAAAAACTCAAGTTGGGAGCCTGAAGGCTTCAGATTTTTCCTGAGCTAGCACCTATTTTTGGTTCTGGAGAAAGGCAAGCAGAAAAAGCTGCTTTCTAGGAGATGTAAAAGGAGCGGAATGAGGATAGGGGTGAGGAGGACTAGCAAAGTAGAATAAATATGACCATCTGGTCCTACAGAGTGCAGGGAGGAGCAGCTGCATTCAGCCACTTTCTGATTAGTGTGCTGCATAGCTCTCCTTGGCCTTTCCTCTAGCACCATGTTGACCTGCAGAAGGTATAATACATCCTGGCTGGGATATTGACTTCTCTCTCACTCCAGGCTTCCTCCTGATTCAGTTAATAGAGATCTGGCTCTTGACTTCGTTGAGGGCAGGATCCAGCCCTCAGAGGCACTTGTGTCCAGGAACTAGGAGAGGCAGGAAACATGGATTCCAACTTTGCTTGTGCCTGGGACTTGCTGGGGGAGTCCTCCCACCAAAGGCTACCTGGGCTGAATGGCCAGCAGAGGTAGTTTAAGCCAGAGGCAGGCCTGTGCCAGAGACCCCTCCCTGGGAGGTTCCTGGTGAGCCCAGACCCCTTGCAGATGCCCCCAGTGCCTGCAGGCACCGAGTGCCCAGCACAGCCTGTGTCGGGCTATTTGTAGTGGAGGGTGCTCCCATTACTGCTGCTTCCCCAGACCCCACCCGAGCCCTGCCACCTTCACCGTTTGCTTTTTATAGTGGAGGTGGAAGAGCCTGGTGGGACTCTGCTCAGATGCTGGAGCCCACCCGTGTCCTGGACTCGATCCGCCCCCCTACCATCTCCTTTGTTTTGTGCCTTCATTCCCGCTGGGGGCTTTGCCCGGGGTCATGCAGGAGACCCCCGCCCGGTGGGGCTCTCCCTTCTCAAGCAGGAGGCGCTGGGGATCCCCGCGCCGTCGGGCGCGTCTAGGGCTGCCCCGGCCCGGCAGGGCACCGCCCCATCCCGGCCGCGGCGGGGTCCTGCCCTGGCTGCGGGCCCGGCCCCGGGACAGTCGCGGAGGCAC
>NW_005841831.1:3832420-3854410 GCF_000455745.1 Alligator sinensis
GGGGGAGGGGAGGGGAGGGGTTAATAGATCGGCAGCCTACAAAAGGCCTGGGACCCACAGGAGGGTGGCTCCGGTTTGTCTTAATAACAGTCAAACAAAGAGATCTCGGGGCATCATCAAGCAAACTGTTTGCTGGAGACAGGATCATCCCAGTCTCACCTTTTTCGGGGGAAGAAAAGAAAAAAAGGTGCTAAAACTCTTACGCTTGCTCCCAAAACATTCCTCCCCCATCCCCAGGTACCTCCCCTCTAGTTAATGGGATGTAGAGGGTCTAAATGTTCTCCCGAGACCCACAGCTGGCCAGTTCCCTGGAGAAAACTTCAGATTTTAACTACTTTTTTCTCCCCACCCCCATTTAGCTCTTAAGGGTGATCATTCCTATTTGAGCTGCACCTGTACAATTAGCTCAAATTAAGTAAAGCTTCTTAGGCATTGGACAGAAAAGGTACCGGAGAGGACGAGATACAAGCCAAGTGAACCTTACAGCTAAGTCCCAAAGTTACGTGCAGATGTTGTTGAGGGAGGAAAACCTCACTCCTTCCATCTGCTCAAGTTCACTAACTTGTAGTTTTCCCATTATCCTAGGAAGATGCTGCTTTTCCTTATCCCTGATGCTCAATCCAGGTTCAATAAATTGTCATTAACACCTGGTTTACTTTTTCAGCCCATACCTCCTTATATAATTCACTACCCCAGTCCTTCAAGCTCTCTCAGTTTTCTTAAATATATTCCACTTCAAAGGATTCTTGAATCCCTGGTAAAAGGGAAGTTATTTATATTGGGTCCAGAGGCTCTTGGGGTGAAAGGCATTTATTGTGGTTGAAAACAATCCAAGAGTCTATACTCCCTTCTACTTATGTGTTAATTACTCAACCTTTTTTTTATATATTTAGGTTGTCATCACTAATATAATGCACAGAGCAATTCTATGAAATTAAGCTAATAGGAAGTCAGAAAGCTACAGACTGTCATTTCCCACCCCCCCTTATTTAAATTACTCTGCTTCCAGTTGCTTATATCTGTTTATCCTCATACCTGGGTTGTCATCTCTTCACTTCCACTCTGCTGCAAGTTGTCTGTTCCCTCCCTATATCTTGCCTAGTTCCATTCAATTTCAGCTGAAAAAAGCCTTAGCAACTTCTCCCCAAGGAAATGTGCCTTTTGTCCTTGAAGACAGGTGAATGTTCATTCTAGGTTAGCCATTTTGTCTAGGGTCTACTAGTTAAAGCAGTGGACTCCAAATTCTGGGTTTTCTTCAGGACTTGGTCACTGATTTGCTTTGACTTCAGGCAGGCTTCTTTCTCTCTGTGCCTTGGTTTCCCTGCCTCTGAAATGGAATTTTATCCTTGTGCTTCAATTTCCTGGGCAGCAGCAAGCTGTAACTAGCATTTGATTAGGGGGTGGATGGAAGCTATTAATTAAATACCATGTTTCCTTTATGATAGAAAGAATAGCTGGTTACCTGAAAGCAAGAGAAAATGTAACTTGTAGCCTTGTAAAAGGCAGTTTAGGAGATAGGTAAGCTCATGTCAAGCTTTCAATGTCTTTGCTCAGAAAGACTGTACTGTGGATGCACCACTGCATTACAAAAGGGAGCTGAAGGGGACACGCCCTGAATCACCAAGCTGTAAATATAATTATAGCTAGCACAGGTGGCAGTACAACCTGTAGCTATTAATCTGTTTTAATTTTGCCTCATTTAATTTGTTCAGGCTGAAATTTCCATGTTAAATGTCTGCTCCAGGATTAACCTTTCAAATTTAGCTACTTCCAAGAACAAAGTTGCAAGGAAAAGTTGTGCTCTCATCAAGCAGTCTCACAGCTGTGTGATGGAAAAGCCCTAGCAAACAAGGATGCAGAGTTTCGCAGGGAGTAGCACTGGTGTCAGAGATGCGCTCGTGTCATCTGGGTAGAAAACCTGTCTCAAACTGGTCTAATTATAAGCCTCTAAAATAGAAAATGTGTGTGCTCAGAGCTCTAAGGGTTTAACAGCTAAATTATCAATATAGTGCATCTGTACTGGGCACACTCCAATCTCTCTCAGTTCCTACATGTGACTGCACTGTGTACATGCCATCCCAGCAGGATGACCAAACATACCCCAACCTACACCTTCAAGGGATTAAGGACTTTGTCACTGCTTAAACAATTGCAGGGAAAGTACCTGAACTGAAAGCAGAGACATTCTCCTGCTGATATCTCTGAAGGAGGAAGAAGTTATTCTACTAGGAGTGAAGAACAGTAGAGTTGAGGAGTATGGTGTGACACCTCTACATCACCCTTTTCTGCAGCATCTGGAACTGAAACCATTATTCCTGAGTCCCTCTCTTCCTTTGCTGCCTAACAAATATAGGAGAAACCCATTGGTAAAATGTATCTTCACCACCCTCTAGTGGCAGATCCATGCATGAAGGGAAAATGTTCTTTTCTGTCACTTACCCTGACAGTTCAACAGGCAGAGGTTCTTTGCTAACGCCCTGTAGATACCAGCTCTGATGATGATTTTCTAGATGGGAGGGCAACATGCTTTTTTAAGTTTATAAAATGTAGAAATTGAAAATATAATGGAGAAAATATAAGGCTGCAGAATCAAGGGTTTAGAGTTAGCAAATGCCAGAATGGCAGTTACCTGTGTGACCCTAATTTCATCCCCCTTGTAACCATGTAAAACACAGTGTGGTCCTTAATGACATGACCACATGCTTTTTTTCTGCAGGACTTGTTCAGTAGGAGTTGCAGGTGCTTGCTACCTCTACAAATTAGAGCACTCACATCTAAGCTACAGCTACCTGCTAATGCAGGTATGACCAGAGTCTATTCATAGGACCAGTGCTGTTCCCTCATGTTTTCATGAGGAAGTTTACTAGTATAACTATACAGCTAAAATTCCCAATTGGTACTTAATGTGTACTATGTGCCCACAAGGAATTATGCTAGTATAGCTAAAATTGGCATAATTATTCAATTAAGTTCCCCTGTGCTGGGGAAATCACTAAACAGAGTGGATTCTATCCCTGCTTTGGACTGGAAGTATTAATAGTGAAGGATCCTCAAACAGAAGTGAAGTCCCTGCATCTCTGCATATGCTTCTAATTAAGCAACTGAGTTTTTTTTCTTAGCTCTGAGCAGCTAATTTCTGCTAAAACCACAGTAGTTTTATTGAGTGGGGGTAGGGGGAGGAAAGCGTGTAAAATATTTCCCATCCTCTTACAGATTATTAGTAGAGGCTCAGTTATCCACACACACACACACACACACACACACACACACACGTATCTCCAGTTCTTTTTTAAACAGTAATCTAGAAATAAAATTGTCCTTTGAACAGTGACCATTAGCTGGCCCTACTTACATACAGGGCTGATTCTGACTCCCAGTTACAGTGGTACACGGCCCTCCTCTTAGTGAGAGCTAGGCAGGCAAATTTGAGGGTTCAGTTGGTGGATGGGTGGAAGAGGAAACATGCTGTAGTGTAACTACTTCTTGGGCTGCTTGACACTAGGAAAGACAGGATTCAATGGCATGTGCTTCCTTGCTTTTCTCAGTAACAGAGCTGGTCTTCCTTGTTCAAACCCCTTAACTTAGAAAGTGAGAAACCTGTGGAAACAGGGCACATGGGCCACTGTTAGCTTTGCCTACATTTTGGCATGTTCCAGTTCACTAAGAAGGAAACTGATTATGCGGTGATCCCCCTTCTGCTATCTTATACCATGGGAGACAAGATAGACCCCCTACAGGGTTTAGGATGGGATGAAGACAGAAAAACCAACCTGCTTCCAAGAACCCTAATGAATTGATGTCCCCCCATATAAAAGTTTATAGGTCAGCAGACTAGAGCAATTTCTTGTTTGTTCAGTTGTATATTTTCATTTCTTAAGACACCCCCTCCAGGTTTCCAGTCTCCTAAGTACCAGCAGCAAATGAAAAAAATGAGTCCCAGTTTGATGACAGAATATGGAGACTTTGCTGTATCACCTGTCTCTACTAGGCTGCTGTGAGCAGACACCTGTTTAGGGCTGTCTGTGGAAGCCTCATAGTACTTAATGATCAGCTCTCCATGTCTATGAATATGTCCCCATCTGCAAAGGAGCCTTGGGTTACATGGCCATGGAGACGGAACTAATCTCCCATCCTTAGAAGCAGTTGAGGCAGCATACAGGAAATTATGTTACCACTTTATGGGCTGGTTCTGTTTGAGGGGGCTGGGAGCAACCTGGCATTTCTTCACAGCACAGAGTTCATACGCTAACAAGTATACCAGCTTAGAAGACTAACACAAAGGTCAGCAACCTTTTATAGTGGGCCACTACTTGTGACCCAGCTGTTGATCCCCTCCACAGTCTCCAATGCACCTACTGCCATATCTGTCGTTCACTAGTGCCTCTGATGTGCACCACTGATTCCTGTCCCTAACAGCAGTAGACAGGGGCAAATTCAGCAGTGGCAGTAAGAAGAGCCTACTGTAGAGGGCAAGAGGCAGTAGCAGGAAGGGCTGCAGAGAGGTGCACTGCAGAGGGTCAGTGACATAGTGCAAGGTGGAGAAGGGGGATGCTCCAGGATGACCTGCTTGCTGTGGGCTGGCTCAGACTACAGGCTGGATCCAATCACTTTGCAGTTCAGATCTAGTCTGCAGCTGTAGGTTGCTGATCCCTGGGTTAGAGGACTGCCCAGAAACAGATATGACAGTAAACACCTCTCTCTTCCTACGTGCTTGTTTCACTTATGGTAATATTCTGTACCCATACAAAACAGTCCCCTCTCATTGAAACCCAAACAGAGCTTCTGCTCTCCCCTGTCCCTGGGCAATGGTTTCCAATCTGGAAAATATCACTCATCTTGACAAAGGCTGTTTTGTCACTAACATGACATTTTCCTGCATTGCTTCCCTTGTATACACTTAAGGGGGGGAGGGGGAGGGCAGTGTTCCCAGCAGTAGTGTACAGGAGGCACTGGAGAATATTCATAATGAAATGATACCACAGAAAAGGGTTTGAGGGTCCCTTGGTAAAGGCAGAAGCTGACAGGGATGGAGACTCGCTTAAGACTGGTATACACTTTCAGAGCCTCTGCTGCTGTACCTGGGGGTTTTACAGGGACAGTGGAGCCCTCTAGTGGAGATGCTGTGAATACCAAGAGAAGTTTTTATGCTGGTAGGGCTGCTGTGCTGTCTGTCTCACTGACATACATTACCCATCACAGCTACAACTCTACTAGAAACTAAGCCAATGAAAGCACTTGATTGGCACGGTTACATGTACACCATGGTTTTTGCTATCACTGTGGTCTAAAGGGTTTGAAATTTTTCATGGTCCTAGCTCAGGGGTTGATAACCAGAGCATGGCACGTGATAGCATTTTGCTTAGCATTCGTGCCTCAGGGCAGACAGCAGGGAAGGGGCTGGGGCTCCACTGCCACAACACAGGCTCCATGGCAGGTATCAGGGGCCTGGCCCAGACTCTGGGCCAGCTGTGGCATGCTGCACAGAGGTCTGTGGAGTCCTATCCCAGCTCATTGCTGGTGACAAGTGCATGCGTGGCTTGGGGCGGATAGTGGGGAAGGGACCAGGGCTGTGCTACCATAACAAGGATCAGGCCCCCCGTGGCTTCCCTATGGTTTGCCCCTGACACCATCTTACAAGTTGCGGTTGGGGTGTTTTTGGCACTTGTCCCAAAAACATTGCCAAGCCCTGTCTTACCTGACAAAGCCATAGCAGCAAAATGTCACAGTAAAGATCTGACCTGGCTCTTTGAAATGCCCAGTAAAATGGGGTTCCAATCTCAGAGTTTTCAGCTGGTCCTGCAAAGACAATTAACAACATGTATAGCACTTTAAGCACAATTCCTGTTCCAGAAGAAGTAAGGAGAAGATAGGAACACATGAACACTGATCTCTGTGGCACAGCTGGTTAATGTGTTCAGCTATGAAGCAAAAGAAGTGTGGTTTGCACTCATTCAAGGATGTTGGCTGGGCTGCGTATCCTGTGGTTAAAATTCAAAAGTTAATGCCTAATGTGGAGAGCGACAGTTCTGCCTTGAGAAGGGCAGTTGAAGTAGGTGACCTTTCATGGTCCCTTCCAGCCTCATTTTTCTGTGATTCTATGACCTGGCACTTCCATCTAATCCAGAATCCTGTCCAAGACATTGGCAGAATCAGATGCTCCCAAGGAAGGTGGAAGGAGCCATTCAGGGGTGGCTCCAGGGGGGTGCAGTGGTGCGCTTGCACCCCACTTTGATTCCTCATTGTCCCAAAGTTTCAAACCAACTGCCTAGCAGTAGTGGCAGCATTTCTAGTCAGGCAGTGCTGAGGGAGTCACTGGACTTCATGGCTTATTATATTTTACTAGCCATGGGATTGTCAACCAGGGGTATGTGTACCTCTAGGGGTACTTAGAAAGGCCATAGGGGGTAACGCGGGCAGGGATGGAGCGCACCCCAGGGAGCGACAGCAATGTCTCCCCTGGCGCATTCCCATACTTTGCTTCTTACCTGGGGGAGGGATGCATCGGGTGCCACCAGCTCCACGCAGCACAGTGCAGTGCCTCCCCACCCACCACCTCAGCTCGCTCTCTGTGCCTGCTCCAAGGAGCAGGGCTGGGGGGGGCGAGGGCAGCAGTGCCCCTCTGTGGAGCTGCACATGCACTGCCTAGCCAGCTGGTTTTGTGGGGGGCTTGCATGCAGCAGCCACACTGCCACCATCGCTACCCTGTGCCACCACTGCTGCCGTGCCACTTTCTCACAGCCGGTCACAAGTGCGGCTCCGTGGGCTGGTGACAGGCAGCTTGTGATTGGCCAGGGGCGAGACCTATCACCAGCCCGTGGAGCTGCGTGTGTGACTGGCCGTGAGAAAGCGGCATAGGGTGTGGCAAAGGCTGCGGTGCGGGGTGGCAATGGTGGCGGTGGCAGCGGCAGCCTCCGTGTGTGAGCCTCCCCCTCCCCACATCTGGCCATCCATGTGGCCTGCAGATGGGCACCACTGCCATTGCCCCCCTGGCCCTGCTTCTGGGAGTGATCACAGAGACACTTCCCTCCTCCCTTCTTGATCTGGCCCCACTCTGCCCCTTCCCCCACACACACTTACCTCCGGGGGGAGGGAGGGGGTGTCTGTGTCTGCATCTTTGTGTGTGTGTGTGTGTGTGTGTATGCGTGTGTGACCCCTGCCCACCTGGTGGCAACAGGCACATGGCATTGTGCAGCTCTTGGGACAGTAGGGTGCAGAGTCCAGCCTGCAGCAGCAGCTGCCTCTGCCCTGTGCACAGATCTGGGGGGCACATGCTCCTTGGGCTTCCAGCAGGGTGCGTACAGTGACCGGAGCTGCCCCCCACCCCGTGCCCCCTGCATGACCTGCTCTTGTGGCTGCATCCCGCACTTCGCCCCGGCTGTGCAATGCCTACCCCTGCCCCATGCCTTAAAAACAAGAGAAAAATATAAAGGGGTACACGAGCTGAAACTTTGAGGCAGACGGGGTACACTTGTTAAAAAAGGTTGAAAACCCCTGTACTAGCCAGTTGCCTGTCAGGAATGATGGGGGAGGGGAGGGCAGGCGGGGACAGAGCGCTGCCACCTACCACCCCGCGCCGCCACCGCTTCTGGGGAACAGGGCTGGGGTGAGGGGCTAGGCCCCACTCTGTCCCTGCCATCATGGTGGCACTCTGCTGCACTGCCTCCTGTCCAAAACGCTCCAAGAGCATTACCGACAGTGGGACTAAGCCCTTAATTATATTAGAATCATCTGATCCCTTCTAAACCCTTCATTCCACAGGTGTTAAAAACCCTCTCTCCTTTTAATGGTCTTGATGTCCCGCCAATCAGGCCATCCTTTGTTCTGCAATTCTGCTGTCCCTTAGCTGCCCTTGAAGCTCCGATTTCACAGCCCTGCAAATTGTTTTCAACTCATTCCAAGGAAATTATATTTTTATTCCATTTTAAACTGAATAATACAGCCTGAGGCTCCTAGCATATTAGTAAAGCTTCTAGTTTATTTTTAACTGGAGAAAAATATGTGATGTTTTATATGTGATGATGCATCACACCATCTGCCTTTTCAAAATTCTAGATTTGCCTATAAAGTCATTAGTGGGGATCCTAGTTTTCTCTGATAAAAAAAATCCCCAATTTTAAGATTAAAAAAGTAACCCCAAATCCACATTTTTCCATGATTAAAATGAAACACCATAGTGTTTCATTTTAGTTTTTCCCCAGGGTGGTGTTTCATTTTAATCATGGAAAAATGTGGATTTGGGGTTACTTTTTTAAATCTGAAAATTAGGGAATTGTTTTTAAATCGGAGAAAACCAGGATCCCTGGTCATTAGTGAGCAATTAGAGAATAAGATGCCCTAAAAGAAAGAAGCTTCCTTTTGCCCTGAAGGAATGAAGTGTTGTCATTGCTCACAGGAGAAGATTTTTAATGTACAGTATGTTGCTTTTTTCTTCCCCATGTTCTTCTGCTCCCATGGAACGGTTACAATTCCCACAAATGATGCAAAGGTTGATTTTAAGTTACCTCTTGATAGAGATGATTTGACATTCCTGTTCTGTCCTGTTTCGCAAGGCATGCAGTTGCACTGACTGCAATGTAGGGCAGAGGCTGACTGCTGGAATCTTATCTTTGTTGGATTTCTCTACATCAGTGTCACTGAAGTGACTTCAGCATAGTGGAGAGAGATCTGGGTTAACTTTAAACTAGCTTACTTGGGTATCAGTAGCAGTCTAGCCACAGCAGCATGGTTGTTTAAGGCTTGTGCACTGGAAGATGTCTATGAAGATTACATTTTAACTCATGTTTCTGACCAGACTTCCTTACTAGACTTGACTGTGAATACTGGGGTTCAGTTCAACCAAAAGAATTGCTAGAGGGTCATTTCATAGTAAGAAAGATGGTAAGAAAAGGACGTGAACCATAAGGAGGGGATCCAGCGATGAGAAAAAAAATAGGCATGGGAACAACAGGCCATACTTCACGATGACAAAAGCTAAGAAGGGTTGAATGTCACTTTTATCACCTTACTGCCTCTTAAAAATGTCTGTGCCTAAAGAATCCAAATAAGACTTAATGGAGTGACCTTTGCTACTCACATGAATGGCTCCTTCTCCTTGTAGAAGGAGACTATTTGTAATCTCTGGCCATGTGGCTTCCCTCTTCTCTCTGTTGGCTGCTATTCCCTAGAAATCCCTGCTAATGAAACCGTAGCATCCAAAGTCATGGTGAAGAAAATAGTTTAACCATATAAATGAAAAATATTTTTATATTGTGAATGTCATCTTTGTGTCCCAATGGTCATTACGTGCATTGTAAAAGCCTGGAAGACTAAAGGACTTAACTCCAGTTCTGTTTTCTCCTGCCCCTTAAACTACAACCATCATCCAAATATCTGAGTGCTTTCCAGAAATGGAATGAACCATGCAACTTACCTTACTTACTCTATTCTCGACCATTTTTTCTGCCTTTTGTGTACCTTTAAAGTGCAACCTCTCTTGGTTTGTCTAGCTGCAGAATTACAGTGGCTGAGCTAAAGGTGGGATTTTAGTTAGTTCAGTGCAAGAAGATGCAGGCATTTTAAAACCTATTTAGCCTGACATGTCAGTTTAACTTAAGTTTGTTAGGAACAGATTTAAACCAAACGGTAATGAACCACACTTAAATTGAAGCAGAAGTAAGGAGAATGTCTATGCAATGTTTTGTGTCAGTTTATAAACGAGCTACAAAACCAGGGCATGTTGGGCATGGACAAGAGGGTTTTTGGATGCTTCTGTGCATCAAAGTGGAGGTTTATTGTGTGGCTGCAAGGCTGAGCCAGCGAGAGAAGAGAAACTCAGTCTCAGGGTGTAATGCCCAACACCATCCCTAGGCATGCATTTCTCCTGGATTTGTCTCCCTTAGTAAATTTACTCCATAATAAAGACCAGATCAGCTCACCCAGTGTAGGTCTTTGGTAGGTGCTATTACAGAGTTTAGCCACCAGGCGGCAGGTGAGCCAGGGGAGATGAACCTAGGTGAGCCGTCACTAGAGGTTCTGCATAGCAACTCCCAGGTAATAATGCAAGCTCACTACACGTTTTTCATGGCAAGGGGCCTGCACCTAGATTATGGGGACTGGGAAGATGGTGATATGGCATTAAGATGCACCGATGTCCTGGGAATTGGATGCAGAGGCCAGAAGCCTGCAGGTGCTTGTCCCATAATGGTGAGAGGTGCCTCCTGGAAGAGCTCTGACAGATTTCCTCCTTTTGCTTTTTGCAGACACAGAGAAGTCCCAGCAGAACCAGACTGATGACTCCAACCCTGAGGATGGCTCCTTGAAGAAGAAACAGCGAAGGCAGAGGACTCACTTTACCAGCCAGCAGCTCCAAGAACTGGAAGCCACCTTCCAGCGCAACCGCTACCCGGACATGAGCACCAGGGAGGAGATAGCAGTCTGGACCAATCTGACTGAGGCACGAGTCCGGGTATGGCCACTCCTCATCTTCCACTCCACGCACCCTCAACACAGCCAGAGCTTGGGGAACTGGATTGAAACTGGATCCCAGCTCTGCAGCCAGCCCCACGCCAGCCCAGTAAAGGCTTTGCCAGATTCTGAGATAAACCCCCAGAATCTGCTCCTAGCACTCAGCAGGCCTCAGTCACCAGTTCACAGGAACAACTGCTCACTTCTGCAAGACTTCATGAGGGAAATCTCACCAAGGCTAACAACATGGGGCGTCTTCTCCCACAAGCAGGAAGCTGCGCCTCCTCCATGCCAACATATTTCCCGGGGGAGGAGTAGTGAGGGAGGGAGGTTCCTCTGCTGCGCAGAGTCCAGGGCCCTTGGGGAAGAAACCCGGTGCCATAACACAATTCATGGAGTTCCTTCCTCTCGCACGTGTAATGCTCTGTGCCTCGACTGCTGCCATTGCCCCCGTGATCTTCTCCCTCCCTTTCCCCCTCCTCGCTGTCTATGCTTCTGTGCCATCTCTCCTCACCTCTAATTCCCCGTGCCTCTTCCCAGTCTCTTCCATATTGCCTCATAACTTCCCCTGCCTCACAACAGCTTTGCCCAACAGATGAGGTGTTCACCTAGGATTCAAGAGGTCTATTCCCTATGCTATCACGTGCCTGTTGAGCGATCTTGGACGAGTCACTGCCTTTCTCTGTGCCTTCCTTCCTTGCCCCCTCCTTTATCATGTTGACTGAAATGGGAAGTTCTTTGCAGCAGAATTAATTCATTATATAGGGTCAGGACTCCAGTCTTGCGAGTGCCTTCTGGATGTTACTATAAATACAAGCTAACAGCATCCTTATCTCTCCCTCATCTCATCCCCTAGACCAGTAGTCAGCAACCATTCAAGTGACAGACCAGAATGACCCAGTTCGGGTCAGAGGCAGATGGGCAGGTGCTTGGACCCAGTCATCATTGCCACTTTTCAGTGCAATGACATGGGAAAGCAACTGCCAAAGCCCCATGTCTGTGGGACCGATCAAATGGCTCTGCAGGCTGGATCTTGCCTGTGGTCTATAGTTTGCTGACCGCTGCCCGAGTCTCTCTACACTGTCCGTATCCCAATTTCCCCAAGTGCCAGTTTCTGTCCTTTCCCTATTCTATCCTCTCCCCTTCTTTTTAATCCTTTCAGTTCTTTTTGCTCAGTATTTTACTTTGGTCCAGGCTACAGGTTTCTGTTTCCTGTCAGGATTTAGTTCTCAGAACACAAGGGCTCATTGCTAGCTCATGATTTTTGAATCTCAGGAGATTTTGGCTGTTTAAAGGAAATTCTTACGAATTTCTGGTGACTGTTTTTCCCCTCACAAAAGTTTTACCTTTCTCCAAAATGGCTCCCAGTTGCTGTGACTGTCAATAAGAGTGAAGTCATACATGACTTAAGAAGATGGCTGACAAGCCTCTAAATTTTAGAGATGAAAAATGAGACTGCCTCAGCAAAGATGGATGCCATCGCCCTTTATTTCTAGTTGGGCAGAAGCTAAGCTCTGAGGGGAAAGGGCAGCTGATTTGTCATGTTGTGAGGGTTAGGGAAATGTGGAGATCCTGGCAACGGGAGGGAATCAAGCAAGATACGTTAGGACTTGGAATAGGGAGAACAGGAAGCAGATGATGGATTACAGGTACATTACAGATTACAGGTTTACCATGTAAACAACTGCTAGACTTGATATATGATGGGGAATGCACAGCAAGGTGGGCGACATGATTGCAAATAAAAGAGGAGAGTGACTCTGAGATAATCTTTCTATTAAATTGTAGTGCACGCCAGAGCAGAGTTTGAGGTTTTCTGACTTCCTGGGAATCTCTGCTGAAAATTTCCAGCTGGTTCTAGTAGATCTCTATTACAGTCAAAGAATCAGCACAAAACTTGAGAGCCCAGAAGCGGGGATTTTGAAGGAACCTGCTGAATTTTTCACTACTTTGGGGTGAATTCACTCTTTGGGGTATCTATAGAAACTGTAGAGGTGCATGACTAAATTTACACTGTAAATCATGATGGGACTCAAAAGATAGAAAGCACCTTACACAATGACAATGTCCATTTCAAGATTATCCCCTATATTGCAGACTCTGTTGTTTGGTTTTGGGGCTCCTATCCACTTTCATTGGAAGATCATTCCACCACCTACCAGGACACCACTAAGCAACCTGCCCTGATATAGAATTAGCTTTTTCTTTAATTAATTCTACTGAACAACTCCCATTTACAACCCCTTCATTCATTCCACTCAATCCCTCTCCCAATGTCCTTGGATCAGTAAAGGAGGGATAAGGGATGAATAAGAAGGTTTCCCTGCCAATAATCACAGTGACCCCCTTCCCCTCTCTCCTTCCTTTGCAGGTCTGGTTTAAGAACCGCAGAGCCAAATGGAGGAAACGAGAAAGGAACCAGCAGGCAGAACTTTGCAAGAACAGTTTTGGAGCCCAGTTCAATGGACTGATGCAGCCTTATGATGACATGTATTCTAGCTACTCATATAACAACTGGGCTACCAAGGGGCTTGCCACCAGTCCCTTGTCAGCCAAGAGCTTCCCCTTCTTCAACTCCATGAATGTCAGCCCCCTTTCCTCCCAGCCTATGTTCTCCCCACCCAGTTCCATTGCCTCCATGACCATGCCTTCCTCCATGGTCCCCTCAGCAGTGACTGGAGTACCTGGCTCCAGCCTCAACAACTTGGGAAACATCAACAACCTCAACAGCCCAAGCCTCAACTCTGCTGTTTCATCCAGTGCCTGTCCTTATGCCTCTACTGCCAGCCCCTACATGTACAGGGACACATGCAACTCCAGCCTGGCCAGCTTGAGGCTGAAGGCCAAGCAGCATGCTAACTTCACTTACCCAGCAGTGCAGACGGCAGCTTCCAACTTGAGCCCTTGCCAATATGCTGTGGACAGGCCTGTATGAAGGACTGCCCTCTCTGCCCATCGGGGACTTGACCTAAGCCTGACAAAAGGAGACCGTTTGCCCTAAAAAATGGGGTATGTCATGCAGGAGAGAGACAGGCAGACAGACCTCTATGAAGACTTGTCTAACTATCGTATGGTGAATTTTGACCGTCTTTCCCCCCCCGGTAAAACAACCAAAACTGTCCATTGGAAACATAGAAACCTATGACATGCAGTTTTCCTAACTCCTGGGCAGCAGGACTGAGCACATTTCAAGCTAACCCCCAAGATCTGACACAGTTCTTCACTCCCTTCCCTTGGATCAAAAATTCCTCTTTAAAGCATAGGCAACCAGATGGTACAGCTCCAGGAGGCAGCCGGGGACTGAGGCAAAATAGCACAGCCACTCAGTGCTTGGTTGACCACACAAATGTGTGAGAGCTGTCTGATGTCATATAACGGCATCTTTCCCACTTATTTATCATGTGGCCAATCCTGCACCCGGCAAGGAAGGCACTTGCTCAGTCAGCATACATTTTTATACTACAAATATATGCATGGCCATTACAACTTGAAGCCCTTAGGGACTGGGAGTTGTAGGGAATGTAGACTGTGTGTGTGTTTATATATATTTATATATATATATATATATATAAACACACACACACACACACACACACACAAATATATATATATATAAAATATACTTTTTTGTTTTATACATGGAACAATCTCTGAAGTAGACCTTAAGGATGAAAACCCAAGCATGTTCACCAAGGCAGAGCGTTCTGCCTGCCATGCTTTAGCGCATAAGTCATTTCCAGTCTGATAGGAATTCCTTTGCCAATGTACATCCAAAGAATTCCCCCTTCCCTTTCCCCCCGGCCCTTTTGCAACAAACCAACCCCCCTCTTGCACACCTTCCCCTCCTGCAATTCCACTTTGGAAAGAAAATAAAATGAAAGTTGGAGCAATCCCTTTCAGGATCATGTCTGTCTGGTTATTGAGAGCGCAAGCTGATAACATGGGGAAGAAACAGTAAAGCTGATAAAAGTGCAGTGTCCTATGCAGGCCCTGGTCTGAGACCCCTTCCCTTTTGCCCCTTGCTAGGGACTCTAAAAAACCCAATGAAGCTAAACACCAACAGCAGAGTCCAAAACATCTCTCCCAGGCTGTCTCTGTCATCAACTGGCTCCAGCCACTGCCCAGGTTCTTCCATGGAAAAGCTCCAGTTCCTTCTTAGTCTCTAACAAAGGAAGAGTTACTTATACCTTCTGCCACTTCCCAGCATGCTATGCCCCTATATTACTCAGCATCCTCTGTAATTTTAACTCCAAGCAAGCCTCCTATTCTGCAGCGTATCTAGGCTGACGCAATACTAGAGCTGAGAATTTGCCTTAAAGGGCCAGCACTGCTGCATACAGTGAACAGAAGAAGAGCTCCCATCTCTTTGGTTGGTGCTGAGAAGAGGGTAGAGAAAATTCCCCCTTCCATCTCAGCTCTGGCTGATATAAAAGCTGTACTTCCTACTTTAATCTGCTTTGAATTTGCATATTCGCTAGGTCTCAACAGGTTGTTTCTGAAACTTTATTTGCTCTCTGTCTAGCTTCTATAGGTTCCCTTCTTGCCCGAATACCAGGCCCCACAAAACCAGGCTGAGCTCCACAGGTAAGTACTGGTGTTTGGGAAAAGCCCAGGATCAAATCGTCAGTGACTGGTATTCTCTTCCTTCTCAGTCCACAGGAGAAGGGACTCTATAAAGAAAACTTGGGGCAAAGAGGTATTTGAAATGGAAGTACTAGCTAGCTGTGTTACAGCATGTCAGCACCCAGACCAGATAGCCAACCACATGACACCAATGGCACACAACCAGCTTAGACATGGCACCAAATTTAGTAACATGACCTCCAAAAAAGATATGCAGATGACAGAGACTAGGAGCTTGGTAAGTAAAGAAAATGACAGGTCACTGCGAGACAGTGGTCTGGATGACCGAGTAAACTGAGCACAAGCAGCCAATATGGATTGCAGCACAACCTACTGTAAAGTTCTGGGGGCATAGGCAATCTGACCCTTGGAGCAGTTTCAAAAGGGAACTTCACAGCAGCTGTTATATTCCAACAGTTACCTGCGCACAAGCTAGGAGCAAAACAGCTCTAACTTTAACCTTGAACGAAGCACAAAGATGGAAGAATAAAGAACAAAAAGTGAAGGCCATACTGACAGGATGGGGACTCTATCCTGGGAAGTTATGACCCTGAAAAATACTTGGGGGACAGTTAATAGTGGGTAATCAGTGTGACACTAGCTAAATGGACCATTATCAACCTTAGATGATCTTAAGCAGGGAGGTTATATTACAACTGGGTTTGATACCAGTGTGACCATTTCTGGAATAGCGTCCACAGTTTAAAATGGATGTAGATGTACTGGAGAGAGTCCAGAGAAGAGTCCTGAGAATGACCAGAGAACTTCATCTGCATCTGATAAGGTGAGCTGCAGCCCATGAAAGCTTGTGCTACATATACACCTACTTTGGTTAGTTTGTAAGGTGCAAATCTACCCTGCTTTGCAAAGAACTGGAAGACAGGCTTTATAGCAGAAGATTCCAGAAATTCAGCTACTTTGCAGGATCTCAATACTAAATAATCCAAGGAACTAAATAATGGGCCTTCCAATCTCGCAGAGAAGATATAACAGGGTCCTGTTGGCTGAAAGTTGGAGCTAGACGAATTCACAGTGGTGGTAAATAACCACTGGAACAAATTACCAGGGAAGAGCTGCACCAAAGTTCAAACAAGGATTAATTCAGGGAAGACCAATGACAGTGTTAGGCAGGAGGCCAGATGGGAGATCACAGGGGTCCTCTCTGCCCTTATAATCTACAAACATCAGCTGTGCATGGTAGCCCAGACTCCCTACTCTGTATTTAAACCCACATGAGTCAGTAGTGTCCCTAACAGCTGGCAAATCCTGGATTTATACCTGCATAAAGCAGATCATTCTCTAGGCCTCTCATTATTTCTTATGACCCACGCTTCACACCAGTGACCACATCCAAACTCAGGACAGGTAGAAGCCTTTCCTTGAAACCCTTCCAGCATTAGATGTTCCTTTGAAACAATGTACCCATGATAAATTGAGTTACTGCTATTCTGATAAATCAGATTCCTCAAAAAAAGACCACACCAGCACTGCAAATGATACAGGGCTCTAAGGAGACAGATGTCTCTTAGGAGCTTCCAACTCTCCTGGGTACTGCCTTATCCTGAACATGGGGGTTAACCCAACCTGTCACAGCTTTCTGACCCTTCCAAACTAACATTGTCACCAACCACATCACCAATCTATCTGCCAACCCTTCCTTGCACCCTCCCTAGTGAGCAGAGTCACCAATTTTATGGCCACCAGGCAGGAGCAGATCCAGGAGAGCGTGGTGGTGTGATTGTACCCCTCTTTGTGCACTGCATGCATAGTAAGTTCTCTGAGGTCACTGACATGTCAGCTGCTGGAAGCTTGGGCTTATGCCATGAGATCTGAGCTCACCAGCTGGTCTGTGCAAGATCTGGCTGGAGCCCCTGTTTTCACAGCTCAGGAGCAGCAATCCTTCCCTGCCTCCTTTTCTCAGCAGCCACTGTGAGCAAGTGAGAAGATGACATTCTGGATCAAACTTGCTGAGTTTCTATCTGTGGATGACAGAAACAGACCTGGGCAGGTCCCTCCCCATTTTCACCTTCCAGAGGTGGTTCTCTTGCAAACTTCTTCCTTTGCAGCTGTGGAAGGGGTTGGGACCTGTTCACAAACACTGTGATGTCTGCTTCAGCAGGTGTGGTCCTAGCTGCTTTCCTGCTGTCACAGGAGAATTGTGTGATGTGTCAGACTTGAAAGGTTTGTACCACATCAGCAGAATGCAACTCCAGAGCACAGCAGGACCTGAGGCCAGGTGGTAGGCACAGTTCTAAAGAGAAGCAGGAGCCACACCTGTGGAAAAGCACAAACAGTACCTGGCACCCCATCCTGAGGCTGAACAAGAACCTTGCAGATGTGGTCCCATGTACATTTGGAGCCATTGCAATAGGGCAGGCACTGGAACCTTCTAACTGCTGTGTGTGAACAAGCTGAGAATGATTCACATGGAACAAAACTTCTCTAACTTTAATTCTGCTTCATTCAGGGTTAAAGCTGGAGTAATTTTGGATTCTCACATAACAGCACAACTCATAGCTGCTGCCCAGCTGAAACATTCCCCTTTTGAAAGGGTTCCTTCCATAGGCGAATCTAGCTATGGTAAAAATTGATCGTGGGCATGAAAAGAGACCGTGGTCTACTTTCAGATGCCATGGCAGACTAGTGGCATCACACTGCTGCCATTGGCCAGACAATAAATCATGTTAGCTCTGCAGAACCTTTTTTTAGTCCCCCAAAGCTCACAGGAAAATGGAGAGCTGCAAGTTAAGTAGAGTGTACCCTCCCAGGGAGACAGGGCATTTATAGATGTGCTCCGGGTTGTGGTGGGGGTCTTTAATTAGAGACCTGTGCTAATTAAAAGCACCTGAGTGTCACTTGTGCCACCACCTCCCCCCCACCCCTGTGTTGAAAAAGTGGTGGTGGGGCACTTTGAACTAAAGCTTGTCAAGCAAGCTTTAGTTCAAAGTGCCCCACTGCCATTTTTTCAACACCCCACCATCATTTTTCAGTGCAGGGATACTGATACACATGACACTGGAGGCTGCTGGAGTGTGTTAATTTCCACACTCCAGCAGACTCGATTAATCTGAAGCTTGCTAATGTACCCATGATAAATTAAGTTAATGCTATTCTGATAAATTGAACACACACTGGATTTACAACGTGTCAGAGCAGCCTCCCTGCATGTGTGTTAAGTGCCCAATATGAGCAAGGGCATTCATTTGATCCTGGCCTCCTGTCAAAAAGCAACACTCATGGTTTTCATCTGCTAAGGAAGTCCTGAGAGCAGCAACTACCCTGAGCCAAATTAAAGCTGTGGTTTCTTTCATAAAGTGAGAGGCCTTCTTTACCACTCTACCACTAGCAGAGACCCTGCCCATGCAACAGTCTCTCTGAAACCCCATGTCCAAAATTAACCTTAATGAGGCATGACCTTAGGCCCAACAGTCCCCAAATAAGGGTATCTTACTTACAGTCCCAAAGTAAGGGTACCCTTCTGAATCCTAAAGCAAGCCTACCAGGGGGTCTTCCCCAGCTCATTTGGTGGTAAACAAGTGGGTAGTTCTCCATCCAGTTCCTCTGTTCATACTCCAAAGACCTGACTGTTGCCTCCTTGGTTGGCAGTTAGAGCCACAGACCAAATGGGCTATGGAGACCAATACCCTTCTCACCAGCAGAGGCTTTCCCAGAAGAGCAGGGAAGAGCTTGCATTAACGATGCTCACGCCTTCCCAGGGGTCGAGGTATTGAAGACTCCAAAGCTGTTCTGTGGGCAAGGAATGCTCTGCCACAGAGGGGAGCCTGCCACTCCACCACATGTGGGAAGAGGGCTGTGCCCCTAAGGGGTATGAAGTCACAGAGGGACACTAATGAGACTGAAGATAACAGGATCCCAGACAAGGAAAGGAAGGAGTATACATGTCTTCCAGCTAGATTAGTGGGGGAGAAAGAGCATCTCCTGTTGACATGTACCTGGTTGGAGGGCAGCTCCTAGGGTGCAGGAGTTATCTGCTCCCCTGTGGCCAGCCCCCTCAGCTGAAGAGAAAGAAACCAGATACATTCTTCTTACCCAAACCTGTCAGCCCACAGAGATTTTGCAGGACATACAGGTATCTGGTGCTGAGGACAACCAGGGGTGGAAATAGTTACGCAGCATTGAATACAATGAAGAGAGCACTTGACAAACACATGCCTTTTGAGAGCCTCTGATCGCCTGTAAGCACTGCATATACCAGAGGTCCCCTCCTCACCAAAATGGACTTTAATAGCGGCCACAAATCCTTGGATCTGATCAGCCTTGGCTTTCCATACACAAGTTCAGTAGACTAGTCTCTGTCCAACAAAACACCAATACACTCTACAGAGTCAAGGTGGTGTTTTCCCTCCCACAACGAGGGCAGCCAGGGCTGAGCTGCATCCCACCCCTCCTCCCCAAGCTATTAATTACTGTGCCTCTTTAAGGATTTTTGTGGGTGGTATCTTTTATTAGAACAACTTCATGGTAGGAATAGACTTGGGCGATTTTCCAATACCAAATACCCTTCCTCAGGTCGCTAAGAAAAAAAGGAGACAGTTTCAGCTACAGCAAATAAAATAAATGCCTGTGTAAAACTCCAGTGCAAATAAAAATAAAATGTAAGGGACAGTCAGCTTGCTTTGTGCCCTTTATGATGCCTAGGTAGTGCCAACCCCACCTCTGGTTGTGGGGAGAGGGGGGTTGATATAAAAACAAGTACCATGGTGCCACCTCATGGTTGTTTCTCTGCAGGACAAGTTTCTTCTCCTTCCAGGCCTCTGAATCTCACCAAATTGTTCCCTGCCAGGAATTGTTCTCCAAATAAGTCAAAGCCCAAGACTGCTAGGCCTCCAGGGGCTGACTAAAAACACCGCTATCTGGCAATCGCCTCCACCAGGTCTCAGGCTCCTTCTCCACTGCATATTCCACCCTGTGTGTCAAGTCAGGACAATGCCAAGGCTTTAGACAGCTAATCCAGCAAAGGATGCAGGAACAAAACATGAGCAAAATACACATGGGCAGGGGGAAAATATCCAAGAGCTTCCCAGTGACTGATAGGTCAATCCCCAAGATTTGGGGTGCAGAGATGCCCCCTGAAGCCCAGGCAGGAAACTTCTACCTTGCCAGGCTCTTCAACTCACCAACATCAGTCACCTATCTGACTAAGGATAGGTTGGTGCCACCTTCAAGCATACCACCTTTTCCTTCAAGCATCTCTCTGAGCTCCCACCCTCCATTCACTGCCTGCTATAGCGAGCCTTCCCTTCTGCTCTTGCCATCTGAGACTTCCTTTTCTCCTCATCCTAGCATCACTCTACATCTACACTTCCTCCACTGGTGTTTTGCCCCCTCTACTTCCCTTCCTTGCAACATGTCTCCTCTGAGTTGTTCCTTCTCACTTCCACTCCTTCTCAGTCCCTCCCTGCCTCCCCTGCTGCTCCAGCAGGTGGCAGCTGGCCACACTGAAGTTTTGCCGGTATCATGTACCACCCTGCCTTGTCTTCTGCCTGTCTTCAGACCAACATGCTAACTACCTCTTTCTCTCTACAGTGAAAAATCTCTGCACAGCCAAAGCGGCAGCAAACTCCAGATGCCCAAGCAACAGTTCCCATCTAAGAGCTGCATCCAATTTGTGTTTCCATTCCCAGTTGCCAAGAGAATAAAGACAGAAGCTCAGAATGGTCTTTTTTTAATCGGGGCCATTGGCAACTTTTGATCATACAACAGCAGTTTCTAACGAGACATCCTTCTCCTGCCCTGACCTGAGTCCAATGACTGGAGCCTGCAGGGAAATGCCCTCCCCCTGCTGCGAGGAAGAACAGAGTGGAAGGGTTGTGCCAGCATAATAAGCAAAGCAATTTCTAGATATCCTGGCCTCTTCTTTGGGACTTCCACTCCACATGTGCTGCTGTTGCCCTTCTACTGGCACTTCACAAGGCTGGATTTGTTTGCTGAAAAGCAGAATCAAACTGAGAAGCCCCTGATCATTATTGACAGGCAGGAGAAATCAAAGCCTTTCCAAATGGCTGTAAACTAATGGCTTGATCTAATGTTCTGATTATTTAATTGTAGAAAATTACAGGGCAGAGGGAGGTAAATTCTAATCAGCTCTGCCCATTAACCATTAAGTGCATGTGACTAATCACTAAGCAATGGCAGTGCAGGGAGACATACCTACAGGTAAAGGAGCTACGGACACACACATTTTAAAAGGGTGTCACTGGAATGGTTACCCTGGAGAACTCAATGTGGACCTCGTAAAGGAGGATCACTCAGCAAAATCTGAGCAGTCACAAAGCTTCCTCTCGTGCGTGGATGACCTCTACCTGATTCAAGAAGTCTATGGGCCAACGAGAGGTAAAGCGCTGCTCGACCTGGTACTGCCTACTGGGGATGATCTAATCGGCGACCTAGTGATCGATGGGAAGCTGGATGACAGCGACCACAAGCTGATCACCTTCACCATCCACCATAAAGCTGGCAAGTCAGTCAACAACACTGAAGTCCTTGACTTCAGGAAAGCCGACTTTGACAAGCTCAGGAGACTTGTCAGTGAGGCCCTAAGGGACCACGACCCCAGGGGGAGGGGAGTCCAGGAAGACTGGTCGCTCCTCAAGGGAGTGATCCTCAATGCACAAGCTAATTCTATTCCATCTCGGACGAAAGGCAGCAAGAGAGCACAACATCCCCCCTGGCTCTCCAGGGATCTAGCAGACCTCCTGAGGCTAAAAAGAAAGGCCTACAAAGGATGGAGGATGGGATTCACCTCCAAGGAGCAATATTCTGCACTGGTCTGGTCCTG
This sequence comes from Alligator sinensis, assembly GCF_000455745.1. Lineage (NCBI taxonomy): Eukaryota > Metazoa > Chordata > Crocodylia > Alligatoridae > Alligator > Alligator sinensis. Next base: position 3,854,286 of record NW_005841831.1, read on the forward strand.
CAGGGAGCAAACCAGGAAAGCCAAGACTGCAACTGAACTCCAAATAGCTTCAAGCATCAAGGACAATAAAAAGTCCTTTTTCAGATATGTGGGGAGCCAGAGGAAAAGCAAGGGTAACATTGGAC
>NW_005841831.1:3854420-3856688 GCF_000455745.1 Alligator sinensis
ATCCCTTGACAGTGCTCTACCTCTTACCCTATTCTACCTCATCCTATCAGGAGCAATCAAGTTGTCCTTTGTGACTGGTGTAGGAGACTTATTGAGGGGTGGGTTTAACTATGCCTAGGAGGCCTCTTGGGTCAGCGGACTAAGGGAGACTATCCTTTTTGGCCTCCAACTTGGGGAAGTGCCCCAAGTGCTTGTATTGGGTCGAGTACCCATAGGAATATTAGGCCAGTGTTTCCCCAAGGACATAGGACCAAGACAGTCCCTTCTTGGGGTGGTGGCAGCACAAGTTACCCCCGGACTCTGTGGTGGGGCTTGAAATGGGGTCTGCCAGGGCTTAGGTGCCCCTGGAGAGACACGTGGAGTCCGGAAGGTGGATGGGTATAGTGAGGTGGGAAGTTCAACGCAAGACCTCCCCCTACTGGCCCGCCACAACTTTTAAAAAGTCTTTGATCTGGTATCCCATGATTACCTCTTGGCAAAACTGGCCCACTGAGGCCTTGGCTTTTCCACGATCCACTGGCTGGGGAATTGGCTCCATGGTCAAACCCAAAGGGTGGTAGTTGACGGAAGTCAATCATCGCGGTGCCCTGTGACCAGTGGGATCCCCCAAGGCTCTGTCCTTGGGACTATATTGTTCAACATCTTCATTAATGATGTGGACACTGGAGTCAGAAGTGGACTGTCCAAGTTCCCTGAAGACACCAAACTTTGGGATAAAGTGTCCACACCTGAGGACAGGAGAATAATCCAGGTTGACCATGACAGGCTCAGGAAATGAGCAGATGAGAACCTAATGACATTTAACACCAAAAAATGCAAGGTTCTCCACCTTGGGAGGGAAAACCTGCAGCATCCTTATAGGCTTGGCAGTGCTACACTGGCTAGCACTATGGAAGAAAGAGACTTGGTGGTCATCATTGACCACAAGATGATCATGAGCCTTCAATGCGATGCTGAGGCTAGTAAAGTGACCAAAATGCTGGCTTGCATCCATAGATGCTTCTCGAGCAAATCCCGGGACGTCATTCTCCCCTTGTACTCGGCCTTGGTGAGGCCGCAGCTGGAGTACTGTGTCCAGTTTTGGGCCCCACAATTCAAAAAGGATGTGGAGAAGCTTGAGAGAGTCCAGAGAAGAGCCATGCACATGATCAGAGGTCAGGAAAACAGACCTTACGACAACAGGCTGAGAGCTATGGGGCTCCTTAGCCTAGAAAAGTGCAGGCTCAGGGGTGATCTGATGGCCACCTATAAGTTTATCAGAGGTGACCACCAGCATCTGGGGGAACGTTTTTTCACCAAAGCGCCCCAAGGGATGACGAGGTCGAATGGCTATAAAGCTACTGCAAGACTGTTTCAGGCTGGACATAAGGAAGAATTACTGTCCGAACCTCCAAGGTCTGGAATAGCCTGCCATCGGAGGTGGTTCAAGCACCTACATTGAACACCTTCAAGAGTAAATTGGATGCTTATCTTGCTGGGATCCTATGACCCCAGCTGACTTCCTGCCCTTCGGGCAGGAGGCTGGACTCGATGATCTTCCGAGGTCCCTTCCAGCCCTGTTGTCTATGAAATCTATTAAACTGTCCTTCTAGGAGTCTCATGCTATATAGCTCAGAACCAGCTGGAAGCCAGACACTGAAGGGAACAGACCTGTGTCAAATGCTTTGCGTCAGAGGATTCCTGAACACCACCACATAGTACTTGAAGTAAATTAAAAAAATAAAACCATCTTAAGAGAAAACTGGATCAACTAAAATTCCACCATGGCTGAAATTCTCTGGCATCTGAAGGACCACCAAGATAGCAGAGGGCAGCTCTGACACCCTAGACATGATTGAAAAAACAAAATCCTACAAGAAGACAAAGACCTGAGGCAGAAAGACATGTAGAGCTAAATGTCAGGGTCAAACAATATTTGCCCGCACATGCTGTGAGAACCAGCAGAAGTCAGGATGCTGGCTGGCACATGGGGAAAAATGTGAAAAAATACTGAGTGATAGTTTGAGGCCTCTGCCTTTCTTTACAGTTAAAGAAGCAAACTTTGACTTGTGCACCTTGCACAGTGTGCCTCCTATCACATATCTACTTACCAACCTTTATTTACTCTGCTCTAGGGTGAGTGAACGTCTACACCCCACACCGCACCCACCCATCCTTAAGCAAGATAGATCTAGTTCTATCTGTCCTTCCATTTATCTAGGCCTCACTGAATATACATTTGCAGGGCTTTTGGGGCTATGGCACAGGGCACAGTGCCACTCAGCAGGA
>NW_005841831.1:3856719-3857645 GCF_000455745.1 Alligator sinensis
CCTTTGAAGGCCACTCACTCTCCAGTTCTCACTACCAAGGAAGGAGGCTATTCCTGTCCTGGCCTACCTCCATATAAAGAGACTTAGTTGCATTTAAAGATACATATATATATATATATATATATATATATTTGTCCTTGCCTTAACACTGTAGCCTAACTAGTCACTCTCCAGTCTGTATTTGTGTGTGTGATTGTTATGGCCCAAGCACAGGACCTTAAACTTGACCTTACTGAATTTCATTCAGTTAATTTTGGACCATTTCTCCAGTTTATCAAGGTCATTCTGAATCCTGTCCTCCAGTGTCTGCAGCTCCACCCAGCTTACTGTCATCTGCAAATCTGCCAAATATGTTCAATATTCTCTTCCACATCATTGATGAAGATATTAAACAACACTGGACCCCAGACAGACCCCTAAGGAACCCCACTCAATACCTTGTAGCTATTAGACATGGAGCCATTGATGACTATTCTTTGAGTATTGTGATCCAACCAGTTATGTATCCACCTTACCGCAGTTTCATCTAGACTGGCAACCATTTCAAGCTACAGGCTGGAACAACCTGGCTTCAGTCTGTCGCAGGCCAGGTGGCTTCTGTAGTGTGTCAGCAGTGGGAAGCTTTGCCTGCACCTGTGCCAGGGCCAGGCAGCTGCCACTTCTCCCAGCCTCCGCCCTCACTTCCTAGCCATGGCATGGGTATAGCTACCACTTGGTGGAGAACTGCGCAAGGGCTGGGTAGCTGGAAGCTGCATTTCATAGTTTCATAGTTGGTAGGGTCAGAAGGGACCTGAGGAGATCATCTAGTCCGAACCCCTGCCGCGGCAGGAAAGAGTAATGGGGTCAACCGACCCTGGCCAGATGTTCGTCCAGCCTCCTTTTAAAGACCCCCAGGGTAGGAGCCAGCACCACTTCTTTTGGAAGTT
>NW_005841831.1:3858475-3863067 GCF_000455745.1 Alligator sinensis
CACTGTCTCCTAGTTTCTTACTGAGAATGGGGTGAGAGACCACGTCGAAGGCCTTCCTGAAGTCCAGAAAGACTATATCCACTGTGACACCTGCATCCAAGGACTTGGTGACCTGGTCATAGAGGGCCACCAGGTTGGTTTGACAAGACCTGAACCCATGCTGGTTGCCCCTGAGCATAACCTCCCCTGCTGGCCCTTCCTGGACATGTGCCAGGATAATTCTTTCGAAAAGCTTCCCCAGGACCGAGGTAAGACTCACGGGCCTATAGTTTCCTGGGTCCTCCTTCCTCCCTTTTTTGAAGATGGGGACCACATTGGCCCTTTTCCAGTCCTCTGACACATCGCCCGAGTGCCACGAGTGCTTGTAGAGCTGTGCCAGAGGTCCCGCAATGACCCCTGCTAGTTCCTTCAGCACTCTGGGGTGGAGATCATCAGGACCTGTGGATTTAAATACATCTAGTCTCTCCAGAAGTTCCCTGACAAGGTCCTCATTAACCCTAGGTCTGGGTGTGCCACCCACCAGGCCCTCGGGGGGGCCAGTGGGGGAGATATCCAGGTCCTTCCTCAGAAATACGGAGGCAAAGGAATTGTTGAATATGTCAGCTTTACCGTCAGGTGAGATGAGCAGATTTCCTAGCATGTCCTGCAGAGGCCCCACTTTACTTGGCACCTTCTTTTGCCCCCCTATGTATTTGAAAAAGGACTTCTTGTTGTCCTTGATCTGGGTCGCTAGTCCCAGCTCCATTTTCACCTTGGCCTTCCTGACCGCCCCCCTACATTCCCGAGCTACTGAGGTATAGCCCTCTCTTGTGATGGCCCCTCTCTTCCAATGGGTGTACGCCTCCTTTTTTGTTTGGAGACATTCCCGGATGCTTTTGGTGAGCCATGGGGGCCTTTGCACCCTCTTGCCCACTTTGATTCATGTAGGGATTACTTCCCTTTGAGCTTGGAGGATCGTCTCCTTAAGGAGTGACCACACCTCCTGGACACTCAACTCCCTCCAGCTCTGGCACCTCAGTGCTTCCCCCACTAGTTTTCTTACATCGTTAAAGTCCGCCCTCCTGAAGTCGAGGGCTGCTGCCTTGCTGGAGGCTTTTGCCACCTTGCGCTGGATGGTGAATTCCAGCAGATGATGATCGCTATCGCCCAGGTGGTCGAGCATCCGCAGACCCTGTACCAGGTCGTCGCCTGTGGCCAGGACCAAATCCAACAAGGCATCTCCCCTGGTGGGGCTGTGTATCTCCTGGGTTAGATGGAGGTTCTGTATGTCAGTTAAGAACCTGCGTGAGCGGTCAGACCTGGCTGTCTGCTCCTCCCAGCAGATGTCTGGCAAGTTTAGGTCACCCATGACGACCACATCCTTGGACCTAACTATCTCCCTGAGCTGACTTAAGAATTCCTGGTCTCAATCTTCTCCTTGGTTGGGTGGTCTATAGTAGACCCCCACCATTAAGTCCCTTTCTCCCCAACCCCCTTGTACTCTAACCCACAGCTCTTCCATTTGCTGCTCCTCTGACCCTGTGATACACATTGTGGATGTGTGTTGCTCCTTGACATAGAGCACCACACCCCAACCCTTCCTACCTGTCTTATCTTTCCTGTAGAGCCTGTAGTCCTTGATATTCACTGCCCAGTCATGCGTTGGGTCCCACCAAGTTTCAATGAGCCCCAGTATGTCTGGGTTGGTGCTGGGTAGCAGGAGGACTAGTTCCTATTGCTTGTTCCCCATGCTGTGGGCATTAGTATAGAGGCATTTGAGGCCTCCTGAGGATGAATGGACTGCCCCCCTAATCCCAGTGGTACCCAGGCCTATGTCACTTACCTGATTACCTGTTTCTCTTGTCATCGGTTTAGGCTGGGCTGCTCCTGCAGGCGATGCTTGGCTTGCTTGTCTGAGGCTTCCTCCACCCACGTCATCCCCTTCCCCCAACGAGCCTAGTTTAAAGCCCGCCGGAGGAGATCCGCCAACCTACAAGAGAAAACATGCTTACCTTTGGGGGAAAGGTGCAGCCCATTCCATCCGAGCATGTCCCTTGTCGTGATGTGCGGATCACTGTCCAGGAAGCCAAAGCCTGCCTCGAGACACCAATTCCGAAGTCTGAAGTTGACCTCGTCAATGCAGGTCTCTTGTCTCCTTCCACGTCCACTCACTGGAAGGATGGAGAACACCACCTGTGCCCCTATCTCCTTCAGCAGGTCCCCCAGGACCTGCATTTGCACCCTTGGTGCTTCTGTGCCATAGCTGTAAGAGGTGGGAAGGAAGGGGGAGATGGGAGGGAGAAGCAGCAGCAGGGATGGAGTTTCCAGCTGCTTGGCCCCCATGCAGCTCCCCATTGGCTAGAAGCTGTGTGCATGCCACAGCCAGGGGGAGAGGCTAGAGAGCAGGGGGAAGCACAGGCACAAATGGAAGTTGCCCAGCTTTGGCCCAGCTGCTTAGTCCCAGCATGGGGGCAGACATAGGTAAAGCCCTGGGGCTCTGCAGGCTGTGTTGGGCCTGCAGGCTGTAGGTTGCTGCCCTGACCTAGACTGTAATCTTAGCTTACTAATGAGAATGTCATGGGAGACAATGTTGAAAGTCTTGTGAAAACTGAAATATTTCACATGCACTGCTCCCCATCCATGGAGCCCATCACCTTGTCATAGAAGGAAATCAGGTTGGTCTGGCATGACTTGATTTTGTTGAATCCTGTTCCTAATCGCCATGTTCTCCTCAAGAGACTTCAAAATAGATTCCTTGATGACCTGCTCCATAATTTTTCCAAGTACTGAGGTCAGCCTGACCAGTCTATAATTCCTCAAATGCTTCTTTTTCCTTTTCTTAAAGATTGGCTAACTGCCTCCTCAGTCACTGCTGTACATCCACCACAAAAGTCATTTTCCTACTCCTGAGCACTTAATTATTTTAGAGCCAGAGCCATAAAATGGAGAGAGAACAACTTTTCTTCTTTGACACAGATGGCAGGACATGAAGAAATTAGATATCAGGAAAAAAAACTTCCTTGCTGTTAGGACAGTAAGGCCCTGGAACAGACTGCTGAGAGAAGTTACAGAGGAAAGTTGCAGAATCTCTTTTACTGAAGGTTTTCAAGAAGAGGTTAGATAAACACTGGTCAGGGTTGGTTTAGGAGTAGCAATCCTGCATTTGTACAGAGGTTGGACCAGAAGACCTTTGAGGTCCCTTTCAACCCTGCGGGTCTAAGATTCCAGTGCTGAAGCCTGCCTACATTCAATAGCAGGCAGCTACATTCAAAGTATTGCTTTCACCTGTTCCAGACTCCTGAAGCAGCCACATTTGTATGCCCAAATTTAGCATACTTCATAGCATTTATAGCAAAGTATGGTGGGTAAAACCTGAATAGCTGTACTAATTCACCTGTGTTTTGCCTTTAAAATCAGACCAGTGTCACCACATTCAAGTTTTCAGAAATGTATGAATCAGGTTCCATGTGTTATGAGATTGGCTTAAAAATCAAGAACATAGAAATACATGTAGAGGTTTTTGGACCTCTCAGTTCATGTTATCAGATCCACATTCACAGCATGCAGCAGTAAAGCAAAAGCTGAGTGCTAGCCCAATCTCATGACTCCAAGCTTCAAGAATACCAAATGTGAGACTCAAGACTTAGTGGGAAATGGCAGGCTGCTTGCTCCATCCCCCAACTGCAGCTATTTCTTATGTCAGTTTAAGACAGCACTTGGCTAGCCTGGCACTCTGGACATTTGGAAAGAGCCCTACCTGGTGATGGTATCTGCTGCTCCTGTCCTGCTGGCTAGTAAGAAGGGCAGAAATGCTTCCAATACATGGGGCTGGAAGGGATCAGCTATGACACTGAGTCATACAATAATCCCTTTCATAATCTGCTGAAACTCCTTCTTAAAAGCAGGTCCCACTGCTCAAGCCAGAAAGCTGTTCTAGAACTTAAAGTTTTCTAATCACCAAAGCAATCTAATTTCGAGCTCAGCTTTATCCTTGACCAGTTTATGTCCATCTGTTCTTGGGCCGGAATCATCGTGCAACTCATTAATTTTCCCCATTCAGCAGGGTTTATCCTCATACGTTCAGAGTCAGCAATCCAGCGTGCCTTGCCTCCTGCATTTTGTTTAGCTAAACATGACAACCTCTTCTAGACTCTTCTTGGGCACAGCATGCATAGGGGGAGTAGATGTTCTACTGCCAGACCAAAGCAGAAGTGAAAGTCTGGGGCAAAGCTGATCATTGTTGGGTAGGCTAACAGCACCTGGCTGAGAAACTTGCTGAAGTACCTTAAACAGAAGCCTGTCTTCTACCCAGCTGTCCCATGCAAATTTATGCTGATCAACAGATAAATATATTGTCCTGTTTTATGCAGACCAGTGAGCAACTCTGACTACTGCTCCGTTTGACGAGTCACCCTCTATGAGAAGAAGCACATTCATAGAGTTGTAGTGTTGGAAGCGACAGTCATCTAGTCCAGTGGTTCTCAACCTTTTTCATGCTGGGACCTATTTGCAAAGATCGATGGCTTGTCCCAACCTACACCCCGCTGGCACTGCCAGTGCCTGACCCACAGTGCCACCCTCCCACCCCCTCCGGCCTGCCACAGGCTTTGTAA
>NW_005841831.1:3863092-3891017 GCF_000455745.1 Alligator sinensis
TTTTGGACCTCTCAGTTCATGTTATCAGATCCACATTCACAGCATGCAGCAGTAAAGCAAAAGCTGAGTGCTAGCCCAATCTCATGACTCCAAGCTTCAAGAATACCAAATGTGAGACTCAAGACTTAGTGGGAAATGGCAGGCTGCTTGCTCCATCCCCCAACTGCAGCTATTTCTTATGTCAGTTTAAGACAGCACTTGGCTAGCCTGGCACTCTGGACATTTGGAAAGAGCCCTACCTGGTGATGGTATCTGCTGCTCCTGTCCTGCTGGCTAGTAAGAAGGGCAGAAATGCTTCCAATACATGGGGCTGGAAGGGATCAGCTATGACACTGAGTCATACAATAATCCCTTTCATAATCTGCTGAAACTCCTTCTTAAAAGCAGGTCCCACTGCTCAAGCCAGAAAGCTGTTCTAGAACTTAAAGTTTTCTAATCACCAAAGCAATCTAATTTCGAGCTCAGCTTTATCCTTGACCAGTTTATGTCCATCTGTTCTTGGGCCGGAATCATCGTGCAACTCATTAATTTTCCCCATTCAGCAGGGTTTATCCTCATACGTTCAGAGTCAGCAATCCAGCGTGCCTTGCCTCCTGCATTTTGTTTAGCTAAACATGACAACCTCTTCTAGACTCTTCTTGGGCACAGCATGCATAGGGGGAGTAGATGTTCTACTGCCAGACCAAAGCAGAAGTGAAAGTCTGGGGCAAAGCTGATCATTGTTGGGTAGGCTAACAGCACCTGGCTGAGAAACTTGCTGAAGTACCTTAAACAGAAGCCTGTCTTCTACCCAGCTGTCCCATGCAAATTTATGCTGATCAACAGATAAATATATTGTCCTGTTTTATGCAGACCAGTGAGCAACTCTGACTACTGCTCCGTTTGACGAGTCACCCTCTATGAGAAGAAGCACATTCATAGAGTTGTAGTGTTGGAAGCGACAGTCATCTAGTCCAGTGGTTCTCAACCTTTTTCATGCTGGGACCTATTTGCAAAGATCGATGGCTTGTCCCAACCTACACCCCGCTGGCACTGCCAGTGCCTGACCCACAGTGCCACCCTCCCACCCCCTCCGGCCTGCCACAGGCTTGGTACCCCGGCCACTTTGCCCCACAGCTGGTAGGCACCTGCCTCCCCCACACACCCATCCCCTCCACACACATACACGCACTGCCCTTCTCAACCCAACAGTCCCCAAGCTCTGGCCCTCCAACCCCTGCTCCCCATACACTTACCTTCATCCAGCTGCCGGGGCTGCTCCCACGATCCTTCCTGACTGCATTCTGGCCATGTCCCAAGCAGCCACCTGCAGGCTGGAACTCTGCCAGCCTGCAAGGGGAAACCCCCGCTTTGAACCTTTGTTCTGGCACTTGTTCATGAGCTTTTGAAATATTCTTGTGACTCACAGGTTGAGAAACGCTGATCTAGTCCACCCTCTGCACACATGTAGGGTAGGTTATTCCTAACCCATTACAGGCAGATGCCTCTCTAGCTTCTTCTTGCAAACATCCAATGAAGGGGATGCCACAATTTCTTGAGTCAGCATCACTGTCCTGCCCTGCAGCCATTGGGACAAGCCATCAAGTCCAAAGGCAACTCACCCAGTGATTCATACAGTAGGGCTGTGTGAGGCTTCGGACAGAGCTTTGGATCCAGAGAAGCTTCGGATGCTTCAGGGTCCAAAGCAGCACATCCGGGTCAAAGTGCTGCTGGCCTTGTTAGGCTTCCCGAAGCTGTTCAGAGCCGCCCTGGAGATCTGGCCATACAGTATAAAGGGGAAACAATAAAATATCTATAACTTTGTTGTTTTTTGTTCAATTTGGATGAAATTTTCAGAGATGGTAGACTCTGCAAAGGGTATGAAGTCCGCCAAGTTTCAAGATGATTGGTGCAGGGGTTTGGGGGAAACTGCACCCCAAATTCTTGAAAGCAAAACTCCTGTCACATCTATGTGTTACACCACGGTGGGGTGAAAGCTGCAGGGGTGGTAGCCCCTGGTGAGGCCACAAAGCCTGCCAAGTTTCAAGAAGACTGGTGAGGGGTTTGGGGGGAACTACCCCTCAAGCTGTGGACAAGCAAAACTCATGCCATGGGTGACACTGTGTGTGTTAAGGCACAGCAGGATGACAGATGCAGGGATGGTGGCCCTTGCTGTAGCCACGACGCCTGCCAGCTGTTGAGGAGATCGGTGCAGGGGTTCTGGGGCCCTGCACCCCTAGCTGCTGACAGGCAAAACTCATGACATGGGTGCTTGTGGGACTGACTCCCTCTGTCTTGGGGTGTGGGAGACACTACTGCAGGCCTGGCTGCTTACACTACTGTGTTACCAGTTACCAATCAATCATGATTCACTCAGGGACCAGCTCAATACACAGGACCTAGCTAATGTAGCCAGTTAATTGCAGTCAATTAGCACCTACAAAACCAGACTAAGGAGAGGAAAGAATCAATACAGACCATCGACTGCCCCAAGGCGGCGACAGTCAGTCCCACAAGCACCCATGTCATGAGTTTTGCCTGTCAGCAGCTAGGGGTGCAGGGCCCCAGAACCCCCCTGCACTGATCTCCTTGACAGCTGGCAGGCGTCGTGGCTGCAGCAGGGGCTACCATCCCTGTAGGTGTCACCCCGCTGTGCCTTAACACACACAGGGTCACCCATGGCAGGAGCTTTGCTTGTCCGCAGCTTGAGGTGCAGTTCCCCCCCAACCCCTGCTCCTATCTCCTTGAAACTTGGCAGGCTTTGTGGCCTCAGTAAGAACCACCAGCCGTGCAGTTTTGACCCCACTGTGGTGTAACACACAGCCATGGCATGAATTTGGCTTTTGAGAATTTGTGGTACAGTTTCCCCCAAACCTCTGCACCAATCTTCTTGAAACTTGGCAGGCTCTGTGGCCTCAGCAGGGGCCACCATCCCTGTAGTTTTCACCCCCCCTGTGGTGTAACACACAGCCATGGCATGAATTTGGCTTTTGAGAATTTGTGGTACAGTTTCCCCCAAACCTCTGCACCAATCTTCTTGAAACCTGGTAGGTTTCATGCTCTCAGCAGAGGCTACCATTCCTGCAAGTTTCATCCAAATCGGACAAAAACAACAAAGTTATAGATATTTCATTCATTGATTCCCCACTATACCCTATGGCCAGATCTCCAAGGAGGCTCCAAAGCTTCGGAGCTGCTTTGGCCGAATCGAGGCAGAAACCCGGTCCAGAGCTTTGGATTGGATTGCAGCCATCTGAAGTGGCCGGATCCGAAGCCAGATTGGATAGCTGCCGACTCGCACAGGCCTATCATACAGCAAACACCCCTGATGACAGACGCTCAGGAATAGAACTACAGCTGGAAATGGCCTCTTGATGCCATGATGTCCTCTCCCAAGCATGGCCAGCTCATAGTACTATCTACCAGCAGCCATATTATTGGGAAGCTGCCGAAGCTCCCGGGGGCTGTTTTCTCAGTTGGGGTTGGGTTTTTTTAAATTGTACTTGGTTACATTTTACTTATGTTAACCCAGATAGCACAGCACTTTTCACCTTGTACTTAATACAATACATAGCTGGATAGAGAGCCCTTTTCCACCTTGGACTGCTGACACTTTTCCTATGTAATGGGCATCAGGCTTTCTATTGTCATTGTGGGTTCAACTATAAAGTGAAGGCATGTCTATCTGCTCCCGGACTGTGCTAGGGAGTGTTGCAGTGAAGTGGCACAGCTGCTCCATGCATTCTAACCCCCAGAATGCAGGTATCTTACCATGGCACAAGGCATGAGCCTGTCCAACACAGAGAGCTTGTAGGCACAAGCCTGGAGCTGCTCCAAGACAGAAGCATCATGTCAGACTTACCATGTATTGCACACTGGGGTGCTTCCTAACATGGGCCAGAGGCAGTGCAAGTTAGTAGTAGTAGGTGCCTCTTGTACAACACACTGTTCTTTTGTTTTATGAGCTGCAGACTTTTGAAAGGTAACTAGGGAGGGTTTTTGTATTCTCTTTTTTACATATACTACTGCCCCACAAATGTTTCTTGGTTTCAGAATGGGCAAAGACTGTTGTAACCTCTTAATAATGAGGCCATTGTAGAATTTTACTGTGTCTTCTAGTGTATAAGATGCATATGTGTATTTGAGACACCACCAAAACAGAATAAATGTTTGGGAAGATTTTCAGAGAAGTTGATCACAGTGTGATCAAATGTATTATAATGATTTTTAAAAAAATACATTGGGGGGGGGGGAGGGGGCAGAGGGAAACCCACCATATACACCAGAAAACATGGTAATTGAGCAGCCCAAAGTAACCAATTTTTGAATGTTTTGATAAACCCCCAAGGTTTTGTCATGGACCAGGTATAAGCTTTCTTTTTCTTTACTTTGAGAAGGGTGAACCTACCTTGAAAAACAAAGTTTGTATTCCTCAGCTAACAGCAAGTGAAAGCAACCAATTGTCCCAGATTTTCTGGGACTGTTCCCAGCTGTGCCCACAGAGTCCCTGAAATCTGACTTTTGCACTTGTAGGCTGAAAAGTGGTGATATCTTAGCCAACATTTCCCATCCCTGGAAAGTCAATAGCACCATGCAACACCCTGCTGCATCAGCAGAGCTAAGTACAATTGGTGCATTGCCACACCACTACTTACTGGTATAGACTACTGCTGCCAGTGACCTGCGGCAAGCCCCAGCCCACGTCCTGGATTGTTCTGTGAAAGCTGGTACTTATGTATTGTTGTTACCTGTGTTCCTTCTGTTTCCTAGTCTTCATCTGGTCAAGGCCCGCACTTTCCAGATCAGACTTCTACAGGGCAACAACTAAGTCTACTAAGTTTTAGTAGACTTGGTGCTCTGACAGTAATGGCCATGTGGAGGCTTATTAGGGGCTCCCTCATCACCGCAGCCTTCTTCTTATAGAATCATAGAATCAAAAAGACCGGAAGGGACCTGTAAGATCATCAAGTCCAGTCCTCTGCTATGGGCAGGAGGTAATTGGGTTCAAATGAGCTCAGTGAGGTGCTTGGCCAGCCTCCTCTTGAACACTGCCAGGGATGGTGACTGCACCACCTCTACTGAGTATGTGTTCCAGATTCTAGTTACCCAGATGGAAAATAAGTTTTTCCTTATGTCTCACCTAAACTCTTCCTTGACTAGCTTGTTCCCCTTGGACCTCATCCTCCCAAGGGGTGCCTTTCTGAAGAGTTGCTCCCCTAGATCCTGGTGTTCACCCCGACATATGTGTAGGCAGCTATCCACCTTATTGTTATTTTACCTGAGTTTTCACCCGTGAGGAATGAGTTTTCACCTGTTACACAGGTGGATCCCTCTTGCACAGGCACTTCACAATTTTCTCTAAAATAGGTCAACGACCTCTGACAATACAAGGGCTTGCAATCACCTGATACAAAATGGATTAGCACTGCATCAAGGAGAGGTTAAGTGATCTCACATCTACAAAAGAGTCTGATTTATCACACCCACTGAACAGTGATTTATCTGAATTAAGCGCCTTATTATATATTGCACTTTGAGCTGCTCAAGTGTTAAGCAGTTCTAGTGCTAGCTGGAGATTGGAGCAGTCACGTCTTAAGGCTAAAAACCACCTCTGACTGGCCCCACCCGCACAGCTGTGATTTGCCACTAGAAGGCTTGTGTGGAGGGGCCTAACCAGGAGCTATAGCTGGGACAAGAAGGGGAATTGGCTTAGTGCCAGAACCACCCCTTGATCCGTAGAGTTCAGGTGGTGGAGAATTTGTCCACACAACAGGAGGATGGGAAAGGGGACAAGGCATCCTGGGATGCTGGAGGACTGCAATTTGGACAACTCATCTGTGGGCAGTGGCCACAGATTAATGCAGGGGTGGGCAATTATTTTGGGTGGAGGGCCACTTACTGAGTTTTGGCAAGCCATTGAGGGCTGCATGACAGGCAGCTAGGGGCAGATAAAAATTAATTTTCTAAATTTTTTAGGGGCCCCGCGGGCCAGATAGAATGGCCTGGTGGGCCGCATCCAGCCTGCAGGCAGCATTTTGCTCACCCCTGAATTAATGTAACACAAACTGGGTAACATGGATTAGAGATAAACTCGCCCTGGAGTGGCTCAACTTTAAAATGCCCAAAATGTGCTTAAAATTAGTTTCAGACGTTAATGTGTAGATAGTCCAAGGGGTTAAGAGCTCCAGTGGCTGCCTAAAATTAATGTGTACTCCCATTCCCACATGGTCTTATACAAATGCAAGATTTTAAGAAATCCTCACCTCTCCCAAAATAAAAGGCTTTGTCCCTAAATCTGTCTTCTAGTGAAAAAATAGGCAACTGGTTTCATCTTAGTCCGAGATTAAAAGGGGTGGGACAGTTGTTTACTCATGAGGTTTAAATGGCAATTAATTTGAATTAGGCTATTCCAAGCCCATGTAGGAGTGGAAATCCAATTGGTAAACACTAGCACTTATACACTTGGCAAATACTAGCAAATATTTACAGCCATCTTGCCCTTTTAATATACATCTCTCCAGCAGTTTTACTTGATCGACTTGCATCACAAAATCTTAAGGTCTTTTCAGGATCTCACTGGAACTCGTTACCTAAGACTGCCCTTGACCACTGGGCATGGATCAGCTCATATGCCATTCTCAACTCATTCTTCCTTACTTTATCAATTCCCTGAGCCCAGCTGAAAAAAATCAAGGATAAAATTCAATATCTAACCTTTTTGTTTATTTTTCTCCAGATTGCAGAGCTGGATACCATAAAATGGTGGCAAGAAGTGTATCTACCATAATGAGGTGGCACGCATCTCAGGGAGACCAAAGGTGTTCACTTTGCAGGCACCTCCTTTACCAGTGGTATGCCCTCACTCAGCAGCAGGAGTGGTAGAAAGCACACATAGGCCAGATTGTGTGGGCTTGGCATAGGGCTTGGTGCTGGGGAACATTCAAAATAGTGCTATGCAGACAAAGACTTTAGGTCAGTGGGAGCCAACCTTTTTGGCAGGCATGCCACAAATTAGGCCTGACCCTCCTAATGCTACTCTGATTTCCTTCCTATTTTTTATTCCCTGCCCTGTCCTCCCTGCCTGATCTGCTCCATGCCACAGGTGCTGCCCACAATATTTATGGCACATGTGCCACAGGTTGGATACTTGTGCACTAAGGGATGGTGTGTGTTTTTCCACAGCAGTGAGAAGCAAGAAGATCAATTACACTCTTTGGGTATGTTCTGAACAGGGATTTTGCAATACAGGAGTTAGGTTTTGTGACATGAGAGCAAGATATAGTTTGCTTCAGATAGCATTAATTATGGAATTATGGTTTAATTGGCTTGTTTTGATCCCACATTTACCAAACTTTATTCCTGTTCCTCCTTTGGTTTGCATCTCTAGGAAGACAATATTTGATTGGGCAACAAGCTAAGAAAAAGAGACACAAGTAGGTTGCTGCTTGTGGGCAAAACCCTGAGCAGTTTTTCAGCTGGCCCTAGCATTAACATCTTTACAAAGAAAGCAAATAAACACAACGTTGTCCTACTCCAGACACTGGAAGGAGATTTCTATAGCTCCAACCTTCACACCCATATAGTTCAGCTTGCTGCTTTCCCACCACTCTGCTTCATTGTGTTTTTAACTTCCTCATTAGCAGACTTCTCACAGTGGCAGCTCCTCAGCCAGGCTGCTTGACTCCTCTTAAGGGGATGTACCACCCTGTTAACAAGGTGCAGCTGGATTAAAAATGTGATGAACAGAGGGGCAGGAGGAGACTGGGGATTTAGCAGTGGCTGGTCAATGCTCCGCTGGTGCGGTCATTCAGAACAAAGGCCAGATACAAAGGAGTAACAAAAATGCATTTATTAACCAAATTTATACATCACATAGTGACTGTTTCAGATGTGCTTCCAGTAGTACATACATCTGGTCCACAGAACTTTGCTTTTTGTTGTCTAGTGGCTGCTTTGCAAATCCCAGCTGTAGCAAACCTGCAAGACGCAGACACTGTTTCTTCCTCACCTTTAACTTCCAACAGCAGCTCTCAAACCGTGTGCACAGCCCTGTACAATCTGGGGTGGGCTAGACCTGTGTTCTACAGAATGCTGCTGAGGCAGGTTGCAGGTAGCATCTGGTAAATTAAATGGGTTATTTCATGGGAAAAAAAATGAATTAGCATTGCATTCACTTCCTGCTCAATGGCCATCCAGTTTGCACCTGGCAGCAGACCTCTGCAACAAATAACTGCACCTCCATGTTAGCAGCTGAGAGCTCCATCTGGGTGGATAGGCCTTTTAGCACCAGGGAAGGGGGAGGGAGTGCAGGGTGAGATTGCAGGACAAGCCTCTTAGTTGCAGTTGCTACTAAACCAGGAGTACTCAACCTCTGGCCTGTGACCAAATCCAGCCTGCAGCCCTGCATCATCCAGCCCCCAGGGCTCCCCATAGTTTCAGAAATTTGGTGGCACGGCCATAGCAGCACTGCTCCCCTGCCACCAAATTTCCAGAACCATAAGGAGCCCCAATCTCAGTGTGCAGGGCCACAGGCCCCAATCCTGCCATGTGGAGCACTGGGAGGGGGTGGTGCCAGCCCCAGGGTCTGATCCTGGCATGTGGACCAGCCCCACCCCACTCCACTCATCTAGCACACAGGATGAAAAGGTTGGGCACCACTGTTCCAGACTGATCCATAGTATACATGTTTAAACTGCTGAGATCAGTATGGGGTGACCTTAGCTTTGGCTATTCAGCCGGGAAAGGCTACATTGCCTCAGTCTAGGCTTAATCAGCAGAAGTTGCCAAGAAAGGAGGAAGCATTAGCAAGCTGATTTCGTCATTTAAAACAGCAGCTTAAGCCTGGGGAGGGCCCAGGTTCCTGGTTTGTTGCCCTGCTTGTGCAAATGAAATTAGTGCCCTTCCACACTTACGTTATCTTTTTTTGTACAAGGGTACAGACTCTGGTTACCTTTGGTTACAGAGGGGGCGTGTGGCATAAGGAAAAGGGGCTTCACCACTCTGGCTTTTAGGAGGAAGAGGCAAGATTTAAATGTTACACAAATTAACTAAAGGAATGCAAAACAGAGCAAGTGCTCCCTGGCTTTGCCCTCCCTTGGCTGAAGCCAAGTGCTCCCTTGGTTTCAGCCCTGTCCGGGAACATGGTAAGACTTTTCTGCACCTGCACAGCCGCCTCCTGCATTTCACAGCTGCTTTGCTTGGAAGATGAAGCCCCTAGAAGAAAGAAACAGGGCAGGCCAGGTTGCAGTGACCTGGTTTTACATCACATTCATCTTCAGTTTTATATCTCCACCCTTCTGGGAGGGAGGGCTGACCCATCCCCATTTAAAGGTGCAGAGCTGATGCACAGAGAGATGAAGCAACTTGCCCAAGGCCCCATAAGCTACCTGTGTCCAAATGCCTTGTTCCTTGTCCTATCCTCAAGTCTCTCACACAGCGAGTGAGTAAATTTGAAGTTCCTGCCACTGACGAGATATATCAGTAGCCCTGCCATCATCCAAACCCGAGAGGTTCCTCATAGATTAAAACAGCCAGCAGTATTTTAAAGTGCAGCCAGTGCACATTGACCCAAAGGTGACTCATGGAACACCCCTCCAATCTCAGGGAGGCCTTAATAAGGGCTCCAAGAGCACAGTCCAGCATGCCACAGTCTCTGGCCATCCTCTGTTTCAAAGCAGAGGTAATCACCAGGTCAAGGAAGGGAAAAATGTTACTTTCTTGTAGTACATATCTGAGAGGCTCTGTCTAAACCAGAACACCAGGCATGGGCATTTGTGCTGTTGTGAGCACAAGTAAGAGAATTTTATGAGGACTTAAACAATACCATCATGGGGGTAAGGTCAATTTCTGAGCTAATTGCTTTGGACTCTGGCTTTTTGTAGCAGATGCTGGGCTTTTCATATTCCACCCCCCTCCCACTGGTAGCATATGGGAGATGGAGTGGGATCTTCATTTGCCCCTGCAGAAGGAGTTTAGATAAGCACTGGATCACCTGGAGAGAGTCCCCTCATCCCAGTGGGACTATTAACCCAGGAGGAAATGTGGTCCTTCATGTCATTTAGGAGGAAAAGCAAATGCTGAACCAAACCAGCTTGCTGGAGTGAGAAGGAAAGCCTTGAGGTCAGTAGTTCAAGCTCCCCCAAGCCTTTAAATCAGACAGGGGGACCAAGATATTAGTGGTTGCCCCAACCCTACTCCATGGCAGGAGACAGATTACAGGACTGGAGGAAATGGGAATATTTCCTATTTAAATGCAACCACTGCTCCTGCCTCGTACAGCAACCGCCAGCACCAACAAGCTGGTGAGCAGAAAGGGGCTTCCTCGTACTGGCAACAGGAGCTGACTTCTGGCTGCAGAACTGCCAGACAGCAACTGTGCAACAGGCTCAGCATATTCACTACCATCCCTTTCCATGAAACCACCCCCTGGAGGGAGCAGACTCCTCTCCCCTAGGAAAGATTTTCCTCCTAGAACAGGACAGAAGACTGGAATCCTGCAAGGGAAAGACTGGGACCCAGAAGGATGGGAGCCAAGGGGAGACAACCTGAAAAATGTCACAATTAAGGGTTCTCAACACCCCTCTTCCAGCTTTCCCCTACTATTGCTGGCCTCTTCCCAAACCATCCCCAGCACTCAACCTTCGACTAGATAGCCAGATGAACAGCTCCCCCACAGAGGTAAACACCAGGGTCTTCTAAGACTCCAACAGCAGATGTTTTTAGTGAGCAGCTTCCTCCCACCCCCTCAAGACTTCCCAACTCTCAGTGAACCACAGAAAGGAAGTAAGAGTCCCCAAACCCACAGCTACAACCCGCCACGACCCCAACTTTAATCCCCTTTTGTCTTGCCCCTCCCCCTAAAATACGCCTCACGGAAGAACTGGCAGAAAAGCACCAGGTAGCTGAGGTACATCATGGCTGACCAGAAGATCTGTCTCCAAGAGGTGTAGCAGTTTTCATCCTGCATCCAGGAGTAAGCCAAGATGGTCACAGTGGTGCCCATCACCATCTGCAGGATCTGTGTGAAGGTGATCACCATGGCCAGTGAGCGGGGCACCTTCAGGCCTGCTGCCCGCACTGTGTAGTAAGAGTACATGAAGGCATGGACACCGTAATTCATGGTCATGAACCAGCCACCACCAGCCACCATGTCCTTATATGCATACCAGGAGTACATCAACACCGTAATGTGGTGGTACCAGTGTAGGAACAGGAGCTTTTGTTTCCGGAGAACAATGAACACAGTATCACCTTAGGAGGGAGACAGAACATTGTTCAGTTAAGCCACAATGTTAAGCCTCTGTCATATCTCAGGCTAGACTGAGAAGAATCCCACTACCCTTGATTGACCTCCCCAAAATCCTGATTTCCCCAGTAGATGGTTTCTGGCTACAAGAGCTTTTGGGCAGTTTTCCCAGCCAGTTTCTAGGCCACCTGCCTAGTTGTAAAACCCTGGATGTATTTGGCCAGAAATATTCACAGCATTTTAAACAAGCCCAGAAGCTCCTTGAAATTCTAATGTTAATGAGAACTGGGCAGGCAACAGTTTTCCTATCTAGAAATTCCTCGTTTTGCATCAGGATGAACAAGAAATGGTTTGTGGCTCTTTGTCAGAGAGCCGCAACCCATCCTAGCTGAATGCCTGCTGGTGGGGGGTACTCATCTGGGATGTGGGAAGCCTGGGTTCAGATCACACCAACTCCACCTATTTGGAGTGGGGGCTAGAAGTCAACTTGCCTAAGTCCAGGCAAGTGTTCTAACCACCATACTGTAGAGTCAGTGTCCTTATAGCATGGAACAGCCCCATCAGAAGAAGCCCTATGAGATGTGCCCCAGAACAAACACCCAGCTATTGCTTACTACGCTCACCCAGTTCAAGCCCTGGATATCCCTAATTTGGAGCATACTGACCCACACCCAGGTCTTCCACATCCCAGGCTAGGGCTTCAAGCACCAAACTGTTACCTATAACAGGGTGGGATCAGTCTCTCTCTTCAGTTTGACCAGAGGAAACCTTCAGTGACACTTTTTAACCCAGCACATCCTTGCAGATAATTTTAGTTTCAACAACTGGCATTTTTGGCAGAAAAGCACTGCAACTACATTTCCAAACAGCTCTAATTTTAACTGTTCCAAGGATGCATCCTTATAGGCATGGGATGAGAGACCCTCACACACAGCTGACCGTTGCCCCCTGCTTCTCACCCTACCATCATCTCTCTTAATGGAGAGTTGCCATATCATCTCTTGGATGGTATTTGCTTACCCATCCCTGCCTCAAACATAGTGATGTGAGGCCAGAAATTGAACCCAAATTCCAAATTGGCATCTTTCCACCAAGACCTCCTTCCTATGCCAGAAGAACCCAAACCAAATTGATTTTCTATCTCTGCCAACTCACAGGATGATGGTATTATGTTAGCTGACCCACTGTAGCTGAATTTACACCTGGCTAACATAGGAGGATGGGGCCCTCCGGAAAGGCTTCCACTCTCAAGCCGAGAGGCTAGAACCACATTTGACTATTCCAGAGTGGTTCTATACTCACCCAATTCCAGGACTTTGCTCATGACAAACAAAAATGCCCAGAACTTGCAGATGGGACCGGTATAGAAGCCTCGATCACACACTGACTGCTTAAATCCACTGGTGGAGAGGCGGAATCTCATGTACTCCCCAGTCCTCATAATACCAAGGATACTGCAAGGAAATCATGCAAAAATCACAAGGTGGGAGAAGATGATCTCATGCCACTATCACATGCAAATGCTTGCCCTTTCCCCATCAAACAAACCCAGTCAATCCCCTCGCCCTCTCCTCCTCCTCAGATGATTTAAGAAGCCCATGGGAAGAGCTGCTTTCAACTGCTAATCCCACAGTTAACTTGGTTACTGCACTTCCTTACCCTTACCAGTCTCCTGGCTGGCTAACACAACAGAACCTCTTCTTATTTAGATTTTTCTTGGCTGCCATTTCATTATATGAATTCCCCAGCCAGTGCCTCAAAAGAAGAAAGGCTAGAGAAACTACTAAACCGCTTTAAGACTATGGTTTTGTTGTAATATTTCTGGCTTATAAGGGTTTATGTTATAGTAAAGTTGCATGCCTCTGTTTCCCTGACTAGCTTGTCCATGGGAAAGAAAAAGTTAACAGTGTTTGGAGCCAGAGCCATGGAAATTTGCCTATATACTCTACAATGTTAATGGGCCACCAAGCAACAGAGGTCCAGGCAGTCCTAGAGCAGGGGTGGTAAACATACAGCCTCTGGGCCAGATCCAGCCCATGGAGCCCCACCATCCGGTCCCTTTGCTGCCCTGGGTCTAAGCAGACCCACACCAGACACAACATGTGGCTGTTCCAGGACCATACAGCACAGGAAGGTGCTGGTAGTGTAGATCCCAGATGGGCCAAAGCAGGTGCCATGCTACATGTGGTGCCCACCCTGGCCAGACTGTGCCACATGTGGTGTCCATTCTGGGATGCCTGCCACACAAGGCACCTGCCCCAGCAGTTCTGAGATTCCATTGCTGGCAGCACCTGCTGCAGCCTGTGGACACCATGTGCAGTTTAGGCCCCACACCAATTGAAACAGGTGCCATGTACAGCACAGTTCCCAGAGCAAGTGCCACTTATGGCATGGTCTGACTGGATGGGCGCCACTCTGCCAGCCTGGCACCCATGCTGCACACTCCTGGCCAGACTGGGCCACACATGACACCCATGCCAGCCACTCTGGGATCCACACCACACACCCTAATCCGGCTGGAGTAGGTGCTGGATCTGGTATGTAGGGAAGGGCAGAGGGGAGGGGGTGAGGCCATGGATGGTCCCTGCCAGTCGTCTGGCCTGCCCCCTAAGGTCAGATGAATAAGACACCCTTGCCTTACAGGCTATAAACAGATTTCATAGACTTTAGAACTGGAAGGGACCTCGGAAGATGACCTATTCATTTTGGGGCTGACTATCCTGGTTTCTGATTCCCATCAAAACCAGCTGGGATAGTTGTCTACACATGCACACTGAGTGACAATTAATTAAAATTACCCCCACTGTGCCCAGAAAAGTGTTATCTCTGTACTCTGTAATCACAGGTTTTTTGGGGTGGGATGTGGGTGGGACTTGGGTAGGATCCCAGAATAAAAGGCTTTGTTGGGGGGAGGGGGAATCTGTTTTTAGTTTATTTTT
The DNA here is from genome assembly GCF_000455745.1 of Alligator sinensis. NCBI lineage: Eukaryota > Metazoa > Chordata > Crocodylia > Alligatoridae > Alligator > Alligator sinensis. The sequence goes on from NW_005841831.1 coordinate 3,877,256, forward strand.
AGCCTAAGGGAAGAACAGTACACTTAAGAGAGAGTCCTGGCAAGGGAGACAGCCAGGGTAAAAACTGACCACAGGTTTATCCTGGGAAAAAGATTTTTATCTTGGGATCCTACATAAATACAAACTTATTGTCCCATCTTAAGTACCTTTGAAGTATCTGAATTAACACTTTGCCCCCTCCCCTACAAGCAATCAAGGCTAATTTGAGTTGATTGCCTTTTAAACTGTGTATGTAAAACCTAGGACAGTCAACCCCAGATTAAACCAGTCAGTCTGTTTTTTATCCCTAGAGGAAAAGGAGAAGAGTGACAGAGTGCCTCATGGGCCTCATTACACCTTATGCTGTGAACCGCACAAATGCTGATTGGTGTCTGCCAGTTTGGAGCAGTCACACCCTGTGAGTTGCCACTACAGAGCTGGTGAGCAGGACAGGCTGCTATTCCTGTTCTATGGATACTGTTCTATGTGATACTGGAGGACTTCAATTTGAGCAGCACATCTATGGGAAGTGGCCACACCTTAATGGCTCAGAGATAATCCTGCCCTGAAGTGGTGTCACTTTGAGCCACATAATGAGTGCTTAAAACAAGGGTTGGCAAAATATTGTGTGGGCTGGATCCAGCCTTCCAAGGGATTTTATCTAGCCTGTGGTTGGTCTCTTAGGGCAGCCTGGGCTGTGGCACGTGTGGCTGGCTCCACCATCCCCAGGCACATGGTGGGACAGGGGCAGTACGGTGGCTAGACTCTGCCTGGCTGCTGCTCCCAGTCCATTGCTGGGGCCTCTGGGTGCAAAGTAGGGCAGGTGGAGTCTCCCTGGAGACTCACCTGAGATCCTAACAGGCAAGGTGTGCTCATCTGAGTGGATAGGATGGGGCCGCAGGAGTGCAGGTAGTGGCATCTGGAAGCAGGATGGGTGGGCTGGGGCCAGAATCAGGATCACAGGGTGGTGACAGCACAGGGTCAGGGCCCAGGGCAGAGTCACGATCTGCTCCATGCACTTCCTTGTGATGGGTGGCAGCTCCCCTTAAAGTGTAACTGGAAGCATGAACTCATGCAATTCATGCCACTCTTCTTAGTGCATCACAGCCACTTGAATAAATCATTTTTTTGTGAACTGAGAGCTGGTTAAAGACAGGAAGCAAAAGGTAGAGCTAGATGGTCACTTTTCAGGATGGAAGGAGGTCAAAAGTAGGGATTCATGGTAGGTCCTATTGTGTTCAACATTTTAATCAACAACCTGGAAATAGAGCGCACAGTGAAATCTCTAGATTTGCAGATGATACCAGATTATTCTGAGTAGCCAAGTCCTAAAATGATAGAGCTGCAGAAAGATCTCACCAAGCTCAGTGAGTAGGCAAAAAATGGCAGATAAATTTCACTGCTGACAAGTGCAAGGTAATGCACCTGGGGAAAAATAACCTCAATTATATATACACAATGCTGCGTCCTGAAGTAGCTGTCATGACTCAGGAAAAGACCTTGGAGTGAGTTCAGATAGTTCTCTAAAAGCTTCAGCTCAATGTGCAGTGGTAACAAAAAAAGCCAATTAAAAGGTTGGGGAGCATTAAGAAGAGAATAGACAGCAAAATGGAGAACAGCATGCTATTATACAAATCCATAGTGCACCCACATCTTGAATGCTGTGTGCAGTTCTGGTCCCTTCGTCTCAAAAAGGTAGTAGAACTAGAAATGGCACAGAGAAGTGCCAAAATGACCAGGGGTATGGAATAGTCACCAAACCAGAAGAGATCAAAAAGGCCAGGATTCTTCAGTTTGGAAAGGAAAAGGCTGAGGGGGATATGATAGAGGTCTATAAAACAGGAAGGGTGTGGAGCAAAGTGAACAACAGTTCCCCTGTTCACTAAGCCCCTAGCACTACTGAGCGCCCACTGAAATTAGGACGACACAGATTTAAAAGTAACAAAAGGAAGTATTTTTTATGTAAGGTGTATTTAACTTGTGGAATTTACTGCCACAGGAGGTGGTAGGGGCAGACAGCATAGTCTAGTCCCAGTTTGGACCTGGCAAGTTCATGGATGATCAATCTATTAAGAGTTGTTGAATGGCATGGTTGGAGATGTTTTCTTTGTCATCTCTAAACCAATAAAGGTGGATGTAAGGGAAGAAAATGGATACGGGATAGGTTATTCTAGATCTATCTAGTTCAAGGCTCTCCCTCTAGCATCCACTTCTGCCACTCAGAGACTGGACACTGGGCTAGATGGACGATTGATCTGACCGAGTGTGGCACTTCTATATGCCCTTAAAAAACATGCAAGCGTCATTTCTGCATGGTTTTTGCAAACTTGGCTACATTTCCTGGTCCCTCAAGGGGTTTGCAGCACAGGCTGTTTAAACCCCTTTACCTGGAAACTGGAACTGCTGCCTGTGGAAGCCACAGAGGCTATAGAAGCTAGTAGCGTCTGTTCCTACTCATGAGACTACACTCCACATGCACACCAAACATGCCTAGCAGTTCATGCAGACTTATGGGCTGCAATGCATATTACAGACCCTGGGTTTGCAGAAGCCAGGCAGAAATGGCTCTTGCATGTTTTTAAGGATATACAGACACAAGAAGTACCACACTGGGTCAGATCAATGCTGTGACAGGACACAGATTGGTACATCTAAGAAATGAGTCCAGCTCCTTCAAGTTTCTTCTTCTTGCAGAAATCAACACCTCCTGGAGTCTTGCAAAAGTCAGTGATGACTTGAGGTTTTCATACACTACAAAAAGAATAGTTAATAGGCTCAAACAGTGTATTTAATTAGTAATGGGGTCCCCCCCCTTTCCTTCTCAAGGCTCCATTTAAGATACAGCTGAGCCTGGACTGAAACCTGAATACTGCTTAGCCGCAAGCACAGATGACCTTATTGGTGATGTTTCAGAAATGGAAGTTACAATCTGCTTACAGACAGAGCCCAGAAGTGGAACGCCAGCAGCCACCTGGCATCCAACTAGGCTTATTCTCCCACAGGCATTCCAAGCCCACCAGCAGTAACAAGATTCCTGGGGTAGATGCTAATGCATGTGCAGCACTAGAACAAAGCTGCATCTCTGGGACGAGAGCATACGAATGCTGGTGGCACAACTGCCAGCAGTCCTCTGTGTTCACATGAGCTAGGGCCAGTCCCAAGGTGGCTAAAATATTTGCTCCCCTGTTAGACCGACACCACCAGGGTATCACAGTGTTGAGGACTGTATTGCAGCAACCCTGTATGTACAAGCACAAGGCTTTCTGCTTGCTTGATGCCAGGCAACAGGCCCTTGGAAACCAGAATGAGAGAACTGGACAGGGAAGAGCAGCAGCAGATCCAGGAATGGAACAAGGGTGGGACACCCCTCCCTCCCACGCTTTGGCTGTGCCATGCATGCACAGTGCACTCTGAGCTCACTGCATGATTAGCACAGGCCCCAGCATAAACTCTCAGTGTGGGGTCTGGCCACAGCTTTCACATGTCTCCAGAGCCCACGGAGTGAGCACTGCTGCTGTTTGCCCTTTCTCTCCCCTTCCCTCCCCGCTGAATTCAGCAGCAGGGGAAAGGAGGGGATGAACTGTGGGTCAGCACTCAGGACCTGCACTGAGAGCTCATGTGGGGCTAGCTAAGGTGGGGTGAAACTGCACTACTGCGTCCCCTCTGGATCTGCCTCTGTGGAAGAGTTTATGCTATGCCTCACCTTTGGCTTCAAGAACTTGTCTTAAAGGACAAGAAGTGCCTCTTAAACTTGCAGGCTCATGCCACAGAGCCAATGCAGCTGCTCAGTACTTGGTGGGGAGAGGAGGGCGGGAATGGACAGGTGCTGCAAAGCACTGAGGAGACACAATATGGCATCAATCCTGTCTTGCTCTGCCCAGCCAGGCCTGGGGTAAACAGATGCCAAGATACCACAGGGAAGGAGGTGTGGGAAAGCTGAGGGAAGTTGGCATGGAGCCCCAAGTAATTACAGAGATAGTGCTGAATCACCCTCAGCAGCTTGTAATAAGGAGACAACCATTGTGTGTTCTCTCTGTTTTCAAATCTTGAGTCTTTCAGCATAAGCTTTCGGGAAGAGGGATCAATATCTACGTTTTATATCTTGCACAGCATGACCAATGTTGTTGGCACTTGTCAGGTACAAAAACTTGTTCAGAAAAATCATAATGTATTCGTGTAAGAATCATAAATTCATACAATATTAAAAAACCTGTCTTCTCTTCAGAGTTCCTGCTATCCTCTTATAGTCAGCACTCCAAACCCTTTTTGCAAGCAATCTGGAATGTCTGCTGCATTGACTTCACTTGTAAGAGAAGCACAGTGGACGTCCCCATTTATTGGTCCAAAATAAATTAGTAGAATTTCAATGAGAAAAATTACCCAGTCCTTCACTGGGACAGCACAATAAAATTCAGAAGTACAAATCAAGGAATGACTGGTTAGGCTGCAGTACTGCAGAAAACGACCTATGAGCTATAGCAGACTGCAAGATGAATGATACCACAGGGTCAGGCAAAATACAGCCCAAAGGCTGGATCTGCCCCACAAACTCATCAGGGGAGATTATCAGCAAATAGAAAGAGCCCTATTCTCCCCAGCACCACCTGGGGTGACAAGGAACAATGGTAATAAGATGATGAAGAATAGGTTTAGGTTAGAGGTTAGGAGGCAATATTTTACAGTTAGGGTGGCCAGAATCTGGAACCAACTTCCCAGGGAAGTGGTCCTCGCCCCTACCTTAGGTAAATTCAAAAAGAGGTTAGATGATCACCTGTCTGGGGTCTTGTAAACCCAGCATTCATTCCTGCCTGTGGCAGGGGGTCAGGCTAGATGATCTGTTCAGGTCCCTCCTGACCCTAGCTACTATGAAACTGGCTGGATCTGGCCTGCAGCTGCCCCTGCAATGCTCCACATGGTGCTGAGCCCCACCCAGACAGCCTGGTCCTGCACTATCCTTAGCCCTGGCCCCAGCCAGCACAGCTTCTCACAGGGCTGTTCCCAGTGCAGCTCCAGCTGGCCAGATGTACCTCTGCTCCCCTCATCTCCAGTGGGAGCAGCCGGGCTACGGCTTCCTTTCCCCCACCCTTCTGGAGTGGCACAGGATGGGGCAGGAGTGGAAGGAGCAGCTACTGGAGGCAAGGGGAGCACAGCAGCATCTGGGCAGCTGCAACAGGAATGGCTCCACTGGAAGCTGCCTGCACTGGCCAGGACTGTCAGGGCTGTTATGCTCCCCCCCACTTCCTTCCAGCTGCGGCGCCTACGCTTCCTGCGCCACTCCGAGCAGGTGGGCAGGGGGAAGCCTCAGCAGGAGGCTTCTGCCCAGCACATGGAGATCCAGCTCCTGGCCACCTTCCACCCACTCCAGTTGCCTGCAGGGGATGTTCATGAAGCCAGGCTGGTTTGGAATCATTCAAGAAACATTTGGATGCTTATCTTGCTGAGATCCTTTGACCCTAGCTGACTTCCTGCCCCTGGGGCAGGGGGCTGGACTTGATGATCTTTGAGGTCCCTTCCAGCCCTAGCGTCTATGAAATCTATGAATGGAGCCAGAAGCTGGAGCTGAAGATCCATGTGCTGGGTAGAAGCCTCCCACTGAAGCTTCCCACCCACCCAGCGCAGCACAACGCAGCAAGGGCGGGGGAAGCCACAGCTGGAGGTGAGGGAAGCAGAACAACCCCACCAGCCCCAGCCATCATACGGCCCGGCCTGGCCTGGCTCAGCTTGTCCTGGCTGCAGCATGCAGTTTCCTGCTGCAAGGCTGGGACCCACGCAGGACAGCAGGGAGGGGATGGGCTGGCTTCGTGCCACGCTGTGCAGTCCCTAGCTTTGCAGCTGGAACTGCCTTATGCCAGCCTGAGCTGGGGTGGCCCCATGTGTGCCATATAGGTCCTAGCCTTGCAGCCAGGAACTGCATGCTGCAGCAAGACAAAATAGATAAGGCTGGCTCTCCACCTCCCAACATAACCCAACACACACCCACACCCTCCCACAGCCCCTACCATAACCCCACACACCTCCACACCCCCCACCATATCCATACACACAACCTACCATGCACCCCACCCCACACCCCTAAAAACCTTTCCACAACCCCCAAAGACACTCCCACCCCTACCATACCCACATCCACATCCTCCCATACCCCCTTACCCTAACCACATACCCCACCCCCAACTGCCATACCTACACCCCCCACACCCACTCCCCAACTGCACAGCCCCCACATAGACCACCTTTAACCCCTGCCTGCACAACATACAAGAGTAAGAATGTATATTGAGCTATTATTGCCTCTAGATACACTATGCAAACACACATAAATCAGGACAAAAATATTTTTTAAAATAAAATTAAAATAAGTTATAGTAGATGTTTGATATTTTTAGTATACGATTTAATTTTCTGGTTTCAAGATGGCAGCCCCCTCCCAAAAGGAGTACTATCAGGGCAATTGGAGGGACTTCTGGTGTCAAAGGTCAGGGGTTAGGGAGCAAGACTTCTAGTCCCAAGATGGTGACCAGGAGGTGGAACAACTAGCAGGGGGCAAGGCTACCCATGTGGCCCTTGACAGCTCACCAAACCTCGTTAAGCAGCCCTCCAGCTGAAATAATTGCTTGCCCCCGAGTTATCAGCATGCTCTTTTTTCACAGAAAGCCAAACGCATAGTGCAGTGGTGCTCAGATTCCAGCCCACAGCATGGCATCAGCCCACAGGGCTCCCCAAGGGTCCAGACATTTGGTGGTGGGAGAGCAGTAGCAGCATTAACTGCCACGGCTCTGGAAACCACAGTAATAACCACTTCCGCCACTCCCTTACTACTAAACTTCCAGACATCTGCAGGTCAAGTTACAGGGCTCTCTGTGGGCAACAGGGGAAATTTAGGTGGGATAAAAAAAAGAATTCTGACTATGATGGGGCTAAAGTACAGGATCAGATTAGCTAGAGAAGTTGTGAAATCCCCATCACTGGAAGTTTTTAGGAGTAGGCTAGATGAATACTTGGCCGGGATGACCATTTAGACATGGATGGTCTTGCTTTGAGCAGAGGTTGAACTAGAGCAGTCAATCTCAACCAGGGTGCCATGGCACTCTGGGGTGCCTTGAGATCCTTTCAAGGCTGCCACAGGGTGCCAGGCAATTCCAGCACTGATAGGTGTGAAATCAGGATTCACAAGATAAACCCAGAGATTTCAAACAGGTATCCACAGTGCTAAAAACATTCTGACTTGTCGGGGTCTTTCTGAATTCTTTGCAACAGAAGAATTTCTCTGTTATTTTTCTGTAGTTAAAAAAAAAATCAGTGAAAATGAAGAGCAGGCATTTTCTGAGGGGTGCATCTAGTATAAGGAGTTTGGTTCAGTGGTTCTTAGAGAGTGTCCTTAGGTTCTATTCTTCTCTCATCTCTTGGATTAAGCATTGCTGCCAATTTGTGCTGATGGCCAGACATAATGTGGTGTGGATGGTCGACTTGGAGGTGACATGGAATCTTCTTCCATGCCCCCTCCTGGATTTAAAGGACTCTCCATGTTACATTCCAATTAAAAGGCTAGTACTGCGCAGTGTCCAAGGTACACATTCAATAATCTCAACAATTAGTCAGTGAGAATCATTACTCAAAGGCTGTGTATCTAGTGGAACTGCACAGAATTGATAGCAGATTGACTGCAGAGAATTGATAGATAGCACTGTATTCAATGTGATTATTGATGATAAAAGTAAGCATAAAACCACCACTGACAGGAGTTCCAGGTGGCACAAAGACTGGCAGAATGGTAAGTAAAGCTGAGGACAGAGCAGCCATACAGGGTGATCTGGATCACTGGATAAGCTGGGTCTCTTCCAGCACAATGCATTTGGCTATAGAAATACAAGAGTTAAGGCCATTCCTAGTGAACTACATCCTGGAAAGCAGGAACTCTGAAAAGCAGTGAGGGGTCATAGTACATAAACAACTTGAGACATCCATGCAGTCCTGTGTCAAAAAAGGCTGATGAGATCTTTGAAAGAATAGATCCAGGAGGCATGAGTAGGAGCAAGGGGTTGATTTTACCTCAGTATGTGGTACAAGTGAGACAATGCTGTCATTGTACGTATAATTCTGGTGCCCTCATCTTATAAAGGACATTGAAAGAGGAGGAAGGCCACAAAAAAGTCCCCAGAAACTATTCCTGGGCTGGAGAAAACATCTAACAGCAAAAGACATAAAAAAGCTCCATCTGTTTATCTCATCATAAAGAAGACAGAGAGGGAACCTGATGCCAGTGCCCAAGCACCTTCACACAGAAAGAAGTTACCAGGAGATAAAAGGGCTCTGTAATATAGTGGGGAAGGCAGAGAAAGAACACAGGGCTAGAGGCTGCAGCCAGAAAAATCAAAGTAGAAATAAGACTCCACTTTTTTCAGTAACAAGGGTAATAAATTATTGAAGCAAAACTACTGTAGGAAAAGCAGAACTTCCTTGTGTTAATGTCTTCCTGAAAGGTATCCAGTCTTGACTGTAAGACATCAGGTTAGCAGGACTCAAAACCTGGATGGGCTGTAATGGCCTGGGATATACATGATGTCAGATTGGATGATTTTACAATTCCTTTTACCCTCTAACTCTGAAAATTTCAGCTCCATCTCTGTTCAATTTATCGGGGGCGAGAGCTCTTAGTTCCCCACGGCCTCTCTCTAGTTTGCCAAGTGCAAGTTCTCTCCATTTTCTACACTGGTGACCAAGGCTCAACAATGTGGTCTTCTTCAGCATTACTGTTTACCCAGAAGCAGAACCTGCAGTGACAAGGAGGAGGAGAAATATAGGGAACAATCTTGCAGGAATGGGATGGTGACCAGAGGGCTTGGGGGAGAGGAGAAAAACATGGAAGACTCCACTCTCCCAGTTTTGCTCTGTAGGATTAGGAAAGGGAAAAAGATACCCATTTTAAAAGAAATTCAGTGGCTTGATTAAACCTTCAGGCCTCTTTTGGGGGGAGGGGGATCAACTGTTGGCTCTGCAGTTTCCCTGTTTGAGTTAGTGGAGAAAAGGCCTCCAGTTTCCCCATGGGGAAAGGTCTCCCCCCCACCCCCACCAAGGCCTTTCCCATGAGGGAAAACTGGTAGGGTGCAAAAGCTTCTTACACACAGCTTAGGACACAGTTCTTACCTGAACAAGGCCAAGCTGAAGGACCACAGGGCTAGTGGCATGCGTAGGTTGTAGCCTCTCCGCTCCTTCATGACATACTGACCTCCAAAAATCAACAGCACATAAGCCAAAGAGAAGGAGAATGATTTCTGCCTGCAAGCAGAGGGAGGAGAAAACACAATTCTCAGAGAAGCTGGCACAGAGCACCAGTGAGGACCTATGGGAAGATACAGACTAGTCCCCTGCTCCTGGTAGGACCTTCTACACCTTAGACAGGGACTAACATCAGTGCCTTAAAATGAGATCTCCATTCCTAGCAGACAACACATACCTAGCAATCCCCTGCCATGGTGAGGGCAGGCCCTGAAAGCAAGCAGAGCTTGTAAGGAATACCCATGATGGGGAAAGGAAATAAGAGATCCATTACACCCAAGTCTTCCACTGACAGTGTCCTGGCCTTTCAGATCCTATCTGAGGACTTAACTAACAAGGATTTTAAGTTGAAAAAACATGGCAGTCTTTACAGATGGGCCCCTCCATGGTAGGTTGTGATAAGACAACATTGCCTAGCTTTGTAAAAAAGCAGCTCATAGTAGGAGAGACATGACAGGATTCTACAAAGGCCAAGTTGTGTATTCAGTGTCACTATACACTAGGGTCAAAATCTTGTTTCATGATGCGGAGATGTAAGTTTTGGCCCTAACTTTCCAGACTAGGGATGTTTCAGTTCACACAACACAACTTTTTAATAAGATGGTATTTTACTTGACTGGACAAAATCCTACTAGCTCTATACTAATGGTCATCATCCTTTAAGACTCAAGGCACCCTCTATAGCTTTTCTGAATTTTGCAGTGACATGGGGGAGAATTACTGGTCTGGAGGCTCATAGCTGAGTACCCTTTCCTCCATCTTCTGATGATTCATTTGAATTCTACCATTTGTGTGTTTCTACCTAGCTATCTTCTCCAGTTAACATGAACACTGACACAACTCGGGGCAGGGGGCCCCCAAGCACAGCCCCTGACACCATGGCTGCTTCTCTGGAGTCTCATACTGTCTGCTGCTCTGTTGCCACTCAACTCCTTCCTCTGCTCTTCCTTGGTTTCAGGTCTTTTTATCAAAGATACATGCAGGTGGAAGTGATGTGCACTGAAAATGAATGTGCACCTCATACTGCTTGGGATACTAGGGTGTTATATGGGTTCTGGTTTTTGCAGTAAGAAGCTAAATTATGTATCATGGGCTTTAATCTCCTAAACCTGCCTGTAGACTGCAGACAAGAGCCTGAGCATAAAAACAACCCAGCACTGTTTTTAAATCACCACCACTGTGCTTGCTTCTTCCTTCAGACCTAGTAAAGAATGCTTTGCATTTGAAAGCTTGTCTAAGCCCATCCCAACCATGCAGCTGGTCCAATGAAAAAAAATATCACCCACAAAAGTCTTTGTCTCTTGCTTAAAGCACTTGAAAGACATGGCCCTCTCCCCCTCATCACCTCATTCATTTGGCCATAATCACTAGTTTAAGCATTACTTTGCACCTGTCACTCTGCAGAGGAGCCTGTCCTGAGATCGAGCAGTGACACCAAGTTCCTGAAGCTGCTGAAAGCTGAGAGGAAGGCTCAGATAAAACAGGTTCTTTCAAAGAGAAGCTCCAAGTCCCCAGCTGGGGCTGCTCTCCTTCCTCACTAAGTAGTGAGCTTCTACCACACACCACCTAGCAACCACGAGTTTCTATTTGGTAGATCGCTGGCCCTCATGGCCCATGCTGCCCCAGGAGCTTGAGAGCAGGGGACAAGCTGGACTGAAACACCCGGCTGTGCAGCCTCGTGTCTACTGACCTGGCCAGGGGCTGGGAGAAGGAAGATAGGAGTCTCCAGAGAAGCAGCCATCAAGCTGCTTCTCTGAAGGAAGCTGGGTCTGGGACAAGGATGAGGGAGGAGAGCACTTACCAGCTCACACAGGAGCCAGGGTCGACAGCACCCATGAAAGGACCTCATGACGTCCTAGGGTGTCACAGCTCCCCAGCTGAAAAATCACTGCTCTATACCATCATATGACACTGCTGACATGCAAGCACCCTGAAGGGTAAAACATAACAGCAGCTAACAAGACAAGTGAGGAGAGCCTTCAGATGGAACTGGAGCTGGAACATGACCATTCGTCCCATTCACATGTAGAGTACCACAGGGTGACCAGAACCTCAGCTGCACAACTTGACCATATGGCAAGTGCCGTGACCCTGTTCCCTCAACACAGTGTTGGCAAATATTCAAAAGCCTTAGGTCCAAATTAAACTCTACCTCACATCACAGAAAGAGTAAAGATCTCAGATTGTCCCTTAAGGGATTCAGCCTATTGACAGCATCTCCTCTGGGCTGAAGCGGCAGGTAATATTGTGGATTGCAACCGAGGAACCTTGGCAGAACCTGCTGTTCAGGTGAGGAGAGAAAGGCTGGATGAACAAGTTAAAATTGCAGTGCACTGGCAGAGACCCTACTGTCCCAACCAGTGTGAGAGTGAGACAGAAAGGCTCACAAGATTAAAGTGACAGGACCATTGTGATCAAGGTCTGACCTACCACAAAGAAGCAAGTGTCCAAAGAGAAACAAAGAAAGAGTTAACAGAGGATGCTGCTACCAAACAGCAGCACCATGCTTTGTTTTAGCCAACACTGCATTTTGCATACTTCATGCAAGAGTTAAAGCCAAACAGCATGCTAGAAGGCAAAGCTCTTACTCCATTCTGGAGAAAGCCCAACACTGTGACTCCCAAACATAGATGTGTCCAGGTCACACGACTAAAGGAGGCTCAAGTGTGGGCCAGTGTTAGCAGGCACCCAGTGAAGCAGGAGCAAGCCCAGAGCAATCACAGTTAAACTTCCATCTCATCCCCTATTTGCTTAAGAGGTGGCAGTGCATTGTTTGAATTATTTTCAGAGACTGCGGGTTGGGCAAAAAGTGTAGAAAGACAATGCCATCATCAGCTCATGCCTGGGCATTGCTTGGGCTGATGGCTCCTCCCCAAGAACCTGCCCATCTGCTGGCAGCCACACAGGTAGTATAATTCAGGGTCTGTCTGAGAAGTGTGGTATAAGGTTGGGGGGGGGGGGGGGGGGGGGGGGGTCTGAGAATGCAGAAGACATAACACTCAAACTGCTCCACAGATATCACTGGCAACTGTTTCACCACTGTCCCTGGGAAGAAGCATGTGCACTGCTACCAGTTCCAAGTAACACTCTTAGCAGGGGCTGCACTGCTACCAAAGTGCCACCAGGGATGGTAAGTACCTAGACCAGGGGCGGGCAGTTATTTCAGGTGGACGGCCGCTTACTGAGTTTTGGTAAGGCATCGAGGGCCACATGACAGGCAGCCAGGGGCAGATAAATATTAACTTTCTAAATTTTGTAGGGGCCCCGCAGGCCGGATAGAATGCAGCCCGCCAGGCCATTTTGCCCACCCCTGACCTAGACACCCATGCCTTCCAGGGAGTTTCCCCAGGATTCCTCTAGAGGGGAAGGAAGACCCAGATTGGGGGTTGCCTGGGTTGGAGGGGTTGCCTGGTGCTGGGGGGGCTATGTGGACCCATGCTTGTAGTTCCTAGGGGGCTGGGTGTCCTGCTCCTTCCTCCCCCCCAAGAACTCCCCAGCATTGTCAGGGATCACCTAGAGATGTGTGCACAGGGTGGAACCTGCACAACAAGACTGGCTTCAGGAGTGCAGGCCACAGGGCAAGGAACAATTAACTGTTAATGGGCACAGAACTGAGAGCCACTCTTTTCTATCATGTGCCCATTGTGCAATGGCTCTGTTTCCCCCACAACCACCCAACTAACAGGTGTTTATTCTTGCAGGCACAACCCCCCCACCCCCAAGCAGGAGGCTACAAAGACCCCAGAACCTGGCTACCCGAAATAAGGGTCCCTAGCAGGGACGGGAAACTGACACAGGCTTTCTGCTTCCCCACCTCTGCGGACTGTGGTCTCTCTGGGTGAGTCTACACAAGATGCTGACTGCACAGTAGCCCAATACTACTGCGCAGTAATGCTGCATGGCAAAAAAACCATGATGCAATGCTACTGTGTACCAGTATAAAGCTACTGCGCAGTAGCATCACAAAAATGGTATTCACCAGAGCTACTGAGCAGTAACTCGGGTTAATTGTTTATGCAAGTACTAAACAAATGCACAGCAACCACTGTGCAGTAGCATCTAACGTAGATGCGGCCTGTAAGCAATAGATCTTTGGGCAGCACAATTCTGGCTGTATCCCAGAGCAGACCTATTGCTATGCATGGATTTGGAGGGGTGAGAAAAAGTGCAGTTTGGGATGCCTGTAGGACTGAGTAGACAGACACTAAGCACAGAATACTCTGTGTCCACACCTAATACAGAACTGATTCAAGGAGTTCCAGTTCACAGTAAAACTCAACTTTTCTGGTGTTCTTTTGAAAGGTTCCAGGAAGTTTAAACTTGTCTTCAGTGCCCTGTACATCTAAATTCTTGTGGCTTAAATATTTAAAACATTCTCAGCCTTATGGTTGTCCACACCCTCTGTGACTACATTTCAGTCACTCCCATGTGATCCTGGGACAAGGCCTTTGGCTGTGATGATCTTTGATCCAGCCTGCGGTTCAGAGGACAGCTCAGCTCTTCCTGA
>NW_005841831.1:3891027-3892775 GCF_000455745.1 Alligator sinensis
GTACTGTAACGTAGTAGAAGCAGGACAGCCTATTTTACTACAGCTTTCCTGTTCACCTGTGAGCCTTCTGGGCATCTGCCAGCACATAGCTTCTCAACCTGTGGTATGCAATACACAGGCAGGGGGTAGTCAGGTACCCCGACACTTTCTTGCCCTCTTTTCCTCTCTTTCTCATCCCTTCCTCCTCTCAAAACTATGGTAAAAAATGTGGTGTGCCGCACATTGTGTGGTGCTTTAAATTCCCCAGTAATAATTTGGTGTTCAGCCCTCCTAGTTTTGGCCAACATCACCTCTAGCTCAGGTACATACTTGAGTTGTGCACCCCTGGTGTAAAAGGTGGCAACCCTACCCACACCAGCTCAGACATCTGTCATGTCACAGCCTTATGTACACAGCCCGTCTTCCAACATATGGCGCACATTAGTCTATAAATATAAAATCCCCTGGAAAATTGTGTGTTGGGGTACTTATTAAAATTTTCAGAAGTTAGGGGGTACTTGCTACTTAAAAGGCTGAGAAACACTGTGCCAGCACACAGTCACATGATTCTGGCCTCTGTCCCATAGCAGACAAATATCATGAGAAGACGCCTAGAAAGCAGAGCAGATACTTTTCTGACGTCTCTTCTCCATGTGAGCTGCTGTAGTTATTAAAGGGGACTGAATGGGGCAGAGGTCCATGAGGCGTACACTGCATTACAACCCAGCCCATGCTATACAAGGAGCATGATATATGGTCTATGATATATATTCTATGTAAATCAGGACAATTACTTGATTTTTTTTATAGCAGAGTCAGCAATGTACAGCCCATAAGCCGAATCTGGACCTCAAAAGTATTTCATCCAGTGTGTGCAGCTAAGGGCTTCCACACCATTTCAGTGGTGAGAGGCTTTGCAAGGGAGCAGTGACCATGGCTCTGGCCCCAGCAGGGCAGATTGGGTTGAAAGTGGCCAAGGCTTGGAGCCAAGCTCCATTAAAGTGGCCCTCTGCTGCAAAACCTTACTGACTTCTGCTTCAGAGCCACAGGTTAGGAGTTGACAGCACTAGCTCTCCCCTTTGAGAAAGACACACCCAAAGTAAACAGCTATACCCAGCTCTAGTAAATCACTTATATGATGCATGCTGACCTTAGCTCCCCTCATCTCCACCTGCCTGTGTATACATTCCTGGCAAGCATTGCTAATGCAAAAGGCTAGAAAGCAGAGGAAGTGGGAGTTACTGTCAGACTTGCACGCTAACTGCCACATAAATGGGCAGGATACTACACATGTGCGCAACGAGGTACTGTAAAACAGGAAGCAGGCCATAAAAATGTTGCACACGTAATGTAGAACATTTCAATGGCTTGTTTGTCAGTCTCGGTGCCCCAGCAGTATGGGCGGTCTGGAACAGCCTCTGGACTGACAATTAGCTGATTGTCAGCCCCATCCTGAGATGGTGAGTGGTCTAGGGGAGCTAAAGGGCTTCCCCACCAGGGACTTTAAAACCTGTATCCACCAGCTCTGGCTGGGCTGCTGGCCACAGGGGATCTGAGCAACAATCCAGTGAAATGCTCTTCTGTACTCTTCCCCTTTGAGAAAGGCACCTGCTGGGACCCTCCGACCCTCCAGGACTAGCACCATAGCCACAGCTGTGGGGCACAGGGTTTAGAGAAGCAGCCAACTCTCTGCCTTGACAGGCCCAGGTGAACTAGACCTGAAACTATGGCAAAGTTGGAGTCCTCAAATAGTGGAGTTTAAAACCCCT
>NW_005841831.1:3892806-3896446 GCF_000455745.1 Alligator sinensis
TTTGTTACTGGACCTTAATTCTGTACCTAAGCCTGCAAAAGAGCCTAATTATAGATGGGCTATAGCCTTGTCACTCTAAAACTGAATAGTCCCAAGTTTATGGTAACACAACAGAATCAATTGCCAGCTCATATTAAGAGCAGGTCTGAAGTATCCCACCCTCCCACAGCTGCACATTAATTCATATCAGCAGCATTACAAAGTCTCAGCTAGGCCCTCTTCCTATACTAGGCTCTCTTCCAACCTGTGGTGAGGAAGAGAGACCAATGGCAGGGAATTAAGTACTATTCCCTCCCTCCTGCCACAGATGGGGAACAAGGTTAGAGATTAAAGGGACTTCACTGAGGTATGCCAAGAGCAGTAAGAGTTAAAACCCGAGAGACTAACGTTCTGTGGAAAGTATCAGAATATTTGGAATCTGATCGGGAACATCCTGGCAGGTTGTACTGGTTCCATCTAAGATAAGAAAAGCATGTAGAGCAATATAATCAATGGCGCACACATACCTGGGAAGATATGTAGGAATGTTACAATATTAAGTATGTTCACTAATCAGCAAACTAAGCGGCATGGCACCAAATGCGATTGATCATGTGTAGACAATGATGCAGGCTTGATGCAAGTGCTTCTAATACACAAATAGAGCAGAACAGAAACATGCTTTGGATCTGGGTTTAACCCTGTGCTATCTCTGCTGTCAGCCAGCCCGATCACCTGGCTGATAGCATCAGTAAAGGCTACACTAAATTTATACCTGCTGAATAGCTATGCTGCCTACTTATTCAAACTATGTTGTAATTAGGTGTGCACCAATAAGAGATTTTGGGGGCCAATACCAATAGCTGATTTTTAAGGAGGCATATTGGCTGATACCGATTTGATTTCCAATACGCAGCCCAGCAGCTTGAAGAGTAGTGTCTGGCTGGTAAGTCTGTTGTGGTGGAAGGGGATGGGGAAGGGAAGGGGGGGGGGGGGGGAGGCAGATTGAGGCCCCTGAGGTGAGGGAGGGAGTAGGGCTGGGGCAGGGGCTGGAGCAGGTGCTGCCCAGCTGGGGCAGGGTGTAGGATGGAGCAACGGCTCATCCAGAGGGCAGCTCCTGCTGCTGCGCAAACCTCTGGAGGGCATGAAGGGCATGTACCCCTGGATCTGCATAGGGCAGGGTGGGCTGCCACTGTGGGCTGGGGCCAGGGCTGCACCAGGCTCTTCCTGGCAGGGGCCAGGCTGCATTTGGGGTGCTGATCCAATATTGGACCAGTGTATTGGTGTACCTCTAGTTGTAACAGGACCCAATAGGACCATAGAGGAAACAATAACCAACCAGTGTTAGCTAAGGATGCTGATACATGACCTACTTGCTATGGTAGAAGGCAGGGTGGCATCTGATAACACAAGCTGTCATCTACAAAAGATTATACCTCTCTGAACCATCTAGTCTCTAAGGTTCACTTCCCCCCTCCCCCCACCTTCTTCCTGAGGCTAATCACCTCTCTACTTTGTGGAGGCAGAACCCTGATTTTACACAACCATAACAGTACTCACATACACACATACACATGCGTGCGTATTGTTGCGACTTGGTTCAAGCATTAGCAGACCATTATCTGGACACCTGGAACAACAAGAAGGAAGACAAACGTACTACGGCCAGCCAGGCTGCTAACCCACATTTGAAGATCCTGGCTACTCTGACATGTACGTGTCTGAACTGAAGGTACAAATGGAAAAAAAGAAAGAAAGACCGCTCAAGTTTTCTTCTAAATACTAGTCAGAAGCAATGAACAGTTTTCTTATTGCTTGGCTACACTCATCCTATGGTGGAACCTCCCAGTGCTCCCAAAGAGTTAAACACATGCAGGCTCCTCCTGTCATTGGCAGGTCAGTGGCATCCATAAGAGGTGGGAGAGCAGTTTTCATTCTCAGCCTTTAATTAGACATGACTGTCAGTTGATGTACTAAAGAGGTTTAGCTACAGATTAGACCAGTATTTTTGCCTTGGAAGAAAGGAGGCAGCTTCATAACAGTCTTTAGCCACAAGAAGCACAGTCACTGTATTTTCTCATCAACCACTCAGGTTATCCTTCACAAATCTGCCTTAAGAAAAAGGTTTGCCTAGTCTGCAGACAACTTACTAGCTAGCCGAGGGAGGAGGCGGCACATTCAGGGAAAGAAATCACGAGAAAAACTGTGGTAGTAGGAAAGTTAACCTTAAAGATTAAGCAGTTGGTAAGTAGGCCACATCTCCACACTGCTACTACCTGCTGTTTTATACAAAAGGGTCACATCCTTCAATACCACTAAGCTGTGATTGCACAGGGGTGGCGTCATATGCCTCATAACCTGCTACTTTGTTCTGCAAAACAAGCATTGCTAAATGTACTGAACCTTGCCAGATCTGAGAAATATTCAGCAGATCCCCATCCAGATTTATTTTATGACTAAAGGATGCCTTGGTTCATAGAGCTTCTAAATGTGCAGGACACTGGGTGGGCCTTCAGTGGCCAATTTATCTCTTCTACCTACAGTATGAACTACACTAGGGGACACACAAAATCCCAGGGAGTGATCCCACTGACAAGCTCTACATGCAAATGCAGGAAAACATGGGGATGTCTGAACACAGCTCTACTCAACTCCCCCAAACCCTGATCTGCAGCATACCCTTGTATTCTGTTTCTGGGCGCTAGCATGGCCAAGTACTAGATGGGTCAAACCCCTGCAGACAGAGCTCCTGGGGCCTCTTACATAGGGTTTATGCCATCAAGCCCTTTCCAAGGTTATTTTAACCTTTTAGTTTCAAGCTGTCACTCCTCATCCTACAATCTTCTTACACTCTGGAATACAAATCTGTTTAAATAATGTTTGGCACTGCTATTCAAGACGGCTGACACTGTTCTTGCTACCTGGAAGGTATTAGAGGGGGAAGCATTACCACAATCTTTCCATCCACAAAAGTGATTTTGCACAGAGAACACCACAACACTGAAACAGATCTTTTAGTAGAGACAGGCTGGGAGAGGACTATTTTCCCCAGAGGCTGTTTGGCTAAAGAACCAGAGGTTGAATAGAAGAACCTATTAGGGTCCATCTATCAGTTTCTCTTCCTGCAATAAAAGGGTAGGATGCTTATTAGTTACCTACAATCAGTAAAGGGGCGTAGGGCAAGGGACCTGTGGTTCTGTACAACAGACGTTTTATACCTGCTTCCTCCCCCTTGGGGCAACACAGCAGAAGGGTGAAGAGAGAAGCTGGACACAGGTAAGTGGCGGGCTGGCATAGCCAGACCTTGTCCTGCCAGCCCCTGGAGCAGTGTGCGCACACTCCTGCCAAGGGAGAAGGGCGCAGGCCGCTGGCTCGGAGGTCAAGCCAGGGGGGAAGATGGAGAGAAAGCTGCTCGACCATCTCCTCTGAGAGAGGAACAACAGCGCGCTGAATGCCGCTTTGTGCAGAAGCAGCTGGTCTCGGAGCAGGGTTTCGGCCGCGCCAGACGCCGGGCTCCTGGACCGCGGGCGAGCCTGGCTGCTCGGCCTCCCTACGAGCGCAGTGGGAAGGAGAAGGGACCTGGAGCTAGGGCAGGAGGCTTGCCTGGCTGCCCGGCTCCCGTCTCACTGCAGCCCTGCTCCTGCCTGGCCGGCTGCACGCC
>NW_005841831.1:3896807-3908413 GCF_000455745.1 Alligator sinensis
GGCCCCGCGCCGCCAGACCGCTGCAGTGCGGAGCCGGGCGGGGCTGGCGGTGAGACCGCGAGTAAGGAACCAGCCTGAGCCTCCTCCGTCCCAGGGACAGCTCGGAAGCGCAGGGTGGTGTCCCGAGCCCCTCTGAAACGGGACCTGTCCTGGGTGTCAAACATCAGCGCCAGGCAGGGTGCCGCGGGGCTGCTCAGAGGGTGCAGGCGAGCGCAGCGCTGCTGGGCGCAGGTAGGCTGCTTGTGGTGGCACCCAGGGGCCCAGCTCCCAGACCAGGAGCAGCCTAGCCACCCTCCTTAGCGGAGCTCTCTTGACAGGCCAAGGGCTATGGAGCAGGAGACTCCTTGCTCCCTGAAGGTTGACTGTGCTCTTCAAATGCCCCCTCACACCTGTCCTCACTCAGAAGCCCCAACACACCAAACTTTTTAGTTGATCTGACCCCCATTCAAACATACATGGCTCGATGATGATGATGATGATTAGGAAAAAACTTACCCGCTGGGCATGGTTATTGTCCACAGGGGTTTCTGCCCCTTTCTCTGAACCTGGTCACGGACTAGATTAGAGCTTCCCAAACTTCCTCAGCATGACCCTCACTCCCAACCCGCAGCCCCCTGTTCCCTCCAGGTGCCCCAGGGCCAGGGCCTGCAGATCCCTGCCCTCCTCAGCAGTGCCTGAGCCCCAGCTGTCACCCACAGGAGACCACCAGAGCAGAGCACAGAGCCCCAGAGATTCCCCATGTCTAAGCAGAGAACCCCAGCTTCCCTAACCCTGCCCCCCCCACCCCCTGCCTTACAGAGCCATGCCTTGGAGATTGTCTGTGGTGGATCTCTGTAAGAGGGGAAAGTCAGGCAGGTGCTTCTGAGGCCTGAGGTGCCGGATCCCATGTTGGAATTCCCAGGTGTACAGAATCGGGCCCCTCAAGCCCCAGGAGCACCCTCAGGAGCACAGGCAGGTCCAGGCTGTCCATGCTCATGTCATAAAGCAAACAGACATACGCCACAAGAAAGTGACAAAAACTATTACCACCTTTGTCATTGCCGCACATTTGGGGCATTTGTGGCACAATAAGAAGTATGGATGTCTGTTGGCTAGGCTGTTGTGCTGTCGTAAAAATGTTTATGGCAGCACAGGACAACATCTGTTTCTACCCTTAGTGTCTGCCTGCTAGATACAACAAAGTTGCACTGCTTTTGTGAAGAGGACAGGCCACCATTAAGATAAGGAACTTCTCCAAAGAACCAACCCAGTGAACTTGCATAACCCATGCTACAAACATCACCTGCCCAACAGCACAACTGAAATTGTCCTTTCCCTTTTTTCTTAAAAAGAACTGTTTTGTGATTCCATACTTTTAATAGTAACATACAAGCTAGCTCGTAGTAGTTACAACTTTCAGCTAATTCAGTACAAGACACCATTGAATAGGTTGCTTAAATAGACAACTACTGATACTATACCACACAGAAAATAAAGCCAGATGATGGCTGAAGGGGGTTCCCATTTGTATTCTGCACAATTACCCTCTTTACACCATATATTTCATCAACCTCCTTTTTGCAATTCTCAATCTTGTTTTTCACATCTCCTGAACTTTTTTGTGTAGCCATTTCTTGTCGGGAAATGATTTTTGCTTCCTGATACTTGCAGGAAGATCATGATCCTTGCTTACTTTATGGTCCAGCTGTGAGGAGTGAAACTGCTGTTGTAGTTGTAACAGGTTATCAATGCAAAGGAGGCTGAAAGCTGCCATCTTAGATGGCATGCACTGCTGGACACCATCTTAAGCTCAGCAACAACCAGCATGCCACTATTATCAGTGTGTATGCCCCAACATTTAATGCTGACAGTGATGTCAAAGAACAACCAGCATGCCACTATTATCAGCGTGTATGCCCTGACACTTAATGCTGCCAATGATGTCAAAGAACAATTCTACTCTGACCTTGGCAATGCCCTGACTAATATTCCCAAGGAGGACAAAATCATTCTCCTTGGTGACTTCAACACCAGACTTGGGTATGACCTGGTACTCTGGAGTGGCACCACTGGGAAGGAAGAAGTACAGAAAATCAACTCCAACAACATCCTTCTTTTGAGCAATATGCGCAGAGCACAATCTTGTCATTATGAATGGCATCTTCAGACAGAGTGACAAATACAATACTACCTGGAGACACGTTCACTCTCAGCACTGGCACCCCCTTGATTATGTTATTGTTAGAACGCACAATTGAAGGGATGTCATCGCATGAGCCATGCAAGGAACTGATGATTGTTGGACTTATCATTGCCTTGTCAAGATCCATTATAAATATTTGGCTTGCTTCAAAACACCAATTTGAAACAGATGTGAAAGCTACAGATCTGAAATATGAATGACCTACCATCATCATCTGAAGAGCCTGGAGAGATATCACCAATGATGGCTCCAGAAATCCTCCACATCAGATAGGAAGATCAGCCACAAAACCAACATCCTTGCTGAAGCCCGTGTTAATGCACTGAGTCAGTGATCCCCAAGCACCAACTTTGCTGGACTGGCCATTGTGTGTGGATGCCCAACTCTCCACTCTCAAAATGAATGCTCTGCTCCCAACTTAGTTGTGGCCTAAGATCTCACAGCAGCCAGAGGAAATGCTACAGGGACATACTGTAGAAAATGAACACCTCAAGAAAATGGATGCCAATGGCAACAGCTGGGAGGAGCTGGTTGCTGGCTTACTCCAATGGTGCCATAACCTCAACCAATGCAGCAGCCCACTTCAAGGTAAAGCATTTTGCCCTCGAAGCAGAGATGAGAGAGTGGAGGAAGAAAAAAGAAAGAAATGCCAGCCTACAGCCAACTCTCCCCTGAAGAAAGACTTGCAACTTCTGCAGACAGATCTGTGACTCAAGTATTAGACTCCTTAGTCTAATACAACTCACTTCAAGATCTCTCAATGAGCTGTGGTAGAAATCATCCTAAAATCAAGGGATTGCTGCCCATGACAGCTGCAGGCCAGGAAATGAATCAATCCTTATCTACATCTTAGAATATTCTTCACGTCTCTGGTGCTATGCAACTATTGCTTTATGCTAGTGAGGTATTGATAACTGCTGCAAATGTGGATACCTTGCTGTTGTTCTAAATGCGGAACCTTAGTGGTAAGGTTATGGTGTGATTGCAGGTAATATGTAAAGGCAACATAGTTAAGCTTAATAGAAAAGCTCCAGTAAAATGCACCTCTAGAATGACTGAAAAAAGGAGTGGGAGCTAGAATACGGATAATAATATTGCTTGAAGCCATGTTATGACTTTTCTTTGGATGCTTGGTCACTTAATCTCAAAAGGATTTAGTAGAAAGTACAGAGTCATAGAGAAAGGCAACAGTAATAGTTGCCTTGGGAGTGCTTATAAAAGCTAAAAACAGCTCACCGTATGCATGACAGTCACTCTTTTATAAGCCAGTAAGTCTACAACTTTAAATCAGACTGCTGAGTGAGCGAAAGAAGAGCGGATTTAGACCCAAACCAATCTACTTTACCAAAGGAGAGGAGAGGGCCACGTGAAACAACAAGTACAGATTAAGCTACATATAAATGGGCTCATGTGGCAATTGGAGAACTGCCCAACTCAGGGGATGAGTGGTTAATCCTTCTAGCACAGCTCTGACAGCAGTTGTGGTGGACTATTGACAGCCTTAAAACTGATTAGGCCTTTTCAATTTCAGGGCTACTCTTAGAGGCAAGCTGGAGTAACCATCTAAGGAGCTGTAATAAGTGCAAACAGCAAAGCAACAATAGACTTGTCTACACAGCAGCACTGAAATGTCTTTGGGGTGCTACTCAGCATGTCCCAACCACCGACACCCATGTGCATGCTCCAAACCTGGAAATATGCCACTGAAGCTACTTGGAGGCATCCCTCCATGGCTGCTCTTGTGGTCTGGCATGCTTTGCACTATCTTTAATGACAAGCCATGTGGTAGAGATAACACTTCATTACACACAAAACTATGTACAGAGATGAGATGCATGTGTTAACACTTCTGTGCAGAGGAGCCTGATGCCCAGCCTTTGTTCCTGTTTTGCCACATAAGGAAGTAAAAGCTAGCTCAATTTCCAGATTGTCTCTACAGAAGCCATTCTTCCCAGGATAAATTATTCACTTACTCACTTGCTTGTGAGATTCCTTCAGCCCTGTTTGGGTCCCTGGTCCTGTCTCCACTCTGCTCTGGGCACTGAGCTCGCTTTGGCTCTCTCTGGGCCCCCTGGCCTTATTTCCAACCCTGCTCTGGGCACTGAGCCCGCTTTGGCCCTGTCTGGGCCCCCTGTCTCTGGCCTGCTCTGGCCCCAAGCTCCACCCTTCTCTTGGCTCTGGGACTTCTGGCCCCAGTATGTGCCTTGAACCTGACCCCCAGCAAGGCTCAAGGTGGTCACGTGCTCCTTGGGCACTAACGAGACCTTCAAATCACCCCTTAATCCCTTCCACAAACCAGCAGTGTAGAACTCTAAACCAAAATCAGCCCCCTGGCTATAACAGAAATCCCGATTGGGTCTAAGCCCAAACCCCTGCTCCTTGTCTGTATTCTTCAGCTTCCCCATACCCTGGGTCCCGTTCCCCTGCAAATCAGTAACATTCCTAGCTGCACTTCTCCTTGGGTAGTCCAGGCATCAGCCAAGACCTTCTCTGCAGCTCTCCTGGCCCAGAGCTCTTCCCTCAGCAGTTCCCAGAGCAGGACTGAATACTCTGGCTTATGCCCTGGGTTTATATGGCTGGAAGTCATACCTCAGTTTGGTTTTGTGACTCTCTGAGTAACCACAGATGCTTCCTGATTTAGTTTGCCAGATCAGCCCCAGGGAACTTTACTGCTGCTGGCCTCTGCTGCAATAGTTTGTCACCCATGTAGGGCACTAGCCCAGTACACTACTGCTGTGCAGCTGTTTCAGCAGTAAGTACTTGTAGCCAGTAAATCCCCAGTTACCTGTTCCCTGGCTGCTCATAATGGGCAGCTTTCCCCCTCCTGGGGCTCTCCCTGCTGCTCCTTCAGCCTTAACATAACAACAGTCTCTGGATGTTTGTTACAAGGGCATTGGTTAAGCATCAAACTTGACTATAGGGTTCATCTTACAGTACTCAATACATAGTCAGATGCGCCCATCAGATTTTAGCGCTACCACGGTCAGGCTTCTCCACTGGCTCTGGGATTCTGTAATAACTCTTTTATTTAACATATGACCAATCTTGCCGTTACTGGCTCATGTAATTTTTTAGGCATATGCCTCCAGGAGTCCCTAACCACTCTTTTTCACTGAGTCTCTATGTGGTGGGTTATCCTCTTGGCCTCTACAGGGTCTTCCTGGAACACATCCTGAAATTCCTTTACAAGTTGTATAACCTTTGCTCTCTGCAGCTCAGTCAGCTAAGCTCTTAGTTCCCGCATCTTTGGCTGCTGGCTCCTCCTTCTGGGGGTCCCAGCTCTAGTTTATCAGAGTATGTGGCTGCCCAGACAACTTTTTGCTCCCTCCAGGATTTCAACAAGGTTGACATGATATATTTGTCTATGTTTTTGCTTGTCAAGCTGTAGGACTTTGTAGTCCACTGACCCGACTAGCCAATTCACTTAATACAGGTCTTGCCATTGGACAAGTACAGTAGTTTGCTTTCACTGTCTGGAAATAGGACCAACACTTGGTCCCAGACCTCAAATTGTCTGTCATGGGCTTTTTGATTTTAAGTCATCTTTTGGTGCTCTTGGGACTTTTGGAGGTTGTCCTGAGCTGTTTTCTGGTCTGTTTCCAGCCTCTCTCAATTGCAGTACAAACTGGATGGGATTCTTAGCCCAGGCCATCTGTTCTTCCCACCCCTCTCTCACCAGGTCTAATAGTCCTGGAGGTTGCTGCCCACACAGTAACTTGAAGGGTGAAAATCCAAGGGATGCTTGGGGTGCTAAAGAAGCTCACCCTGTTAAATATCTGGGCTCTGCTGAACAACACCAGCAAGCCTGGAGGACCCTGGTCATCTCCCTGTGACAAGAAGACGTCAGCCTGTGGATTCGGAATATTTGTATCACATTGTGCCAGTAGTGCTCGGCCTTCCAGGCCTCAAGGATATTCTGTCAAGCTGGAACAGCAGAAATCTCTCCAAAAACCATGAGTGGTTGCTCAGCAATTGATTATTTAGATCGCAAGTAGCCATGTTGCAGCATGCATGCCACAAGTGGCACAGACAGCCTCTGTGTGGCATGTGGCAGATTGGGAAGGAATAGGCAGCACAGTGACAGGGCAGGGAGCAGAAAGCAATGCAGCAGATCAGGCAGGGAAAAGGATCAGAGTGGTACTTGTAGAGGGTTCAGGGCTAATTTGTGGCATGCCTGCCAAAAAGGTTGGCTCCACTGCTTCAAACCATCTTCCACAAATGAGTGTACTCAACAAAAGACTTGTCTGCAACATAGCACAGCAAATGCCAGGGATTCTGCTCATGAGGAGGAATCAAAGTCCCTCACAGATACTTTCTTTGTCCCTTGCTCACTAGACATATGTACAGGTTTCCCTCACTTTATGCTGTACACGCATTCCTGGAAAATTGGCATATAACTTGAATTCGCATAAAGGGAAGCCACTTTACAATGTAACAACTAGGATACGTTCCAGACCCATTTCTACCATTTTAACAAGACAATTTTGGTACTCCCCAACAGCAAACCGTGCACACAAGCACAGGGCACTATCATAAGGGGGATGGCAACGACAGAAACATATGTCGCAGACAATGAGCGAGGAGCACAGATCCACACAGGAGACTATATTTTGGTGCGCATCACTCCCGCAATGCACCGCACAAAGCAGCTGACTTCAGGCTTCCACCATAACGATCGCATAAGAGTGAATTTACTTCACATATAACAAATTTTTGGTATAAAAGTGTCATCACATAAGAGCAAATTCGCACATACAGAACCCACATAAAGCGAGGGAAAGCTGTATATAACTTCAACTGCATTAACCTAGAATTCCCAATCGAGTGCCACCTACTGGCAGAGACAGGGCATATTCATTTATTAAAGGGAAAGTGAGCAGTGTAAAAGATGAATCTTCACAGAGCCAGATACAAGCAAGTTATCCCTTAACTGACAGCTAGTGTTAATGCTACTAAAGGGTTGGGTTAGACCCTGCTTTCTTTTAAAAAATATAAGGTCAAATGTTCTGTTGATCCCATGTGCCACAATAAAGAACACTTGATATTTCTATTCATGATGAGACACTGAAACAAAGCCTTGAGCCTGAAAATTACCATAATTAATCTCAGTTCACTGCCAGTTCTGAAAGATCATAAGAACTAATGTGCTTTGCATGAACCAAAATGAAAATTTCCAACATTTTTGGTAAGGCCAAAAGAAAAACCCAGAAAGTTCCAGGCAGAACAAGTTCTTTAGCTTCAGAATTAAGTGTTTAAAATTTTAAAAATAAGATAGAAGGCATGCTTTCAAACAAATAGATATTTCAAATTAAAAAATTGGAACATTTCATTTGGAAGATGTCAAAATGAAAAGTTTCCACTTTTAAAAAATGTTTTGGCTTGTTCTGATACAAACGACTTAGCAGAGAGAATTTCGGAAACATTTCATGTTGCTTGATTTGTATTTTTTACAGAAAAAAATGCCTGAAAAATTTCACCCAGCTCTACACAAACCCACATAAAACCAGGCTAAGTGACAATTTAGTACAGCTCTGTTCAAAATAAAAATGCTTGGTTCAAACTTTTCCCTAAAAGTTTATACAATCCTAGAATCTAGGAAGTAAAACATTTCTCCAACTTTGTGTTTAAAGTGAGTCTTCCCCATTTCCAAGCATACTTGGGCACGTGGAATTCAGGAAAATGTGCTACACCAAGTATTTACACAATATGAATGGAGCAAACCCCAGAGAAAGCATCAGGGAATGACCAACCCCAAACTCCCAGATAGTAACTGTTCATCTTACTGAGGGACTGTGCTTTGGAGCATAGTGTCTATCCATATAACATTCCCCCCCACCTCATATCTACTGGACCTAGTGGTGATCCATTGAGTACTGGAAGGCAGCTCTCCTCAGCCTGTCCACTTCAGTCCAGGGACAGCTTTGGTACCAGGTCCCAGCCCAGTCTGTAGTGATCTGATCCAGTAGCTTCACACGTGCGTCTGAACGGTGGGGTGGGGTGTGGGGGGGCCCACAGTTGTTTGCTCTGGGGAAAGCTATCGGGCACTGGGGGTGCAGCAGGGTGGGGGAGGTGAGAATGGTGCCTGCCCCTCCAGCAGGGGAAGGAGGCAGGGGGTGAGCCATTCAGGGGCAGCAAGGAGCTGTGTGGCCAGGGCCAGAGCCCATGCTCACAGGGGCAGGACAGCCAGGAGATGCTGCAGGGCTGGGGGCAGCAGGAGACTGTGGGTCAGGAGTGAGGGGCACTGGCAGGGCTGCGGGGGCTGTGGCGTGGGAGTGAGGGGCATCAGGGGGGCCAGGTGACTGTAGGTTGAGGGCATGGGGCACAGGCAGTGCCAGAGGGCTGAGGGTTGGGAGCGAAGGGTACCAGCATGGGCTGGGAAGCAGGGGGACTGTGGGTTGGGAGTGAGGGGCAGGGCAGGGCATGGGCATATCGCTGCCCCCCACCCCACCAATTATATTATACCTTCCTCTCTGACAGGTATCCTCTTTTTTGAAGCTGGAAATATGGTAACCCTAGGTTTGCAGACTGCATACAGAGGTGGTACTAATTGGTCCCACCTGCAAGTTTTGTCTGCCGAAAAAATCTTTAACCTGTTTGCCCCTGTCGGGCTTCGTATAGTTGATCGCGGGTGGCCTTTGAGCGTTCAGCCAACCCCACCTGAGGGGTATGTCCCCGGAACTTATGCGTTGGGTTGTGCTCCACCCCGAGGGGAGCCCGGACAGTTGCCTGCCAAGGATTGGTCTTCTATGTTCCAGTAGTGAGGCTCCCTCCCGGGGTTTTTCACTACTCTTGGTATCACCTGTCAGAGGCGTTCTTGGGGCTCCACCTCCCCTACACCCTAACCAAGTGCCAACCCTCAGGGCCGCTGGATGGTGGATCTTTGGCCTGCTCCTTGGCTCACCTATTCCTGATGACCGCGGGGCATACAATTATCTCTGCCTTTGCACTTATCCCTCCTCCGAGGCTCTTGCCCAGTCTTGCCTCAATCTTTCTCCATGGCCCTGGACCCGTAGAGGGTCTTTCCTCAGTCGTCACTCCATGTGCCCTCCAAAATAGAGTAGGTCAAAGAAAAGAAAAAAAGAAGAGAAAAAAAATAATGAAAGGGTCTGGGTGTGGGCTTCTGCCCACCCCACTCACAGGTCCGCTGAATTTGACCTTCTCCGATCCCCTGATGTCATCCCTCCTTCCCTCAGCTGTCCTGCCAATTAAGTTGGTGGGCCTCTCTAGAGTGGAGAGACCCCCTCCCAAGGGATCTCCATCTCGCCCCTACTGGGGCTGCCGACCTCCCTGGGACATTGGCTGGGGAGCACCCTCGCCCTCCAGTGTCCCTGCTGCTTCTCTCGCCATTTCCTTGCCACTGGCTTTTAAATCTGCTGAGTGGCAGTTTTTTATGATGTCATCTGCTGGTGCCGCCGCCAGCCGGCAATAAAAGCGACTGATAAACTGCGCCAGTGGCCTTTCTTGGCGCAGCTCACTCTTCCCTGTGGGAGGTAAGTATTTCTTCTTTTCAGGGCTCTTTTCCCCTTTCCTCAGGTATGTCACCCCTGCCTTGGGTCTCGCTGTGGGAGGCCAGTCCGGTGCCTCCATCTTTATTCCCCTGGGACACTGTTCTTCAAGGTCCAGTTGAATCTTTCAATGAGTCCATCTGTCTGTGGGTGGTATACAGATGCCTGTAGCTGCTTAATCCTGAGGGCTTCACACACCCGTTTCATCATGTTGGACATAAAATTACTCCCTTGATCTGTCAGAATTTTCTTTGGGAATCCCATCTGGGAAGAGACCTTCAGGAGTTCCTCTGTCACTTTCGGGGCAGTAGCCATATGAATGGGTATATCCTCCAGG
Source organism: Alligator sinensis (assembly GCF_000455745.1). Taxonomy (NCBI): domain Eukaryota; kingdom Metazoa; phylum Chordata; order Crocodylia; family Alligatoridae; genus Alligator; species Alligator sinensis. The sequence goes on from NW_005841831.1 coordinate 3,906,832, forward strand.
TAGTGGGTTGCATAGTCTGCTATCACAAGTGATGATGATGAAGCAAGTGTCGCCACACTTGCATGTTGGAAGCATGAAGGCCAGAAAGCCAGCAACAGGTAGAATGGCCAATGTCAATAAAGACTTTGAACACTTGAAGGAGAGCTGTAAGGGCATTTGTACATAATGTGGTTGGCCATCTGAGTTTGAGCACCACAGCTACAGCCAACATTGCTGGAGAGGCTCCAAGAGTGCATGCTTGCCTTAAACTATCCAACACCCATTCTGAGATGGTTAAGAGTAGTCCAGGCCCTCAGGGGCAGCTGCCATCCTGAGGAGCAGAAGCTGGTGTTGGGGATGAAGTTCTTTGGCCTCAGTTCTTGCACAGTACATTTCCTACTCCGCTGATGGGAGGTCCCTACTGTAGGTGATGTGCCAGCTGAAGATTTAATGAACTTATTAGCCTGAGTGGAAAACAGGCTCCAAGACTTCAGGCAGTACTTGGTTTTCTGGCTTATGGCTACTAGGTGGGAGTGCAAACAATGGTCTGGGTCTTGGGCTTTGAGGCCTAGGGCCAGGTTAGCAGCTTGTCTCTAGATGTCAGTGGGGGGAATGCCTGAGAGGAGTGGTAAGCAGTCAACTGGTATTGGCATAAGGCATCCAGTAATGGTCCTCATGACACTGTTAAGGCTGGAATCTACTAGCTTAGTCTGCATGCTCCAGTCCCATACTGGTGCACAGTACACAGCAGGAGCATATGCAAGTGCCGAAGTGGAGGTGTAAGGTGTTTGGAAACTTGCACCCCAGGTCGGGGCAGCAAGGCAACAGATAAGACCTCCTCTTTGTCAGAACCAAATATTAGTATGCCTATGGCACAGTGGAACATTCCTTTGGTTTGATACATGTGCCTCAGTGGAATCCCCCACCATAGTGAAAGATCCCGCTGTCAATCATTCTGAATGCTATGGCACAGTGGAAAATTCCGCTATGTCAGAACCCAGTAACTATATGCCACAGTAATGGCAAGTTACAGCTTAGAAAAAGTTCCCGCCAACTTTATGCAAACACGCACACCACTATTGGCCGGTTTCAAATTATTCATATTTGGCGACTAGTGATTGGCTTGCTAGTCATATAAAAGTTAAAGCAGTTTCCGCCCACGTTGGAGAATCAAGAGAACTTGGAAACCTCTGCACATTTCTCGGAGTTTAGAGACCTCAGAGAACTTGGAGAATTCCACTCATTTCTCGGAGTAAACCTGGCGGACTGATCACCCACCAGCGACTCCCCATCACCGACCTCCCCGACGTACCCCCCCGTCTTGCATGCTTGCTCAGCCGTTCACGGACGTCTCATCTTGTTCGAAGAGCTCACGTTTGCAACTGTAATCTAAGCCAGTTTTTCTTCCTACGCTATATACATCGACGGCGTAAGTAAATAATCTTTTGTTCAACCAATATGCTTCAGTGCCTAATTCCGCTCCATCGGTCAAAAGTCCCCCCCTGCCGTTTCGGGGCTGCTGGCCGCAGCCCGGCCTACCACTTGACCGCCCCATGGCGTCACAGACAGGGTTTGGGGGAAAACGGATGGGGGTGGGACTAGT